>NW_005370733.1:493708-493938 GCF_000412655.1 Myotis brandtii
TCGCACTTGGGCCCCGCCGCGCCCTCGCGACACTCGCAGAAGCCGGTCTCGTTGCACCGGTCGTGCACGGAGCCGATTTGGTTGCAGTTACACTCTGGACGGACAGGTGCATCGCGTGCGGTCAGGACGACTTGTGGGCACCGACCCCACCCCGCCCGGCCCCTCATTCCTCCCACGGGCTCCCCCTGCGGGTGGTGCTCCCCACGCAGTGAGCCCGCGGCTGGACGGCG
>NW_005370733.1:494138-494347 GCF_000412655.1 Myotis brandtii
TGGGACAGACCCTTCCCGCCTGGGCCTCAGTCTCCGCACCTGGGACTGGAGCGGGAGCCGGTCCCTCCTGGCGCCAAAGAGCTGTGACTCTGAGGCCGGAGGAGCCTCCTCAGTGGCCGTGGGCTCCGTCCCTGGGGGCTGTCGTAGGTGTGTGTGTGTGTGGGGGGTGCAGCCCTCACCTATAGCCCCTTTCCGGCGGTGGAGGAGCA
>NW_005370733.1:494722-497843 GCF_000412655.1 Myotis brandtii
AAGGGGGTGCTGGGGGAGGGGGTTCAGGCAGACAGGTGCTGAGGGAGGGGTGCTGGGGGAGCAGGGCCCTCCAATCGGATCCAGAGGCCTGGCCTGGCCCTGCATCTGGTTGGCGTGACATCAGCAGCTCAGTTCTGTGGGTCCCTCAGAGCTGATGGAATTAGCTGAAGGCCTGGGCTGTAACTCAGCCTGACTCCAGCTCTGGGGCAGCCCCCCTGCTCCCAGCCCCGCTGGCCTGGGGGATGGGCAGTGGGGCTGAGACCTGGCCTCCCCTGTGAGCCGTGCTGGTGGGGGTGTTGGTTGGGGCCATGGCTTTGGCCTTTTGTCCCTGCCCAGGCTCAGGGTCCCCAAAACCAGTGCTGGAGTGGAGTTTGAACAAAGCTCAGGGCCCGAAGCTGGGCTCTGCCTGTAAAGCTTTTGAAGAATTTCGTTGGATAATTTTGTGGCTTCAGCCACAGAAAGAGTTGAAACATTTGATCTTATCCACCTCCTGACTTTACAGAGACTGAGGCCCAGAGGGGGGAAGGGAATTGCCCAAATGCACACAGCAAGGCAGCGCTAGAACCAGTTTACAGCCCCAGCTATGGGCTCCGAAACCCCAGTGCCCGGGAGAACCCAGTGGAGGTGATTAACAGCGGATTCTGGAACCGTCACTAGGCACCACCTGCGGAGGGTTAGGCCTGAGCTGGGAAGGTGTGGGGCCATTTCTTGGTGCCCCTCCTCGGGACTCGGTCTTTAAAGAGGCAGCTGGAGCGGGAGTTTCCACAGCCCCCGGGGGCTCCACGCACTGCGGGGCCTTCCGTGCGCCCTGCACCTGGCCCAGCGCCCGGACAAGGCACATGGTCCAGCACATCCTGTGCTGGGCCCTCCCAGGTTAGGATTGGGGTTGTTAGGGTTAGTGTTAGGGTTAGGGATGGGGTTAGGGTTGTTAGGGTTAGGAACAGGTTTAGGGTTAGCGTTAGTGTTAGGGATAGGGTTAGGGTTAGGGTTAGGGTTAGGGATAGGGTTAGGGATAGGGTTAGGGTTAGGGATGGGGTTAGTGTCAGGGTTAGGGTTAGGATTAGCCCCCCGCCACCCCACTCACCGATGCACACGTTCTCGTCGTCCAGCTCGGCGGAGCCGTTGCGGTAGAAGCCCAGGCGGCAGTGCTGGCAGTGCTGGCCCCGCGTGTTGTGTTTGCAGCTGACGCAGGTGACCACGTTGAGGAAGTCGATGTAGCTGCAGCGGTTGGAGTGGCCGTAGCACTCGCAGTCTGGGCCGGCCGAGTGGGAGGAACAGCAGGGGTCAGTGAGGGAAGGAGACCGTGCCCGCCGGCTGCCCCCGACCCGTGCCTTCAGGGGAACTGAGGCCCAGGGAGAGGGGGACCTGCCCCCGGACACGCAGGGGTCAGACCTGGCACAGGACCTGGGCCTCAGCACCTCTGACCATTCGGGGAGAGACGGGCAGCCAGATTTGAGCTCGGAGGAGAGCCAGGGTGGGCTTAGCCACAAACTGCCACCTGGCCCTGTGGCCGGGACCCAGGGAGGGCCGGTGGGCAGCACCTGCTGGGTGCCCGGCAAGGTGCTCTTCGTGGGGATGCCCAGGAGATGCCAGGGTGGTTAGCAATGCTTCATGCAGGGAGGGTGGTCATGCCAGTGTGAGCTCAGGGAGGGCAGTGCTGGGCCCACGGTGTCCCCGCCGTGTCCCCAGCAACTCAGGAGGCCTAGGTGCCCGCAGGGACGCTGGGCGGCCGGAGGGGCCGGAGCTTCCTCCCGTGCTGCTTTGGAAGATGGACGGCTGGCCATCACTTGCAGGGCCCTCTGGTTACCTGGGCTGCTCTGTAGGCCTGATTGGCACAGAGGGCCTGCTCGCTTTGATGACCCTAGACTCGGCTGAGCCTCTGACTCTGCCTGGGGGACAGCCATCTCCGCGCCACCCGCTGTGTCCTCCAGCCCTGCACCTGCTCCAGGGACTGAGCGAGCCCTGTGACCGCCCGGGGCCAGGCCCCAGGCATTGCAGGCGGATTCCACGACCTCATGAAGGGGCCACCTTCCCCGACTCAAGAAGGGGGGTCATTTCTTGGTGTCCCTCCTAAGGGACTCGGCACCCCTATGAATAAGAAAGCCAGCGTGGCTACCCCTGAGCTGGGAGAGGGAGGCTGACCAGAGGTCAGGGTCAAGGGCATGGGAGACCTTGGAGAAATGGGCCCCTGAGACGTGCCCAGGACCTGCCCCCTTCACATTGTTTCTCCAGGGACCAGAAGGCAAGGCACCCTCCCAGCGCCCCGAGGAGCAGCGGAGGTCAGAGGAGCAGCATCAGTGACCTCCCTGTCCCAGATCTTGCTTCAACCAAGACGGCCCCTGGGCCACCTCCCAGGGGAGCTGGACCGGCTATTTCTGGCGGCTGCTCGGCCTGCCGTGCTGCCCACTGAGCCTCTGACTCATGCTGCTCCGGCTCCCCTGGGGGAGGGCTGGAGGGAAGAGGGCTCCGGTCACCTTGGCCCAGCTGCTCTGGGCGGGGCTCTGAGCCTGGGGCGGGCCCTCCAGCCTGCGCCGTGGTTTCCCAGTGGAGGGGGCGGGTAAGGTGTGAGGGCTGACCCAGCCCTGGGCCTCCCCCTTACCTTGGAATTCTCCCATAGGCACCACCTGAGGAGATTTGGGCCTGAGCTGGGAAGGCTTGGAGGCCTTGGCGGGGGCGGGGGCAGCAGTGAAGGTGCCCGCAGCTTGGAGAGATGAGAAACAAGCTCTTCCATCAGCCCGGTCCCCCTGCCCGGCGGGCTGTCGGGGCCCAGCAAAGGCTCCCAGGAGCCCTGCCAGCTCCGGGCAGCCCCGGCACCTGCTCAGACACGAGGTGACCGGGCCCACAGGGAGCACACGGAGCCAGCCTGCCTCTGGCCCCCTCGGAGACCAGCTGCCACCCAGCCTGACTCACCCTCCGTCACTTCTCTCCTCCTGCCACCCACAGAGCGGCCCCAGCTGAGCTGGACCAGGGGACAGGCTGCAACATCCCTCCTGCCGCCCAGCCCTCCCACTCCCGTGGGCTTCACGTCCTGTCAGCCTGGCATTCAGCTCTTGGCACCTCCCTCCTTCCTGAAGCAGCCTCCCTGCTCCACCCAGCGGGTCCTTCACCACCCACTGTCCCC
>NW_005370733.1:497908-501075 GCF_000412655.1 Myotis brandtii
CCCCCTGAGGGTCCTTGGCCCCCAGCCAGCCCAGCCCAGCCCAGCCCAGCCCAGCCCAGCCCAGCCCAGCCGGCTCTAACTGCCTCCATCACCTGGGAGGATGCCAGGCTCAGGGCCTCCAGGTTGCTGGGAACTAACTGAGGACCTGCCCTCGCTGGTTGTGGTTCCAGGCCCTGCCAGCAGAGGGCGCGCAAAGCCCTGCTTACTGCCCAGCTGCAGGGTTGCTGCCTAATGTGGAGGGGACAGGTGAGCTGGGATGGGCGTGGCTCCTGTGCGTGTCACTCTATGGCCACAAGCCCATGTGTCTCCTGCCCCTGTAGTTGGACAATGAGGCTCTCGGCCTGGTATCAGGGCCCCCCCCAGCCCTCCCTTAACCAACACTCTGCCCCTTGGTTAGGTGGGCCACTCACTGCCTCCCACTGCCAAGCCTTTGCCCGCTGGTCCTGCCGCCTGGACCGTGCTTCCTTCTGTTATATATTCCTAGTCACCCCCACCCCCACCCTCTGGGCCTGAGCTCCATCACTGCCCAAGAGGGCTCTCCACTCAGCTCAGAAGCCCTGGGGGGGATTAAAGGGGGTGGGTTGGTAGGTGAGGTGTGGGACGAGTAGAACTCCAAGGCCCCTCACCTCAGCTCCCTGGGGCCCCCTCACACCCAGGTCCCGTCCCACCATGTATACCTGCTGCCTCCACTAAGGGGGAGGGGCCTATGGGCGTAAGAGGAAGATCCCCCCATACCTTCTGCACGGGAGGGCACCTGGGGCCAGGGGGGGCTCGCCCCTGGGGGGGCTGCTGTCGGTGGCCTGTTCCACTCTTGGGGAAAAGAAGAGGAGAAAGGAAGTCATGCAGGGGCTGGGGCTGGGGTGTCCTGGGGACACGCTGAGGCGTCGCACTCCACAGGCCCTGGTCAGAAGCAGCCCTATAAGCGGCTCTGCCTACACGGGCCACAGAGAGCTGGGCCCGAATCTACGGGAGAGGCAGCGTCTACGGTACAGCAGCTCAGCGGGCCGCGGACTGGAAGCCGCGTGGGAGGGCCTCCTGCCCGAGTCTGCATGCTCTGGGGAGTCCTTTCTCAGCGGGCCCCCTGGTTTGGGGACTCCTCTACCCTCCCTGGGCGGTCCCGTTCCCACGGACGGGCGGTCGGATGGAGTCCGTATCTGGGCGCAGAGCGCTCTGTGCCGAGTCTCAGGCTAATGACTGTACGGGGCGGCATCAGCCGTGCCCAGCAGGTCCGACCCCACGCAGGGACGCGTCCTCCCGTGTCGGGCCTGCCTCCCGGCCACCACCTCTCCCTCCACCCCCTGGTCCGGGCCCATGTCCACCAGGGACCCCGATGTCAGTGACCCCCAAATGCCACAGCACTGCCTCCAAGACCATCGGGGCGCAGCAATGAGCGGAGTCGGGCATCGCTCTGCGCTGAGTCTCACAGGACAGGCCCTGAGGGACCAGGAGAAATCGGATTCTTTCTGCTTCTAAAGGGATTTCTCGGATGCTGGTCGGTGGGGAGAGAGAGAGAAAATCTAGCGGCTAAGAAGTGCGGAGCCTTTCCCGCCCGGAGCCTTCAGATGTCAAATTGACATCACTAGGCGCTCAGTGAGGGGTGGGCCCGGGCCCACCGGCCAGGCTTAATTAGAGCCTCGCTAGCGCCTGCCCGAGGCTCCAGGCTCTTCCCACACCCTCCTGGGCGAGGACTGCGGTGGGAGCGGCCTTGTCCGCCAGGAGCCCTTGCCTGGGGACAGCTTGCCCGGAGGAGGGAGAAACCTCTGGGCCAGCGGTCACGGGCCCAGCTGGACTCTGGCCAAAGAGCCTGAGCCCGTGGGGAGGCACCGGAGACTCGGGACCTTTCTGGGACGGGGTCTGGGACGGGGTCTGGGGACGGGAGAGGCCCCGCTGGGCTCTTGGAGACAGGCTCAGGTGTGCGAGGAATGGCCTTGCAGGGGCCTGTGTCCGGTGCCAAGAGCAGATGGAGGCCCGTCTGTTCCTGCGGAATCGGGGGGCTGTGCAAGCCAGGGCCTAGGACGCACCACCTCAGCCCCAGGCCGCAGGGCCATGGCTGGGCGGCTCAGTGGGCAGGGAGCGCCCGTCAGTGAGCCCCGAGTGCGAGTCCTGCCCAGTGCCTGGCCGTCCGTGAGCAGCTGCTCCTTCATTTCCCCGGTTTCCTTCCAAACCACTTTCCTGAGGTGCAGGGACCACGACCCCAGCTGCCTCTTCCTGAGCCCTGACCCTCGCCAGTGGGATATGGGAGACAGCGCCCTGCTCAGAGCTGTGGGCCGGGACCCAGGCTCTGCCCACTGCCGCGGCTGTCAATCTTAGTGGGGCTCCAGGCACGGGGGGAGCGGGGAGCAGGCAGGGGCTTCCGTTGCTAAAGAGGCGTGAAGACCCCAAAAGGTGGGCACCTCAGGTCACTGGCTGTCACCCTGGAGCAGCCTCCTCCCCTAACGCCCTCCTGCCGGGCGCTGGGCTCAGGACGCAAAGCTGCCACGCCTCCCTGGACAGTCCTTCTTGGGGCTCAAGCCTGACTTGACTTGCTCGCTGCCAGGCCTCGGACCCTCTCCTAATTCCCAGCTTTGCACTGTGCCCTGCGCCCCTTACACCCAGTCAGCAGCGGCTCAGCCAGTGGAGTCAAGGTTCCTCGTGCGTGGGGGTGCACGTGTGTGGGGGTGCACGCGACTGCTTCCCACCCACACAGACCACCGCGTACAGGAAGACACGGCACCACCTCGGCGGTTTGTGTGCCCAGTGCATGGGGGGCAGCAGTGATCGGGCCGCCCTCATGGCCACAGGGGACCCAGGGGCTTGGGGCCAGGGTCTTCCTGGGACCTGTTGATGCGGCTGAGAGAGAGAAGCGAGCGAGGGTGGGAGCTGGCAGGTGGGGGCAACGCAGAGAAGCAACATGGGACCCCATGAGTGGACCTGGGCCCCCCCAGGCCCAGCCTCCTCTGGTGCTCTCTCGGCCCCTGGGGTCCAGAGAGGTGGAGGGAGGCAGCGCCTCCAGAAGCACTTCTGAGGTTTGGGATCTCCCACCGCTGGCTGCTTGACGCTGGTGGTGCTCCGAGCAGCCGGCACACCTGCCAGGGGCAAGGCCGCCCCAGGGCTGACTACTCTGGGGCCTGAGTTGAGCTGGCCGTCTTAGGACCCGGCTTCCCCCCCAACCCCCAACCCCCGCCCCA
>NW_005370733.1:501470-504143 GCF_000412655.1 Myotis brandtii
TCTTACACCCAGTCAGCAGCAGCTCAGCCAGTGGAGTCAAGGTTCCTCGTGTGTGTGGGTGCACGTGTGCGTGGGTGCACGCGACCGCCTCCCACCCACACAGACCACCGCGTACAGGCAGACACCGCACCACCTCGGCGGTTTCTGTGCCCAGTGGATGGGGGGCAGGAGTGATCGGGCCGCCCTCATGGCCACAGGGGCCCCAGGGGCTTGGGGCCAGGGTCTTCCTGGGACCTGTCGATGCGGCTGAGAGAGAGAAGCGAGCGAGGGTGGGAGCTGGCAGGTGGGGGCAACGCAGAGAAGCAACATGGGACCCCATGAGTGGACCTGGGCCCCCCCAGGCCCAGCCTCCTCTGGTGCTCTCTCGGCCCCTGGGGTCCAGAGAGGTGGAGGGAGGCAGCGCCTCCAGAAGCACTTCTGAGGTTTGGGATCTCCCACCGCTGGCTGCTTGACGCTGGTGGTGCTCCGAGCAGCCGGCACACCTGCCAGGGGCAAGGCCGCCCCAGGGCTGACTACTCTGGGGCCTGAGTTGAGCTGGCCGTCTTAGGACCCGGCTTCCCCCCCAACCCCCAACCCCCGCGATGCCCAGAGGGAGGCCTGCCCACGGTCAGGCTGGGGGTTCTGCTGCTGGTGGGGAAGGTGAGCCCTCTCTTGCCTGGCCTGAGAGGGAGGGGCCAGGACTCGCGGGGTCATGGGGCGCTTCCAAAGCAGCACTAAGGAGAAGCTGGTGGGAGGAGCAGTGGGGGCTGCAGCCCCAGCGAAGGGGTGGAGGGAGCGGGGAAAGGTGATGGCGATGCACAGTTGGGGAGGGGCGCCCCGGGGCCCAGGGGGGCAGGAGACTCCCTGCTTTCCTCTCCTGCTCTTCCCAGCACATGCAAGCAGCGGGCATCGCAGGCCCGTCCGGCCCCAGGGGGGCCCAGGTGTGTACTCACTGCCAACAGCGGAGCCCGCAGCGGCACCTGTGGAGAGAAGGGTCTCAGCCTGCGGCCATGGTTGGGCAGCACCTCAGCCTGTGGGCCGGGGCCCTGGGGGTTCTTCTGGATGGAGAATGGGTGCAAGAGGGGAAGGGGAGGCCGCCAGGGCAGGCGATGCCGGAGAGGCTGCCAGTCAGAGGAAGTGGCAGGGACTAAAGAAGGTCCTGGCAGCAAGGAGGTGGGCTGGGCTCCTGGGAGGAGGAGCGGGAGGGGCCAGCCGTCACCTCTGAAGGCCGCTGTGCCATAAGTCAGCCTTCAAAGGTGTGCGTGTGTGTGCATGTGTGTGTGCGCATGTGTGTGCATGTGTGTGCATGCGCCAGGACCGCGTGCGGAAGTTCTTGCGGCACCTGCCGCAGTCGGGGCCCGTGGTGTTGTGCTCGCACTCGCACTGCAGGCTGCCCTCGCGCACGGAGCACAGGTTGGCGTGCAGGTTACACTTGCACCTGCAGGGACACAGGACAGAGTCAGTGAGCTCCCGAGGGGCCGGGCCTGGGAGGTGTCGGTCCCGCACCAGGCCCACCCGCCAGGATTCTCCCTCAGGGCAGTCGCTCCCGGCTCCCCCTCCCGTCGAGGGGACCCGTTCAGGCCTCCCAGGACTCAGGCCTCCCGGGACTCAGGCTGTGGGTCTACCTCTGGTCTTGGCTTCAGGGCTTACCCCTCGGTCGGGGGCGGGTGACAGTGCCCTGTCCCAGAGGCTGCGTTTCCAGCAGCCCAGCTTCTGACCCCCTGGCTCTAGACTAGGGAGGTCGCCAGGTAGCGAGACGCAGCCCTGAGCTCACGTTCACCTTCCCTCGCAGAAGAGGGCCCCTCAGGCCCGGGGAGGGCTCCCTGGGAACCATGACCCACACCATCCGCTGCTCGTGACTCTCGGGCCCAGGCCCACGGCCGGACCCGGCTCCCCCAGCCCGGACACTGGCCGTCGCGGCTCTACTCCAACACGGCGGGAATAAGACGCCCGTGGAAAAGCCGGGCCGGTTCCCCGAGTTCCAATCCACGACCACATGCACAGGGCGGGGCCAAAGGAGGTTCAGAGAGTTTATTCTTGCTTTATTATTAATTATTGCATTATTTTCCATACCAACAACTGTAACCCTACTTTTGCCCGCACTGTATCCTGTGGGCCTCGGAAAAGCATGGGGGGCGGGGGTGGGCCGGCACCTGTTGGCACGGGGGGCCCTTCCTGCTGGGGACCCAGAGATGACCCTGCGCTCAAACCTGCAGGCCAACATATTCGATGCTCTCCTGAGGCCCCTCACCCTGCCCCGCAGCCACCGACAGGGTGCACGGGCGGGTGAAAGGCTCTGGCAAGGCCTGCGGGAAACCCTGTCTGACTTTGTCTAACAAAAGTTACTTTGCAAAATGTATTTGACCTCGGAAGGTTTCAGGTGTGTGTTTTTTCTCTCAGTTCCTATTTAATATCCCACGGAGCCGGCTGGAGAGGCACCAGCTGTGCGGAGCCAGGAATGTCCCGCGCCTCTGGCCCGAGGACGAGGTATTTTTAGATGCCAGCGACATACAGAGAGATTGCCATCTCCACGTTGGGTGGTGCTGGTGACCTTGGCTGGTTAAAATGCGCAGAAGGGCCGCGGAACCTGAGAAGCTTATTGTCAGGACGGTGGCGGGAGTCCCAGGGTGTCAGGCCCACGGGCCCTGCGGCACGAGAGCGAGTGCGGGGGAGGCTGCCCAAGGTCACGGGGTT
>NW_005370733.1:504352-506202 GCF_000412655.1 Myotis brandtii
CCCGCATGCTGGCCAGCCCCTCCCCCGGCCTCTCTCCCAGGGGGAGTCCAGCTGCCCCACTCCCGCCCCCACCCCCAGCGGTGCCTTATGTGGGTTCCACCTGGGTGATGAAGCTCGGGGGAGGGGGTGCTGAGGCAGACCCTCCTAGGCCTGCCGCCCACGGCCCTGCTTCCCGATCCAGTGGCCGGCCTAGGACCTCACAGCCCCAGCTCCGCCCCGTCCAGGCCTGGGGGGTGGTCTGACTCCTGGCTGCACCTCCAGCCCAGACCTTTCCCACATCCCTGCACCCATGGGATCCGTTTCCCCAGGAACTGCTTCCTGAACCTGACCCCCGAGAGCCGTCAGTCTCACCAGAAACCGGCACCTGAGCCCGGACCCCGCGACTCAGCGCTTCGGGCTCATCCATCAGGAGCACCTTCAACCATGAGCAGAGGGGCCTGCGAGGCCGGCCAGCTCAGGGCTGCTGCCCCCCCCCATCCCCCCCACCCGTCTCAGAATCCCATGCCTTTCACTCGAGATGGTAACAGTCGGGGGGCGGAGGGGTGAGAGAGAGGTGGATGCTAAGCCAGCAGCCAGGCCCCGCTGCAGACGTGCTGGGTGACCTTGAGCAAGTCCCTTCCCTGGGCCTCAGACCTTCCCATCGCAAACCGGAAGGTGGAACTGTGCCTCAGACTTTCACCTCGGCCACTTGCTTGTTTGTACGTGCCCAGCACGCTGCCTGGCACACAGCGGGCTCTCGGCGTCTACATGACCCCTCTTAGAGTCACTTCTCCTGTCACTGTAGTTGCCAGATTCAGCAAATGAGAATATAGGGCCCTGGCCAGGTAGCTCAGTGGGTTAGAGCATCGTCCGGATTCACCAAGGTTAGGGGTTCAATCCCCCGTCAGGGCACATACAAGAATCAGCCAATGAATGCATACACACGTGGAACAACAAGTTGATGTCTCTCTCTCTCTCTCTCTCTTTTCCTTCTCTCTCTTTCAATAAAAAATAAAGATATAGAATGCCTGGCTAAATGTGAATTCCACAGCAACTGATAAGATTTTTAGTGTAAGTACATCCCACGAGACACACTTATACTAAAAAATTAGTTCTTTATCTAAAATACAACATCAGCCCTAACCGGTTTGGCTCAGTGGATAGAGCATCAGCCTGTGGACTCAAGGGTCCCAGGTTCGATTCCGGTCAAGGGCATGTACCTTGGTTGCGGGCACATCCCCAGTGGGGAGTGTGCAGGAGGCAGCTGATCAATGTTTCTCTCTCATCGATGTTTCTAACTCTCTATCCCTCTGGCACCGGCAGGTGCCAGGCGGGTGTGTGCCAGGCCTGCGGGGAGGGGCAGGCGGTGCCCGGGAGCTGCCGGCAGGAGTGCCATCTGGACACGGGCCTGGCACCACTGCTCCGTGAGAATCGTGAGCCGGGCCCTCCCTCCTCGCGGTGAGGGGCGGGCGTTTGGAGAGCCGCCCGGAGCGGAGGGGGAGGGATGTAGGTCAGCTCGGGCCTGGAGAGATGATGTCATCGCCTCCTCGGGGAACCAAGGAAGCGGGAGTTTGGGGGAGCGGGAGATGGTGCAGAGCCGGGCAGGGAGAGGGGGCCAGGGCCGACACCCCTCAGAAGGCCACCCCACCACAATTTCAGGGCATTGACAGGGAGCCTCGGACACGGGGTGCACCTGTGGGCGCAGGGAGCACCCCAGACCCGGGGGCTCGTGGTCATGGCTCAGCTCTGCCCAGTGACTTCCAGCTCCTCTGGAGCAGAGGTGGGGCTGCGGGGTTGGGGGGAGAGGCACAGGGGTGATGGAGAACTTGAGCCCTCCAGGCCTGAGACCCCGAGGGGGGGGGTGGGGGGCG
>NW_005370733.1:506301-511152 GCF_000412655.1 Myotis brandtii
GGGCGTGGGCCTGGGGGCCGCGGGCACCTGGCCGGCCTGCTTCCCCGGTAATGTGGATAAATGCGGCGGGCGCTCCTCCGGGAATGCAATTAGGCCGGCAATTGAGTTCATTGGCCAAATCAAATTCGGGCGGCTGTGCGAAGTCCTTTTCTATTAAGTGCTTTAACATACATCACCCCTCCGGTCTGTTCCTAATCCCATTACCCACTGCACAGCCCGAGGCTTCCCAGGGAGCAGGACAGGGGCTGATGGAGGGGGCTGGTGGCTCCCGGGGCATAGCCTGGGGGTGACATGGTGGGTGCGACAAGGTTGACTGAAGCAAAACCACTTCTCCGCTGTGGAAGGTCTCCCCCCTAACCTCCCCCTCCCCCCCCAGGGAAGGGCCAGGCCCAGGTGCTGGCCCAGGTGCTGGCCCGGGTGCTGGCCCAGGTGCTGGCCAGGGAAGTGTGAGTGGCCGCTGGGCATGATGGGGCAGCTCTGGGCGTGGTGCTAGCGAGCCCGCCGGCTTCCCCCCCTCGCAGCGCCTGCCTGTGTCCCGGTCCCTTTCTTCTCTGGAAGCGTCACTGACGGTGAGTGAGCCTCCTTTGTTCACGTGTGTAAGTTCATTTGTTCGTGAATGAGCGAGTGAGAGTCAGCAGGGCACCGCCTGCCCAGGTTCTGGGCGTGGCCTGGCAGGTGCGAGAGCCCGAGGCAGGCCAGTGCTCTCAGGGCTCAGAGCCGGGGAGGGGCCATGTGTGAGTGTGAGTGTGTGTGTATGTGTATGTGTGTGAGTGTGTGTCTGTGTAGCTGGGACAGCGCTGCTCTCCTTGAAGGTCCGAGAAGGGAGGGAGGGATGGTCCCCGGGCCTGCAGCCCCCGGAGCGCAGGGAGCTGCTGTCTGGGCCAAGCCTTGGGGGGCGAGGAGTTTGCCAGGCGGGAGGGCTGGGCTCCAGGCAGAGGCACAGCCCAGAGGCGGGTCCCTGGGACCCAACACCAGGGGGCTGGTCCGAGGGGCCTCGGAGGTGGGGGCGGCCGGAGTAGCCTTGATTCTGAGTTCATGGGAAGCCGCTGAAGGCCCGTGCGGTAAAGTGACATGACTGGGTTTGTGTTGGGAGAAAAGTCCTCCGCACGGAAGGAGCAAGACACGGGGTGGGAGACTGGCCGTGTCCCCAGCAAACTCCTGGTGCCCGTGCGCCTCCCCGAGGCGGGGTGGGTGGTGACGGGGTCCGTGTTAGAACCTGCTCGGCTGAGAGATGGGTGAGAGGGACAGAAGGAGCCAGAGGCGGGCGTTTCCCCGCGGGTCTCGGGGCCCCAGGCCCTGAACGGGCAGCTCCAATGGGGAGAAGCTGGCCTGGGCTCCTGCGGAGGCTCAGCTCACCTGTGGGTGCAGCGTGGCCTAGTGTGTGACGTGGTGCATGGGGCGGGCACTGTGTGCCCTGCAGGGGGGCATATGAGGCACATCTGTGGGTCTAAAACGGGCTCCCTCTGTGGAGGGGAGAAAGGGTCGGACGAGAGCAAGGCCTGGGGAGTCATCTGGGTTGGGCCTGCCTCCTGCCCTGTCCGTCCTGCCCCAATTATAGCGAATGAGGTCCTGCAGGTCCCCGAGCTGGAGGCGGGGCCCGGAGCCTGTCCCAGGCCCAGCAGCCAGAGGCCCAGCCCGGATCCTCCTCTCACCCGGGGGCGCTGGCCTGGTCTGGGTGGGCAGTGACCCGCTTCCGAAGCCGTGCTGGCTCCATCTAACATTCAAGTGAGCGTCTCTCTCCTGCTCACCCGCTGGCTGGTGGAGGGGCGGCAGGGTGGAGAGCAGGGATTCAATTGGCCCCTGAGGGTGAGGCACCGGGAATGGGGTTGTGTTCCAGGGACTCGGGACTGACTTCTCACGATCACCGAGCGCCTGCTGTGCGCCGGGCCTGAGCTCACCTGCGAGTCCCCGCTGAGGTCGGCCCACTCGCAGGTGGGGAGACAGGCTGGGACCCTGACGGGCCTGCTCAGGGCTGTAAACTGGCAAATGAAAGAATCTGAATTCAAACTCGGCTTCTCTGCCACCAACACCTGGGGCTGTCGACGCATTACCAAGAGGCCTCGGAGCCAGGACTGGCGAGGGGTCCCTAGAAGTGTGAGAAGCAGGGATTCTGACCTCAATGTTAACTCGGGCAGCTGCGTGCGGACTGTGCTCACATGTCGGGTGAGGCCGGGGCTGTGCTCACACGTGTACACACACACACACACACACTCGCGCACACACACACACACACACACACACACACGCCCCAGCCAGGTCTCCCCGCCTGCGGTTCCTATTCTCGGCCCGAGTCCCGTCATCTCCAGTTACCGGGGGATCGATAGGAACAGGACGTTTAGGGAAGAGGAGGAGAAGGCTGGGCAGGGGGAGGGTCAGGGGAGAAGAGAACAGGCAGTGTCCTCGGCCCAGGGACTTGGGTGAGCAGCCCGGCCCCGCAGACTCTGGGGGAGCCGAGGGCTCAGACAACCCAGGGTCATGGGCCAGCAGTGCCCGTCCACCTGGGACCTGGCAGGTCTCCTCTCCCAAGCACCTAGCCTCCCCCTGGGTGAAGGGGGTGAGGACGCAACGCCTGGCACCCGCACCCACGCATCCTAACGCGGTATTCCGTTCCCTTACTCGGCGCTGGTTATTGTTGTACAGGGCCTCCCCCCTCCCCCCTCTGACCCATAAACTGGCAAATGAAAGAATCTGAATTCAAACTCGGCTTCTCTGCCACCAACACCTGGGGCTGTCGACGCATTACCAAGAGGCCTCGGAGCCAGGACTGGGGAGGGGTCCCTAGAAGTGTGAGAAGCGGGGATTCTGACCTCAATGTTAACTCGGGCAGCTGTGTGTGGTCTGTGCTCACATGTCGGGTGAGGCGAGGGCTGGGCTCACACGTGTACACACACACGCACACACGAACACACACACACACACACGCACACACGAACACACACGCACACACACACAGGCCCCAGCCAGGTCTCCCCGCCTGCGGTTCCTATTCTCGGCCCGAGTCCCGTCATCTCCAGTTACCGGGGGATCGATAGGAACAGGACGTTTAGGGAAGAGGAGGAGAAGGCTGGGCAGGGGGAGGGTCAGGGGAGAAGAGAACAGGCAGTGTCCTCGGCCCAGGGACTTGGGTGAGCAGCCCGGCCCCGCAGACTCTGGGGGAGCCGAGGGCTCAGACAACCCAGGGTCATGGGCCAGCAGTGCCCGTCCACCTGGGACCTGGCAGGTCTCCTCTCCCAAGCACCTAGCCTCCCCCTGGGTGAAGGGGGTGAGGACGCAACGCCTGGCACCCGCACCCACGCATCCTAACGCGGTATTCCGTTCCCTTACTCGGCGCTGGTTATTGTTGTACAGGGCCTCCCCCCTCCCCCCTCTGACTCCCCCCAACACCACCCTGGCCGCAGAGCCCACACTCCATGGCTCTTCCTCGAATGACTAACTCTGCTACGATGTGTGTGCAAAAGTAAACACCAATGCCCTTTGCTTTACAGCCAGCATTGGCTCCAGGCCCCTGGTGAGAACATGGCTGCTCACCCTTCCTCCTCCTCCTCTTCCTCCTCCTCCTCCTCATCTCCCTCTTCCTCATAACGTTTGTTGAGGATATAATCCCGCAGAAACTGCTCCCCTTCGTCCAGCTCTGGGTTATTCCAATATTCCTTGAGGTGAGTCTAGGAGTGAAGGGGTGACAGGACCCAGGTTAGACACTCAGAGGCAGGGAAGGAGGGCAGACATGGGCATCAAATGGATTCAGGTAACTGAAACTTCACAGCCAGCCTATGAAATAGGTGGGGGGCATTATTCCCATTGTCACAGATGGGAAACTGAGGCCCAGAGAGGGGCACAGCGGGGCTGGAACCCAGCGCACAGCCCGGTCCCCGGGCGCCGGCGGGTGCTCTTCACTTGGATGGGGCTGAAGACCCGAGGCCCTTTCCCACCCTCTGCCCTCCGCTGTCCTGGGTATGCTCTGCCCCAGGTGCCCATCTCAGCGTCCCTCCCAGGAAACAGCCTCCCCGTAGGAGCGTAGGGCACTGCGGGCCCCGACTCCCCCATCCAGCCGGGCGCTGCCGCCGGCCTGGGCCTCAGGACCCGCATGAGCCACCTCATGAAGGGCAGGTGCCCCTTGATCAGACTCCTGAAGGTGAGGGTCCCGCCCAGCCCAGCGGCTCAGGGGTTGAGCATCAACCTATGAACCAGGTCATGGTTCGATTCCCGGTCAGGGCACATGCCCGGGTTGCGGGCTCGATCCCCAGTGTGGAGTGTGCAGGAGGCAGCCGATCCATGATTCTCATCATGGATGTTTCTCTCTCTCTCTCTCTCTCTCTCTCTCTCTCTCTCTCTCCCTCCCTCCCCCTTCCTCTCTGAAATCAATAAAAACATTAAAAACAAAAAGATGAGGGTCCCCCCGTAGCAGCCCAAAGCGAGTCTGAGAAGGGACCGAAGCCCCAGAAGATGTGGGTTTCTGGTTCCCACCTCAGAGCTGCTAAGCCTGGCGGGACTGCGGGCGGAGGGAGGGTCGTGAGCCAACACCCACTGCACCCCAAGGGCAGGCAGAGGCCACCGAACTGACCCGAGTCCCGACCCTGGGCACACATTCCAACAACGGGCGCAGGAGCTCGATCCCTAACCCCCGGCGGCCACAGCAGTGGCCACAGATCAGGTTTCCAGAATATTCCTGACTTAAGTACCTGCCCCCGTGAGGGAGGGTGAGAGTCCAGGTGTGAGAGCCACAGGCCCCTGCGTGCGCACCTGTTCCCGCTCACCCGCTGGCCCCCCGCCTCCGCCCACCTGGAACCCACACGCAGAGCCCACGTGAAATGAAACGCAAGCAGCTGACAACCGAGGCCCAGCAGCCTCTGC
>NW_005370733.1:511319-512276 GCF_000412655.1 Myotis brandtii
GGCCTCTTCCCCGCACCCACGAGGCCTCCCCTAGCCTCCACAGCCACTCGCCCAGGTCTGCTCCGGAGGCAGAGGGCCGCGCACGGCACAGTGTGCATTTTACAAAGATGGGGTTAAACCTGCTCCCCCCGCGAAGACTGCCCACGGGCGTCTGCAGAGCCGCTTGGGAGAGGCCGGGCGTGCTGTCCCCACACCCGCTTCATCACCCGGCACCCTGGGCCTCAACCTGGGCTTCCTGCGCCGCCCAGCTCTTCGGCGCCGTTGCTTTGACTTCCGTTGATTTTATCCAACAAATATGATTAAAAACTGAGCAGAATGTTTCCTCAGCTTTAACTCGTGTAACTCTCACCATGATCCGATGAGAGAAGCGTGATCGTGGTCCCCGTTCTGCGGGTGGGGAAACTGAGGCACGGAGAGGTCGTTGCCCTCGTAGCCGGGGCAGCAGGCTGGGGTCCAACCCCGGTGCACCCTTCCCCCCGACACTGTACCCCTCCCCCTGGCACTGCACCCGCTGCGCCTGGCACTGCATGCCTGCCCCTCGGTTCCCAGTGGCGGGGCCTCCCAGCCTCTCCCCTGAGTGCAGAGTGGGGCGTTGGGGGGTGAAGTCCTGGCCCCTGCAGGCCAGCACGTTACCTGATCCACTGAGAACATCGCCTGGTCTAACAGGTCCCGGGATAGAGGCTGCCCTTACCTCCCACGAAGGTCTCTCACCTCCCCGCAAAGTGCCCTCGAGACACATCCTTCTGGGAGCTGGGAGCAGCCAGCGGCCGGGCTGGGCCGTCCACACGCTACTTTTCAAGGAAAAGCCTGGCCCCGCACTGGCTCTGGGGGGAACCTCCGAGCCCCCGGAACGCCCGGAGCGGGTGCTGCTTTCCCTGCGGCCGGGCCACGCCAGGCGGTTTGTGCGAATCGTGTGATACGTGGTGGGGCTCTGGGCCTCTGGTCGGGCACCGGCGG
>NW_005370733.1:512629-513341 GCF_000412655.1 Myotis brandtii
AGCCGCCCTCTGCCCGTGCTCCACGGCGGCTTTTCCCCGCCGTAAACGAACTGTGACTGTCACAGCTCTGCTAGGCTCTGGGGGTCCTTCTAGCAAATCCTGGCGTTTGAAGGTGGTCTTGGGGACCCCCAGACACAAGCGCCCTGTCATCGAATCATCATTGGACAGTAACGGAGCACCCTGCCCCCGTCCCTGATCCCCGACCCCCAAGCACTGGGCTCTGGCCCAAGCCCGGCCGGCACTGCCAGCTCCTCTCAGCCTCTCCAGACTCCCAGGTCCGTGGGCAGCGGCAGCCTGGGCTCCACGGAGGAGGCTTATCACCCACCACCCACCACCCTCCATGGAGGGAGCCAGGGCGGGACCATCCCGGCACCAGGTGGCACCCCGGGGACCAGGCCACGCCCCGGGTACCAAGTAGCATCCTGGCGCCCTCCCGCGGGTCTCACCTGCCGATGACCTCGACGTTGGAGATGGCGTAGAAGTACTTGTAGAGGTTCTCGCGCTGCACGTAGGTGCCGCCCAGCGCCGGGCGCAGCAGCCGCAGGCGCAGGTCGGTGAGGGTGAAGAAGTCCTTGAGGCCCTTGGCGCTCTCCAGCCGTGCGTAGAGGTTGTCCATGTTGCGCAGGTCGGGGCCGGCGAAGATGGCGAAGCGGTCCCGCACCTCGAAGCGCACGTGCTTCTCCTTCTGGGCACCGGCCCAGCGTGAGTACTG
>NW_005370733.1:513374-514447 GCF_000412655.1 Myotis brandtii
GCCAGGGCTGCCAGGAGCGCCCGTTGTCCAGGGACTTCTCCAGGACCATGACGGTGGGCCGGCCGTACTCGAAGGTCACCACCACGTCGTCCGTCAGCTCCACGCTCTTGTTCCACGACAGCGTGATGTTGGCCTCCAGCGGGCTCGGGTAGCGGCTCCACGTGACGCTCTGCCAGTACGTGGCCAGCCCCTCGTCCTCCCGGTCGAACATGAGCCGCGGCGGGTGGGCCAGGTCCGGGTTGGAGGCGTCACACTCGTTACTGCACAGGTAGGGGTTCTCCTGCAGGCAGCAGCTCCTGGGCAGGTCCTTCGCACTCGTCTCCCCAGAGCGCGTAGAGGCCCGTAACATCCTAGCAGCACCGGGAGCCACTCGCTCGACTCTAAGCAGAGACCAGCCGAGGGGGGTGTGTGGGTCACCTGCTCCGAGGCCCCCCGTGGCTCCCACTGCCCGGAGGATGGAGGTCTAACTCGTTAGTACCCTGACCCGACGCCTGGAGCCCCGTCCCGGACCTGCTGGCTCCGCCCACCGAGCCGCCCGGCCTGCAAGCCCACTGTCTGAGCCTCTGAGCCTCTGCAGCCGCGTTCCCTCCCCTGGACCGGCCCTTCCCTCCCTGTCCGCCTCTTTAAACGGTTCCTGCACGGAGGTGTCTTCCTGACCCTTACACTGACCATCGTGGCTGCAGCAGGAGCAGGGGTGGGGGAGGCCACTCACCACAAACGTTGGTTGAACTAAGTGCCAGGCCCACGATTTTACGTTCAAATTCAACTCTCTTCCCTCTGATTTGCATCCCACCTCAGCCTGGCCTCAGGAGGGGGCGGCCCTGCCCAGGCCACACCCGCCTGTTGGCGCAGAGCGTGGCGGTCGCACCTGTCCCTGGCACAGCCCGTGTGTCCGCCTCATGTGGAACCTGGGCAGCTGGGGGTGCTGAGTGTTTGGGGTTCCTCTCAAGGGCGTGCACCTTTGTGACAAGTCAGTTCTAGGTCCTTGGCACAGGCCGGGCAGGCCCAGCGGGGGCGCTGGTGAGCAAGGCAGGGCACGGCCCCTCTGGCTTACAGTCCTCCCTCTCACGGGG
>NW_005370733.1:514912-520202 GCF_000412655.1 Myotis brandtii
GCCGGCCTTGAGCGCACGCAGAGCCCGAAATGTCGAAATGTCGCCAGCACAGGCTGCCCAGGGGCGGCGGGGCGAGCTGGTGGGGCACGGGCGACTTTGAGGGCAGTGAGCGACTGGATGACCTGTCACGGTGGGTCCATGACATCGGGCATTTGTCACGCCCACACCCGGGGACCCTGTTGTGAAGTGTGGACTTCAGTTATAGGCACGCACTGTTGGTTCATCGGGGTAACAAATGCACCCGCTCACGCCAGGTGTGCGGGCGCCGTGGGCGGGAAGCAGCAGCCGAGGAGCCCTCTGCTCTCCGCTGTCCACCTGAACAGCTCTAAACGCCCAAACCTATTCATTAAAAACCAAGCCTGTCACCAAGGCCCGCACAGCGCCCGGACCCCTCGCGGCTTTTTTGATGAATATTTCAGGTCTCCGTTTGCGCAGTGACAAACGGCTTGGATCTGAGATAAAGCTGCTCACTCTAAAGCGAGCCATCCAGCCCGGGCGGGGGGCGGGGCACCGTCTCCTGGGGGCTGAGCGCTACCCCCACCACAGCCTCAGGACCTCACCTGGGACCCATCGAGGGGAGGGCCAGTCCCGGGCCGGGCTCCTCGGGGGGCGGGCTGGCCTGGGTTCGCCGAGGCAGCTCCCACAAAGCGCGCTTGACCAACATAGCTCTGTCCTTGGTGCCCCCCAGGCTGCGCTGTCCACCCCTCGGGCCAGCCCTGGGATTCACGGGACCCACAGACCTCGGTGCTGAAGGGATTCACTCCTGAGTCCAACCCCTCAGGGAGCACAGGGGAACCTGAGGCCCCGGGCTGGGGGGGCTGGCCCCGGCCTCCTGTGGGTGGGCTGTTTTCTGAGGATATGCCAGCTCCTGTCCTGGACAGTCTCAGGGTGTCCCACACGCTGGGGACCTCACATGAGACACCTCCCCTGGAGCGGGCTCCCTCGGGCTCCAGCTGGGGGCCCTGAGGCGTCACCCTGAATGGGGGGGGGGAGCGAGAGGCCCCAGAGGGATGCTCCGTGACCTGCAGAGACAAGGGTTCCACTGGGCCGGGGGAGGCAGGCCTGCCGTGGGGACAGCCCCTCCCCAGGCGCATGGCCAGCCGACCGCGGGCTGAGCCCAGAGGCGGACCGGGCTCCGCTGCGCCGTTCAGGGCGGAGAGCAGAGAGCAGCTGCCCAGAGTTCATGCCCGGACATCGGGGGCCAAGGACACAGTTTGCAACCAAGGCAGCGTCCCCCCTCCCCTCCCCGCAGCCAGCAGCTGTCTTCTTCCCTCGGCCCCAGGCCACCTTCTTCCACTGCCCTGGCACCTCGTTGGGGGCTAGTGGCCCCTCACATCCACATGCCGGAGCCTAAGCCCAGCTCCTCCGTGGGGCCGTGTTTGGAGACGGGCCTTTAAGGGGGGCAGAATCACAGGGAGGTGGTTAGGGTGGCCCAGTCAGGCGGGGTCCTCATAAGAGGGGGGCTGTGGACAGGGACACAGAGGAGAGGCCACGCGAAGAGGCGGCGGAGGGAGCTCCGTCAGCCTCAAGCCGAGAAGGGAGGCCTCAGGAGAAACCAGCCCTCCGTCTTCCAGGGTCAAACCAACCTTGACCTTGGGCTGGAAGCCCCAGAGCCTGAGAAAGTGAATCTGTTGTTCGAGCCCCCAGGCCCCAGCAAGCAAAGACACACCTGTCCCAGGTGAGCCGAGGCCAGGGCGGGAGGAACTGCTCAGAGGGGCGGGGCTGAGTCGTGAGTTCCCGATAATTTCCCTGGAAGCTCTCTGGGCCCCTCCCGAGCACACCACACCGTCACCAGAGGTGTCCGCCGGCATCTTTCCTTGTCCACCTGGAAAGCTCTTGTCAACAGAGCACTGGAGGCGTGCCTCCTCCCTGGCGGCTTTGTCCCCTCTCGCCTCTGAGCCTGTGCTCCCACGGCCACTCTCCCTCCTCCTGGTTCTCAGGAGATCCCCCCCCCCCCCAGGAAGCCCTCCTTGCTGACGCACTCTCTAAAGCCAGTTCCCTCCTCCTCCATCGTGAGGTTGTGAGGGTGCTCACCTGGGCCGGGGTAGTGGCCTGGACCTCAGCTACTGCTCACTACATTATAGTTATTACTAGAGGCCCGATGCACGAAATTAGTCCCTCAGCCCGGCCTGCACCCTCTTACAATCCAGGACCCCTCGCTCCTTACCGCCTGCCTGCTCGCTCCTAACCGCTTGGCTCCCCGCTCCTTAGCGCTGCCACAGAGGCGGGAGAGGCTCCTGCCACGCCAGCGGTGAGCCCAGCTTCTGGCTGAGTGGTGCTCCCGCTGTGGGAGCGCACCGACTACCAGGGGACAGCTCCAGCGTTGAGCGTCTGCCCCCTGGTGGTCAGTGCGCATCATAGTGACCGGTCGTTCTGGTTGTTCCGCCGTAACAGTTGCTGGGCTTTTATTATATGGATTGTTGTTATGTGACGTAGTTGTTAATATAGATTCATATTCACAAACCTCATATTGAATGTTGATGTGATTCTTGTCAGCCAGCTCTGGAGTCCCCACGCCGCCTCTATCTACCTTGGTCCTTCTTTGTCCCCTGCCTCCCCTCCCCTCCCCCAGCCCAGCCTCCCGGTGGTCCCCCCGGGGGGGCATGGGGTCCCTCTCAGACCCCAGCCTCCCAGGCCTGTCTGTCACCAAGAAGACTGACACAGCCGGTCCTGGCAGAGGACAGGGGCTCGACCCGGCTGCCGGCCTCGCTGCCCTAACCCGCGGGGTCTGCTGGCCCCCCGCCCGGTCCCAGCCCGGGAAGCAGATGGTCAGAAACTAATGAATCAGCCCGTCTCCGCCCGCGCCGGCTGCGGAGCGGCTTCGCCAGCAGCGAGCACAACAAATAAATCCCAGGCCTCGCCAGCGCCACTCTCCCTCCCGCTTTGTTCCCTCCCTCCTCCACCCTCGAGCTCCGAGATCTCGGGATTCCACTTAACCATTGAGGCGCGGAGCGTGGTGCCAGCAGCCGGGGTTGGACACGGGGCTACCCCCCACCTGCCTCCAGCTGACGGCTGCTGACAGCGCCGCGAGGGGCCAGGCTGGAGGCCAGTGTCTCCACTTCCCTGTGAGGCCAGATTTCATAAGGAAGCAACCAGTCCAAAGAAGTGGCCCAACTCAGGGAGAAGGTTCCGGAAGCTCGAGGCACACCTCTCGCCTTTCAGAAGGGCGCCAGAGCCGACCTTTGATACCGAAGCAGCGACTGTTTCTTTCTTTTTTTTTTTTTTAAATATATTTTATTGAATTTTCACAGAGAAGAAGGGAGAGGGATAGAGAGTTAGAAACATCGATGAGAGAGATCGATCAGCCGCCTCCTGCACAGCCCCCAGTAGGGATGTGCCCACAACCCAGGTACATGCCCTTGACCAGAATCGAACCTGGGACCCTTGAGTCCGCAGGCTGACGCTCTATCCACTGAGCCAAACAGGTTCGGCAACGACTGTTTCTTTAGACCCTTCATGATCCTATAAAAACATATGTCCTGCCCCCATGGAGAGCCCCGGAACCTTCTCCAGGAAAATGTAACGCCACGCGTTCCGGCCCGTGCAGGGGGGCCCCTGCGCCCACCTCCCAGTCGGAGCCCGGAGCAGGCAGGAAACCGGTTTGGATCCGAAAGCCCTGGGCTCGTTCTCAGCACTGGCCCTGGAAGCTGTGTGACGTTGGGAACGTTGCTCTACCTCTCTGAGTCTCACTTGCTCGTCCAGTACCTTGTGAGATGATGTGTCTGAAGTGCCTAGAAAACCCCCGGTTGGAGGCGATGATTCTTTAACAGCAGCTTCACACTTGGGCTGCTGGCTGGGAAGGACACAATGATGACGGCATCACTGAGTGGCAACATGTGCCAGGGCCGTGCGCCCCTCAGGTCCCTCCTGCCTCCTCCGGGCAGCCCCAGGCGCCCACCGCGAGCCCCTCCCTGGGGGGAGGCTGGGCAGAGCCGGCCCCTCACCGCCTCAGGACACTGCGGACCGACCACGGAAATAAGGGAAACCAAGCCCCTCCCATACACACCCGGGTCAGCCAGGTGAGCGCCCAGTTGGCGGGCGAGGGGCCGTGCAGGGCCTGGGGGGTAGGGGCAGCCTGGACAGGAACTCCGAGACGGAGCTGGGAACAAGTCTCCCACATGGACAAGAAGCAGGAGACGCCTGGCGTGGACTTTAAAGGCTTCGGCTTCGATGGTATTTCCTGCGCAAAGGCTGCAGCTGGGTGGGCGGCCAGGCCGTAAACACAGCAGACAAGCGGCAGACAAGCGGTGGACAAAGTAGGTAACTGAGTCGGAAAGCCACTGTCAGCGGGGACAGGACGCCCAGGAGGTCCGGCTGGTTGGCCCTCCGGCCTCCTCCCCGAGGAGCGGGGGA
The DNA here is from genome assembly GCF_000412655.1 of Myotis brandtii. NCBI lineage: Eukaryota > Metazoa > Chordata > Mammalia > Chiroptera > Vespertilionidae > Myotis > Myotis brandtii. The sequence goes on from NW_005370733.1 coordinate 519,266, forward strand.
GGGGTCACCGGTCCTGTGCCGTCTGGGGAAGAGGGGTAACCCCGTGCCACGCTCCTGAGGCGCCCGCAGCCCAGGGAACCTTTGCAGCCCCTCTGCTGGGGCTAGAGGCTTCCGCAGGGGGGGTGGAGCGCCCCGGGAGGGCACCGAGGGCAGGGACAGGCATGGCCATCGCCCAGATGGGGACACGGAGGGGGAGGGCTGGGCGCCCCAGCTCCCTCGTTCTGAGCGGGCGCAGCAGGAGCAAAAAGGGGGGGGGGAGGACGCCCTCCCTCGCCAGGCAGGATGCTCCGGAGTTTGGGAAACCCTTGGGGCCTGGCGGGGCCTGCAGACCAGTGAGCGTCTGACCCACGGCCCCTGGAGTTAGGGGGTGGGAGGCTGTCCCTAACCCCAGGTGTGACCCTGGGCTGCGCCTTGCCCACTCTGTGCCTCAGTTTCCCCATTCGTGAAATAGGGAGCTCCCACAGGACATCCCAAGGTCTAAGCGCCTCAATCCCCAGGCCACGCGGTAGAAGGGAGCGAGACACATCCCCCACCCCACCCCCAGTGCGGAGCGGCCGGGGCCAGGGAATTCTCCCCACAAACAATTTCCTACTTATTGGTAAGAAAAGTTGAGTGGGAATAAATTATTAACCGAGCGGAAACGGAGATTCTGTTGGGAGGAGATGCTAATCCGAGATGCCCTGCCCGCTCTGTCTCCACCTCTCCTCCCTCCTTCCCCTTCCCCTTCCTTCTCTCTCTCTCTCTCTCTCTCTCTCTCCCCCCCCCCCCTCCCCCCCCCCCCCCCCCAGTTTCACAGATTACTACTCGCTGCCTCTAACTCCCTCTCCTGCCCAGCCCACGGGCTTCTCTTCCGTTTGAGCAGAAGCCGACAGCCGCAAGGTCACCCCTCCTGCTCGTGAATCAGCGGAAACTGACCCGCCCGCCGGGCATTTCGCGG
>NW_005370733.1:520221-521275 GCF_000412655.1 Myotis brandtii
CTTCTCTGATGGTTTGGGATTCTGCTGCTCTTTGGAACTGTGTCTTCCCAGCCCCCCCATCACTCAGGCGGGGAAGGGCCAGGCGTCTTCCCAGGACTCCTTCAACCTACGGGAGAGCCTCTAGCAGGCGCGCCGGCCCCGGCCCACCCCAGACCCCAACCCTGACCCAGCCCCTGGGCATCTCCTGGGCAAAGGCCCGCTCAGACCAGAGTCTCAGGTGGCCTCGCCAACCATCTGACCTGGCTGTAATGGAAGGAAATGACATCTCCACTCTGCCCCAGGTCTCCACACTGTAGGGGAGCACAGGGGACCTCCTTCCAGAACCTTCTGTCTGAGACTGGACCCTAGGACAGCCGGAGCCGCCGGGCCACCCCTGTCCCGCCCGCGCAGCTGTTTGCACGCAGTGGGTATAGAGCGAGGGCCTCGACCATGGGATCAGGGGGAGGGTTTGCTGAGCGCCCGCTCAGCGCCCCTCCGAGCTCGCCCCACTGAGCCCCACTGCTCTGCTGGCCCTGAGAGGGTGGTGCCCGCCTGGCACCACCAGGGAGGACTGCGCAGTGACTCGGGGGAGCTGGGAGCAGCCCCAACTCTGGCTTCCCCAACAGCCAGCCAGCAAGCCTTTCCCTCGACCTTCGACCTTGGGGGGAGGGAGAGGGCAGAGCTGTCCAGGGGAGGGCTGGCTGGGAAGCAAGGTCAGGGGGCAAGGGCACGATGCCAAGCACTGCCTGCCCTGGCTCCTCCCCTGCAGCCGAGCAGCGGAGGGGCGGCTGGGGTCCTGCCAGGGCTCTAGTCTAGAGAGAGAAGTCACTCTCTCCAGGAACCTACGTTTATTCTTAAAAAAGGAAGAAAAGGGATGCATTCTGTTCTGCCCTGGGCGTATGTGGACTCTTCCCACAGCCAGGTTTCTAGGGATGGTTGGGTGGGAAATTCAATCCTGGCTGGTCCCTGCACCCCTCTCCCCCCCCGGGGGCTCCACACCCAGCCCCTCACCTGGTACCACTGCACGTCACTAACCAGTGGCATCTGCCTCGGAGAAGGGATGACTCCCTCCCCA
>NW_005370733.1:521323-526506 GCF_000412655.1 Myotis brandtii
CCCCCCCAAAATCATCACCACAAAAATCAGGCCAAACTGAACTGCTCGCTCCTCCGAAAGTTTGGTAACAGAGTCTGGTTCACCCTCCACGTATTTCCTTTGCTGAGCTCCCTTCTTTTAGGCGTTGGCCTGTTCTCTCTGGGTGAGCTGTAAGCCTAACTGATTAGAAAAAGGAGAGCCCTCCCCTCCTCCTCCCCAGCCAGGAGCCCCAGCTCCTCCCCCAGGGCCAGAGGGCAGCCCAGCGCTCCTCCTCCTGGCACCTCCCGCCTCCCCGCCTCACCCAGTTCACCCAGGAGCCCACCCTCCTGCCCACCCTGCCCCACCTCCACCCCTCGAGGCTCCCCACCCAAACAGCTCAACGCATCCATTTAATATACAGCTTTAAAAATAAATAAAAGTAGCCCGGCGGGCGTGCCTCAGTGGTTGTGCGTCGACCTATGAACAAGGAGGTCAGGGTTCGATTCCCGGTCAGGGCTCATGCCCGGGTTGTGGCTAGATCCCCAGCGTGGGGTGTGCAGGAGGCAGCCGGTCAATGATTCTCTCTCATCATTGATGCTTCTATCTCTCTCTCCCTCTCCCTTCCTCTCTGAAATCAATAAAAATATATTGTTTTTTTAAAAAAGTAATAAGGAGAGAGGGAACAATGAGGAACGAAGGGAGGAGGAGCGAAAGAAAGAGAGAAACTGGGGCGGGGGGGGCGGGGCAGGGCGCAGGGGGGAAGAAAGCTGGTCCAAGTGCATTATTGATTCAGGACCGAGAAACTGCTTAGAGAGGGGAAAGGCGGCCTGCTCTTTAAAAGCTTGTGCGAAGCGTCCGCGAGGCACAGGCAGCTTCCCAAGGAGGCCTGCTCTGCTGACATAAATATTTTATCAGGGAGGAAAGACGCCACTCGCTCACAGGGTTTAAATGCTGGGGTGGAGGTGGGGCGGGCGGGGGCAGGGCAGAGGGCCCCCCTCCACCCCCACCCTGGGCTCTGGCCGGAGCACTCAGGGCAGCTGCCTGTCCCCAGGCCCCTGGGCCTGTGCAGACACACACCCCCCCACTTTCCTGGGAGGCGCCCTTGGCTTTCTCCCTGAACAGCAGAACAATGGGGTCTCCTGGGTCCTGAAGGAGGCCCAGGACTGACACCCCTGGAAGGGAGGGTCCAAGAGAGAGCGAGGCCGAAACTTGACTCCCTTTGCCTCTGTCCACCCCCTGCTGCCACCACCAGGCACACCTGTGACCCGGCACTTGGATCCGCATGGGTGTGCTGACCATTCTGCCGGGACCACCAGAGAAGCCATTCATGCTGGGCTTGCGAACGGCAGGATGACGAACCTGGAGGGGACCTGGCGGGATGTTCCGGAGGGCTCCCTGGGGGAGGTGAGCTCTCAGCAGGCAAGCTCAGGAGGCCAGGAGGGCAGGAGTGGACAGGTGGAGAGGACTGGCCACGCTGTGAGGAGGGACCACACAAAGGGCCAGACCAGACAGGCAATAAGCTACAGGGAGAGGGTCGGGCACAGGAGACCAGGCCGGGGAGAGGCCTGGGGCAGCGCAGACTTGACCTTTAGCTGCTGCAGGAAGGCCCGGCCCTGGGCCAGCCAGCCTCCTTCCAGGAAGAGGTTAGGAATCTGGGGACACAGGGAGCCCCGTGGTCCCCAGGAGCCAGCGTGAGGATGGAGTGCCTCAGCTCAGACAGAAGGGAGGGTTCGGAGCGCAAACCCTCCTCTCTGGTCTTCGGATTTAAGAGCAACAACATGCTCGAGGCGGGAGGGACCGGTGCTTCCCAGGAAGACTGCACGCGGCTCTCAGCCCTGGCTGCGCCGGGACGCCGGGAGCTTAATAAATGCCGAAGCCCAGCCCACCCGGGACCATGCAGCCGCCCTGGGGGTTCCACTGAGCACCCCTCCCGTGGGAGGGGCCGGCCAAGCCCCACCTGCCCAGCCCAGCCCTGCCTCCTCCCACCCGGGAGTCCCAGCTGCCTTCTGGGTGTGGGGCCTTCAAGGGTCCCCGAAAGGAGACGGCCATACTATCAACCCCCTTTCCTACGAAGGAGACACCCCTTACAGAGTTCTCACGGGAGACGCACCTGGGGGCGCCCGGGCCGACCACACGCACCCCAGGGACAGGCCCGGTCCTGGGCACTGAGCTGACTACGGCTCCCTGGGGACTCCAGGTGCAGCGGGGTCCTCCGCCTCGAGGACCTGCGATGGGCAGTTCTCCATCGTGGCTGGCACCTGCCCCCAGCCCGTCCTACCCTCCTGGTTCCCAGCCTGTCCTCTAGGCTGAGTGGCAGCTACATCCCGGGGCCCCACGTGGGAGGGGCCTGCCGGTGCCAGGCAGACAGCCCAGTGCCAGGCAGACGCCGCCCCTCCCCCTGCTCGCTCAGTTCTATCTTTAGGTCCATTATTGTCCATTGTTGGGTGTGTTCCCCCCTCCCCCCCTCCTTCCCCAGAAAAGCAGATCAGGTTCCCCCAGGCGCAGCGGCCTTCCCTGCAGCTGGTACGTGGGAGCAAACACGGGGCCAGATGGATGTGAAAGAAGTGGCCCAGCAGACTCTGCCGTGTCCCCAAGGGCAGAGGGGGTGGTGAAGCCGGCGGCACCCCTTCCCGCCATCTCTCCTGCTGCATGTCATGTTGGGGAGGACAGTGTGCTCACCCGGCACAAACGGCCACGTGTGTGCGCATGTGCATGCACACACACATGCACACACACACATGCACACACATGCATACACATGCACACATGCACACATGCACACACACAACAGCCAGGGTGCCAGGCTCCTCTGCTTAGAAGCTGTGTGCCTTTGGGCAAGTGGCTTAACCTCTCTGAACCTCAGGTTCCTCACATTCAAATGGGTATAAGTATGGGATCTACCACACGTGTTAACACCTGTGAGGGTTCAGTGAGCTGGTTAGGTCCAGGGCTCGGTATACAGTAGGCACTCAATAAATGTAAGCTGGTGCTGGTCTGAGGAGGAATAGGAAGACATGGCATCAAGAAAATCCTGACTGCCCTGGCCGGTGTGGCTCAGTGGATAGAGCGTTGGTCCTTGGACTGAAGGGTCTCAGGTTCAGTTCCAGTCAAGGGCATGTACCACAGTTGCAGGCTCTATCGCTGGCCCTGTGAGGGCACCTGCAGGAAGTCACCCAATCGATGTGTCTCTCTCACATCGACGTTTCTCTCTCTCTCCCTCCCCATTCTCTCTAAAAATCAATGGAAAAATATCCTCGGGTGAGGATTAACCAAAACAAAACAGTGATTTTCCTGAGCTCGAAGGCTCTGGAGGGTCCGGAGGGGCCCAAGATGAGCTTGGGAGCCCTACAAGTGTGTGCAACTCTGCACTGTACACACGTGTATGTATATGTGTGTTTATGTGCATATGTGCATGTGTGCATGTGTATACATGTCCATGTGCAGGTATGCTGTATGTGTCTACGTGTGTGAGCGCTCATCGTTCTAGGAAAAGCACGCGGATCCTCAAAAGGGCTGTGACCCCCAAAGGTGGAGCCCTGCTCGGGGTGTCACTGCGGACGTGGGCTTGCTCTCCTGCCTTTGTCCAGGTCTCCGGGTGCCCCACCCTCTCCATCTCCCGGAGCCTGAAAGCCCCAAGGCCGGGGCCGCCGGGAATGCTGGGGCTGGAAGGGTGACTACTAGACCCCTCGGGTCACAGCCGGAAATCTGTCTCCCAAAGGGGGGGCCAGACACCGCGGTCACCAGCTCCTGGCAGCCCGTCCAGTGGTGAGCCTGGTCCCCAGAGCCGGCCCCAGCCCATGCCAGCCCCGGCACTGTGGGCAAGGGTTTGGTTGGTACCAGGGTGGGGACAGGGACAGGGACAGCAGGCCCTTTGCACAGCTGCTTCTCCTGTTGCTGCCACTGCCTCGGGCTGTCTCTTGATTCTGCAGAGGGAGGGGCCAATCCTGGAACCCACCGTCCCCGGAGCGGGCACCGCCACTTCCTGTGGTGGGGGGAGCGGGCTCCCCGCGCCCCGTCCCTCACTGGCCTCCTGTTCACCTTCACCCAACACCAGCCGCTGGTCATGTTTCATTTCCTTTCATTTCCCTGGTCGATGCTTGGAGTCAAGTGGACAAATGACTCGGGCAGCAGGAGGGAGCTGGAATGAGGGGCTGCGGGTCCCACGGGCCCCACGCACCAGGAAAAACGGGGGGAAGGGCTGGGGGGCCCAGGCCTTGGGACCGGTCCCTTTCCGAGGAGGGGGAGCGCTGGGAGTCTGGGCTGAGATCTGGACAGACCCACAAACATGGACCCGTTTAATTCCTTTCCACGGAGACCCTGAGAGGAGGTGACCGCTCTGTCGTTGCACCCTGAGACCCTGGGTCCCCTCTACCCCACGCTCAGGGCAGCTAAGGGACTCGTGGGCTATAGAACAAGGGGGGGCCAGGGGTCAAGGCCCTGGAGACAGGCCCTGGCGGTGTCACTGCTGTGCAAACCTGGGTGACTCTCCCCACCTCTGAGCGCCTGCCCTGTCCTGTCACCTGTCTGGGTGCTGTGGAGGGACAGGCTGCACAGAAGTGCGTCCCAGATGCCGGCTCTGTGCGATGGGCGTGTTGAGACGCACCAGACCCCGCAATGCGCAGGGTGCACCCCCCTGGCCCCGACTCCCTGCGGCTCCTGGAGGAGGGCTGGGGCCAGACCCACAGCCACCATGGGGGGTGGGGGCGGCGGGGGAAGGGCTGGGGGGCCCAGGCCTTGGGACCGGTCCCTTTCCGAGGAGGGGGAGCACTGGGAGTCCGGGCTGAGATCTGGACAGACCCACAAACATGGACCCGTTTAATTCCTTTCCACGGAGACCCTGAGAGGAGGTGACTGCTCTGTCGTTGCACCCTGAGACCCTGGGTCCCCTCTACCCCACGCTCAAAGCAGCTAAGGGACTCGTGGGCTATAGAACAAGGTGGGGGCAGGGGTCGAGGCCCTGGAGACAGGCCCTGGCGGTGTCGCTGCTGTGCAAACCTGGGTGACTCTCCCCCCCTCTGAGCGCCCGCCCTGTCCGTGCCGTGGGTGCTGTGGAGGGACACGCTGCACAGAAGTGCTTCCCAGATGCCGGCCCTGCGCAATGGGCGTGTTGAGACGCACCAGACCCCGCAATGCGTAGGGTGCACCCTCCTGGCCCCGACTCCCTGCAGCTCCTGGCGGAGGGCTGGGGCCGGACCCGCACGCACCCACAGCCAGCAGGGGGGGGG
>NW_005370733.1:527146-529500 GCF_000412655.1 Myotis brandtii
CCCTGCTCGCCGCTCAGCGCGGCCACAGCAAGGAGACCGGGTGTGCGGGGCCCGGGGGGCCCTCGGTCGGCTCTGAGCAGTGAGCTCAGCTGAGAGACCCGACCCAAACACGGTAACCTGTGGCCACACCTCCCCGAAGGTGGCTTTCAGACCGAACCCCGCTCCCCCCAAGTGCCCGTGTGAGGGCGCCTCCCCGTGAGTGCCGGTGCGAGTGCCTCCTCCCCGGCTCCAGTCCACTCTTTTGTTTTGTTGTTGTTTTGGTTTTTTTTTTTTATACTATTTTTATTGATATCAGAGAGAGAGAGAGAGAGAGAAAGGACATCAATGATGAGAGAGAATCCTCGATTGACTGCCTCCTGCACGTCCCCTACTGGGAACTGAGCCTGGGCATGTGCCCTTGACCAGAATCGAACCCGGGACCCTTTGGTCCGCAGGCTGATGCTCTATCCACTGAGCCAAACCAGCTAGTGCAAGACCACTCTTTTGAAGAATGAGAGCCATGGGCCACGGCTGAAACTCCTGGGCCTGCTGCCCCTCCCTGGTGGCCCACACGGTCACTGCATCCTGCTGGGCCGCAGCGTCCCCCCGCCACGCAGGAAACCAGGAAACGGCGGTGAGACTCATTGGTGGTTTCGTGTTGTGCTCACAGGAGCCCTCGGACTGCCCGGGGAGGGCAGGGGACACCGGCAGCCCAGGGCCAGGCACCACTGTCCCCCGGGGAAGTCAGTTCCAATGGTAGGGACACAGTTCACTCTGGTCTTAGCTGATGCCTGAGGCCCTTCCAACTGCGCTATCTGAGAGGAGGGACAATCACCATCAGCACCAATTTATCACCCACTCTGTCCACACGCCACGGGGTGGGATCTGGCGCTCTGGTGAGCCTGGGAGAGGAGACATTCAGAGACCAGAGAGAGGTCACAGGTCACAGCATCTTCTCCCCAGTGACCCTCCTCGAAGACAATCAAAGTTAGCATCCCAACCAACAAGATATGTTAGTAAAAAGAGGGAGGGGGAGGGGGGAGCAGCTGGGCTCTCCCTGTCCTCGGGCCCCCGTGGCTTAGTGGTTAAATGATTAGGGTCTGCATCTGAGCCTGGGACCTGCCACTCAGTATTGGAGTCTCAGTTTCGCCATCTGTGAAATGGGGACAATAGGGAAAACTAGTTTCTGCCCTGCAGGAGCGTGAAGAGGCTGCACCTGGAAGGCTCAGTGCCTCTGGGGAATACATTTTGAGCGTCCAGAACCACCCCTCACACCTACGCCAATTGGTTTTCAAGAAGGGGGCCAAGGACATTGGATGAAAAGAACAGTTTCTTCAGCAAACGGTGCTGGGAGAACGGGGTATCCACACGCAAAAGAATGAGGTTGGCCCTAACCTGTTTGGCTCAGTGGATAGAGCGCCAGCCTGTGGACTGAAAGGTCCCAGGTTTGATTCCGGTCAAGGGCACTCGGTTGTGGGCACATCCCCAGGAGGGGATGTGCAGGAGGCAGCTGATCGATGTTTCTCTCTCATCATCGAGGTTTCTAACTCTCTATCCCTCTCCTTTCCTCTCTGAAATCAATAAAGATATATTTTTTTTTAAAAAAAGAATGAAGTTGGACGCTTCTCTTACACCATGTACAACACCTAAACATCAGAGCTAAAACTATAAAAGTCTTAGAAGAAAACAGAGGGGCAAACGTTTACAACCTTCCATTCTGCAGTGGTTTCCTAGCTGTGACAACAAAAGGAGGAAGTGGATAAATTAGACTTGACTAAAATAAAAACTTTTTGTGTATCGAAGGACACATCAGAGAGTAAAAGATTGTTTGTAGATGGGGGAAACGTTTCCAAATCATATGTCTGGCATCTGGATTATATGAAGAACATGCACAACTCAACAGCAACAGACAAACAACTCAATTTAAAAATGGGCAAAGGGCCAGACTAGACATTTCTTCAAAGACGTGCAAATGGCCGATATGCACACGATGCCCAGCATCGTTGGTCATCAGGGAAACGCAAATCAAAACCACCATGAGATGCCATTTCACACCCACTTGGGTGACCATAATAAGTAACAAACGTTGGCGAGGACGTGGAGAAATCGGAACCTTTGTGAGTGCTGGTGGGGATGTAAATGGTGCAGCCACCGTGGGAAACAGTCCGGCAGGTCCTCACAAACTTAAATATAGACATTACCACGTGACCCAGCCACTCCACTCCTAGCTATGCACCCATGCTTATGAAAAACTTGTCCACAAATGTTCATAACAATCTATACTAATAAAAGGGTAATATGCTCATTAGACCGGCTGTCTTCCAGATGTCCTTCTGGACAAAGCCATGGTGGCAGGGGCCGAGGCAGAGGCAGTT
>NW_005370733.1:529752-531483 GCF_000412655.1 Myotis brandtii
GCAGGGGAGGGCAATTAGGGGCAATCAGGCCAGCAGGGGAGGGCAGTTAGGGGGTGATCAGGTCAGCAGGGGAGCAGTTAGGGGCGATCAGGCAGGCAGGCAAATAGTTAGGAGTCAGCGGTCCTGGATTGGAGAGGGTGCAGGTCGGGCTGAGGGACCGCCCCCCCCCCATGCACGAATTTCATGCACTGGGCCTCTAGTATTATTTATAATAGCCCGAAAAAGTGGAAACAATCCTAATGTCCATCAACTGATGAGTGGATAAACAACTGTGGTAGATGATACAGAGGAGTATTACCCAGCCACGAAAAAGGAGTGGGTGCTGACACCTGCTACATGGGTGAACCCCGAAAACAACCTGCCGAGCGAAAGGAGCCAGACACAAAAGTCACACATTGTGTGATTCCATTTATACGGAACATCTAGAAGAGGCGGAAACATCCATGGGCAGAGAGCAGACAGGGTTGCCAGGGCTGGAGGAGGCAGGAGCGGGGAGTGACTGCTTATGGGGATGGGATTTCCTTTGGGGGGATGGGAATGTTCCGGAACTGGACAGAGACGGTACGGTGGTCCCACAGCTCTGTGAATGTGCTAAATGCCACTGCACTGTTCACTTACAAATGCACAAAAAAGGCAAATTTTATGCTATATGTACTTTACAGCAATAACATTTTTAAGTGGTTAATTTCATGCGATGTCAATTTCACCTCAAATTAAAAATGAAAGAAAAAATTTTTAAAATGCCTTCATCACAAAAATAATGTTTTTAAACTATGTGTGGTGAGGGATGCTAACTAAACTTATCGTGGTCATCCTTTCGCAATAAATACATGTGTCAAACCATTATGTTGAACACTTAAAACGAACACAATGTTACATGTAAATTCCATCCATTAAAAAAATAAGTGAGTTTATTTGTGCTGGGGCGTTATATGTTAGCACTTGGCTTGCTTTCCTTTGGATTTTCATTTACGAGAATACTCTGATGAAGGAATTTGAACTTGAAAAAGAAGCCTCGCGCTGTGCTGGGCATGGGACACACCCGTTCGCCTCGCCCTGCACTGGGGCCCCCATGTGGTCTGTTTGTGAGCAAGGCTAACCCCCAGCCTAGATTTCCCCAAATCCCAGAACATATCTGGCCATCACTCAGGATCTGGTTAGTCTAGCCCAGCCATGGGCAAACTACGGCCCGAGGGCCGGATCCGGCCCGTTTGAAATGAATAAAACTAAAAAAAAAAAAAGAGCGTACCCTTTTATGTAATGATGTTTACTTTGAATTTATATTAGTTCACACAAACACTCCATCCATGCTTTTGTTCCGGCCCTCCGGTCCAGTTTAAGAACCCATTGTGGCCCTCGAGTCAAAAAGTTTGCCCACCCCTGGTCTAGCCCAACCCCAGGGTGCACAGTTGGGGAAACTGAGGCTGGGGGCCTGGCATGGCGTCCCCGCAGCAAGGAGGCTGCCGGGGCCTGGAGCTGCCAGGCACCCAGCCCGCGCTCGCTCTGCTCTAACATGCCGCCCCCCGCCAGCAGTTGGCGTGCGCTCAGGGAACTAGAAACACATTTTCATATATTTCAGCAAATCTGCTGCTGATGAAAAACAAATCAGAACCCGCAAACCAAAGCCCAACGGAACCGGTTTCTGCCTCATCTGCCATTTCCCACTTTCTGGGCCCCTCCAGGAAGAAGCCGGGCCTCCCCCTGGGCCACAGGGGCCCGGCACGGTCCCAG
>NW_005370733.1:531735-532708 GCF_000412655.1 Myotis brandtii
GCCTTCCAGGCCCCAGCCTGCCCGCGGGCCCCCCCTCCCCTCCCTGCTGCCACCCCCTCGGCCTAACCCCCAGACCCTAGAGATTGGCTATGAGCCCACAGAGGAAGGTTGACCCACTTGGGGGCCTTGGGAAGCCTCAGTTTGTTCATCCATCCAATGGCACAGTAACATCCCCGGCCCCACAGGCGTAGGGGACTAGGGGCTGGGAGGGCTTTGAGGGACTGAGCGGGTGAGTGGCTTGTCCCCGTCATCCACACACTCTCCCTCACACCGTTTCTCCTGCCCTCACCACCGCTCCTCGAACCCTGCCCGCCCTTCAAGGCCAGAGCCCGCCCCAGGCCACCCCACTGCCCAGCCCCTGGACCACAGCCCACGTGACTGTTCCCCACGGGACACAGCTGGCCGAAGGGACCATCCTCAGTCTGTATTTTCTGCTTTTTCTCCTCCTTTTGTTTCTCAAGCTACATTCTAGGATGGAAAAAAAATCCCCTTCTGGAACCTTCATTTGGTGCCAGGCCCCCAGCTGAGGCCTTTACATGCCTGTCTCATCCCATCCGCACAGCTGCCTTCCACCTGTCCCCTATCAGCCCCATTTTCAGATGCGCAAACCGAGGCTCAGAGCCACAGGGACTTATCCCAGCGCCACACCCGGAGGGCGGAAGGAGGATGAGCCCCGTTTGCTGCATCCCAGGTCCCAAATCCTCGGCCACCGCGGGTGCAGCCCGCCTGCCTGTCCCTCACTCACCCCCTACCTCGTCACCTGTGGGGTTGAGGCAGCCGAGAGGATATATGCACTTGGAGAAAAATGAAAACACAAACCCAGGGCTGGAATGTAGACCAAGGAAGACGAGCTGCGGAAGGTGGGGCTGTGGTAACTGGAAAGTTCTAGGACCTCGAAGTCTCGGGCTCTCTTTGGAAAGATGCCCCCTCCAGGCCCTTTCCCTCCCGGCCCCCCCTCCCCCCCTCGCTCCTG
>NW_005370733.1:532896-541018 GCF_000412655.1 Myotis brandtii
CCCCCCACCCTCTGCAGGGGGTCTGGACCCAAACCCACTCTCTTAAGAAAAGTCAGGGGCAAGGATCTCACTCATGCGGCCCCAGACCTCTCAGGCACCTGTCTGCTGCTGGGGAAGGAGACGTCCCTGTGCAACGAGATGTCACGCTTGGAACTATTCTTGTCCTACGCCGGGCCTGCCTCTGGCGATTCAAGAGACTGCGTGGCTCTAACTAAGGGTTGGGCGAAGCTCAGGTTCTAAAGTTACTTCCTGCTTCAGGATGCAGCTGTGCAGGCTCCTGGTGTCATCTGATCACAGCGCCCACAGAGCAGGGATTCCAGTGCAGAGAAGCAGACTCAGCTCGGATCTCTCCTCCTCCGAGAAGCCTTCCCGGGTTACACCGCCCTTCTACCCACCCATCCATTCCTTCAGTAAACGCTTACTGAGCACTGACTGAGCCAAGAGGGAGGGACGCAAAGCTGAACCCTGCCTTTGAGGAGCTCGAAATCCAAGCAGGAAGCAAACAGCAGGAGTATAATAACTCACGTGAATTGAGCATCTACTACGCTCCAGGTACTGCTCATGACAGGCCCGTATGTGGATTCTATTAATAGCTCCGATTTAAGGAACTAAGGCTCAGAGGGGTTAGCCTCATGTCAAAGGTCACACAGCAGGGGATGCTGACCTCCACCTCTCTGCCCTCAGGGCCTGACCTCTTACCCAATGGGCCGCCTCCGTGAGAACAGTGACAGGGAGGCGCCCAGGTGGGGATGCTCTGACCCACCTGGGCTGGGGAGCAGGCAGCCTCCTGGAGCAGGTGATGCAGGTAAACCCGGAAGCCTCGGAAATGAGGAAGCAGAGGAAGGCGCGGAGGCGGAGGAGACAGGCAAGGAGGGGAAATGGCGGGAGGGCTGGGGGAGCCGGGCCGGCCTTTGTCTCTAACATCTGTTGCGTTTCTCCTGTTGCTGACTTGGATTTGCAAGAGTTATCATCTCGCTTTTCCTCACCTCAGGTCTAGGGCTGGAGAGGTGCGCCGGAGGGAGGGAGGCTGGGAGGGGGTCCCACACTCGCCTCTGTGGGTTTGGGGCCAGGGTGAGAGCGGGGAGGGGGCTGGTCACCTCGGAAACACGTTCGTTCTGAACGTGGAGGTCGGGCAGGAGGTGGGGCACCTGTGACCTTGATCCCATGTGGCGTTCAATGTCACGGTGGGGAGGGACTTAAGGCCTCCAAGACCCACCTGCCACCTGCATTAATCAGCTGAGCAGACCCCCTGGGGGAAGGATGAGGGGCCATTTGCTCTGCATCTGGGTAAACCGAGGCACAGAGAAGGTAAAGCAGGTGTTGAGGAAGGTGTGTGCTTAGAGATGTGCTTTCACGGCTTCCCCGTCTACCAAGACCAAGGCCCCTGTGTGCTAACGCCCCTGAAACGATGTTTAATGTCCGTCCACGTCACCATGGAAGAAGCAGGATTGTCAAGATAGGATAAATGAGCCCGGCCGGTGTTGCTCAGTGGTTGAGCATTGACCCAGGAACCAGGAGGTCACGGTTCGATTCCCGGTCAGGGCACAGGCCCGGGTTGCGGGCTTGAGGCAGCTGTAGGGCGTGCAGGAGGCAGCTGACCGATGTTTCTATCTCTCATCAATGTTTCTACCTCTCTATTCCTCTCCCTTCCTCTCTGAAATCAATAAAAACACTAGCCTGGATACATGGTAATAGGAAGCCTCACACTGGAATAGAGCGCATGCCCTTGACGCACAGGAGGTGTTCTGAGAGATGAAGCTGGTGGGGTAGGCGTGGCAGCCAGACTGTCCCTCATCACAGATGGGGAAACTGAGGCTCAGACAGTTTACAGACCTCCCCCCAGGTCACCACGCCCGAGGGGAGTGGCAAAGCCGGGATGCGGGCTCACGTCTTCAGATTCCAGGCCTGTGGCTCTTGCTGGGATATCAGGCCTTCCTCTCTCTGGAACCTTCTACCTGTCTCCAGCATTCAGGGATCTCGGCTCCCGGCTCCGTCCGCTCACTCCCGGGAACCCCGCCCTCGGTGTCTTTCTCCCTCAGCAGCGACTGCCCCCTTAACCCGAAAGGCCCCCTGGGAACGTCCGCCGTCGGTGACCCTGACCGGGGAGGGAAGCAGCATTCCCAGGCCACGCCCTGCCTGCATCCGTCCCCTGGTTAGCAGCTTCCGCTCGGCCCTGGGCGGACCGGCACTCTGCATGCCCAGCAAGGTGCGGCCAGGCTCCTGGGCCCAGGACCACACTTGGGTAGCAAGTGGGGAGCGGTGGGATCGCTGTGAACGTCACCTGCCTGGTCTGTGGCTGGTGCTATGCCCTCCCCTCTCCTCACCATCTCTCTCCTGAAGCTCAGGGTTAGCGCTCGTCTCAAAGGCACAAGGGAAGGGTATCCTCCTTCCTTTCACGGCAGCTGCCACCTCTTTGGGAGCAAGCTCCTCGTGCCCACTGGCACCCCCCACCCATCGGGGTCCGGAGTGGCAGCCGCCCTCCAGGATTGAGAGGCCTCTCTGGGCACCGCCTCCCCCGCCTCTCCTGGGCCCCACAGCCTCGCAGGCGGCCCTCCCAGGCCGGCGGGAATGAGGGCTGGGGCGTCTCCTCTTGTTGAAACCTTGCCCTTGCCCGAGAACCCTCGCTGACAGCTCATCCCTATTAATTCTCATTGTGCATTTCGAGCCAATAGGCTTCTATTTATTCATTTATCTTGGTCTTCCTTCTCCCTGCCCTTCCTCACCGGCTGGAATTTACAATTCAGTTCTCAGGTGGCTCTGCTGAAGGACAAAGCCTGGGGCGGAGAGGGTCTGCACCCCAACCCTGAAAAGGGCAGCCGCCCCTGGGCCCCCCTTCACCCTCAGGGTGCTCTGGGCCTCAGGCTCCAGGTGGTTGGATGTTGGGACAGCCCAGCTCCCGCTGCAGGAGGGTTGCCTGGGAATAGGGACCCACTGGGCCATGGCTAGGTTAAGGGATCATTGGGGCGCCCCCTGGTGGCCGGTTAACAACACCTGCTGGGCTGGACGAGTTGAAGCTGCCTAGCATCCAAGGCCGGCCTGCACCCTGACACTGGAACTCCTCAGGCAGAAGTGAGGCAGAGAAGAAAAGGCAGGGATGGACGCCGCCAAGGGCACAACGACAACAACAGGAAGCAAATAACAGCACCGCACACTGAGCAGCTACTATGTGCCAGCACTGAACCAGGACACACGGGGCGGCTGCGTCCTGGCCCGGCACCATGGCAGAGCAGGGACCCTAAGCGGGGAGAGGGGAGACCCAGCCACCTGGTGGGTGAGTTCCCAGCCGCCTTCTAGACTGAGTGACCTTGGCAGGATTTAGGCAACACCTAATCCCTGAGCTGGGATTAGGACAGCATCCTAGAGACAACAGGCCCTGCTGGGAGGAGCTGCAATCAACGAGGGTGTGGGGGGGTTGAATCCATCTGGGTGGGACCCTCCTCCCTGCGGAAACCAGGCCCCCGCCCAAGGCAGCCTGCCCTCCACCCAACCAGGCAGCGTCCCCACCCTCCTGGGCTGCACGTCTGCCACCAAAGACAGAGCCGCTGGCCGCCTGGAATGAAGTAGCTGCGTCCATCAGACCCTGAGGACCCACGATGAGGGGATGCTGAGAGCTCTGCTCCCCTGCCTCCTCCCGTCACCCCAGGAGGAAAGCGGGGGTCAGAAGCCTCTTCCCAAGCCCAGGGCTCGCGGGCACTGCCTGGGCTCGGGCTGCTCGGCATCAGGACTCTGCGGGTGACCAGCCACCCTGGCAGCTGCGCTGGGCTCTCTGTGGAGGGCGGAGGTCCAGGGCCAAGGGCATCCCAGCAGCCTTGGCCGGGAGAGGCCTCGGACTTGCCTGTGATGGTCATCTCCTCCCCTCCGGTCCTTGACCAGAAGCTGGCCCAGTGAGTGACGATTTAGCTGCCTGCCCCTCCCCCCACCAGCACATTCAGGAAATGATTAATATTTAAGAGAAGAAATACGGTTAAGGCTAATCCGAGAGAGAAGCAGAGGTTGACGCTGCCCAGGGAGTGTGCACAGAAGTCCTCACCTGAGCTGGGTGGGCAGCCAGCCTGGGGTGCGGACAGAGCTGGGCTCCCCCCGGCCTTGCCCCTGACCTTCAGGGGCCAGCTTCCTTGCCCGTCCCTGAGCCAGTGCCGCTCTGGGGTCCCCAGGGCCCTCATCCCCACAGACTCTCCGGCCCCAGCTCCCAGCCTTTCCGTCGTCCCTCTCTCCCCAGCCCAGCCACTGCCCACAGTGACAGCTCAGGACTTCACCACCGAGCAAGGACCTGCCTGCCTGGGCTGACTGCCCTGGGAGAGGACTGAAGCGTCCCCTGGGGCTGAGGCCTCCTCAGGAGCCTGGCAGGGACGCCAGCTCAGCCCAGCCATAAACCCAGAGACCGGGAGGCCCTGCCCGCAAGGACACAGAGGCAGCAGACAGCCTGAGGTTAATGCTGAGCCCCTCCCGTGAGCTCCCGCAGCCTGGCTGCCCTGCCCGGCCTCCTGCCAGGCCCTGAGCCTCCAGAACAAGCCCAGTGGGGAAGGCACTTCTCAGAAGGTGGTTTAGCTCAGTGACTTGGGGACCAGAATACTTCCTGGTGTGTGTGGGCCTCAGTTTCTCCATCTGTATGATGGGAATGGCAACAGCTAACATCTAAGGGGGCGCGTGCTCTGTGCCAGACACTAGCCTGAGCATGTTACACATACAAATTAGCTCACGTATTCCTTACAATGACCGGAGTGTGCTATTAGCGTGCCCATTTCACAGATGGTGGAATAGAGGCCCAGAGATGCCACTGGTCCAGAGCCATCCACCACAACTCCTACTTTGGGAGCACAGAGACAACCTGGCTGCGCTGAAGGGAGGACTCCATGGAATGACGCATGTCTAGCTCCAAGCCCATGCACTCAGGGAGCTTGCATGCATGACCCCTGCTATTATTACTGTTGTTGTTGTTAACATTACCTGAGCACTGACATACCCTGTGGCACGTGGGGATGGAATTGGAAAGGGCACCAGCCACACTGCCATCCTGGTCTAACCCCTCCTGCCTCCCTCTGCCCTTCCATCACCCACCAGCTACAAAGGGCCAGCTGCGAGCTGGGCATACCCTGGCCTGGCAACACTGTTTGCTGGATTGGATCAGGTGGGATAGGGAGGCAGAAGGGACGAGCAGAGGGAGGTC
The DNA here is from genome assembly GCF_000412655.1 of Myotis brandtii. Classification (NCBI taxonomy): domain Eukaryota; kingdom Metazoa; phylum Chordata; class Mammalia; order Chiroptera; family Vespertilionidae; genus Myotis; species Myotis brandtii. The sequence goes on from NW_005370733.1 coordinate 538,064, forward strand.
AGCAGGTAGCCTTGCTCACTCGCCCAGAATGCAGACTTCCTACCAGGGAGGCGGGGCTTGTCTGGTGGGCGGGGCTTCTCTGGTGGGCGGGGCATATCTGGGAGGCTGGGACTGTGACAACTATGGTTTTCCCAAGAGAAAAGGATCCAGCGGTCCACTGGGCAGGAACTTCCCCACCCCAGAGAATAATGTCACATGACCCCAGGGTCCTCAGGGCGGCCTTCGCTTTGGCATGTTTCCAAGGTGGGACAGACTCCAAACTGCATTCAAGTCAACCTTTTGCCTCGGCCCCCCCACTCTGCTCACCCATCCCCAGGGTCCATCCCAGACGCCCTCCCATTGGCCCGAACAGACAGAGCCCCAGTGGGCTGACTCACGTGGGAGCAGAATCTCTCAGGGGGGTCTCCGCATGTGATGCCCTTGGGCTCCACCTTCACCTTGACATAGTCCTTCAGGCGCATCACCTTGGGCTGGCAGGCGTAGAACTCCCAGGTGGGGCCCTCATCCGAGGTCACCCAGGATTTGCAGATGTCATAGTCCCCGGCGGCCAGCGGGAGGCAGTGCAGGAGGAGAGCCAGCAGGCCCAGCATGGCTGTGCAGTCCGTGGGGTGCGGCCCAGAGGAGCCCTGGAGAGGCGGCGGCTGGGTCAGGCGGGGCTCGAGGCCTCAGCATGGACAGGCCGCATCTGCCAGGCGGTGGAGGCGGAGGTCCCAGGGAACGGCGCTGCCGGGGAGCAGCGAGGAACTTGCTTTTCCCCAAAGGCCGGGAGGAAACCTCGGAGCCAGCGTTTCTCAGACTGCTGATGGGCAGATCAAACAGTGGCCCATCACTCGGAGTCCTCCTGACCTTGGCATTCCCCCTCTCCCGCAGGGGAACCTGATCAACTCAGGCAGACTCTCCGGTTGTGACAGTGGATGGAAATGGGATCGGGAGGCAATCCGCGGGGAGCTGGCATGGGGCCGGATCAGAGTGCCTTTAATTTCTGTCCTTCCAGCCAGTCCTGGTCTTTAAAGGGCCCTTCATGTGTGATGGGCTCACCACTCCCGCAAAACAACCCTCCGGCCTGTGTTGTAAAGATGAAATGAAATCAGGAGGTGGACGGGTGAGCTGGAAACCTGGTCCCTCTACGGGACTGGACTTGGCATCTCAGACCCATAAAAGAGATTTCTTTTCATGTGAGTTGAAAGTGACAATGATTGTGTGGCTGGACTGGAACATAAAAAAGCGACGGAGGTGTTAACTGGGGAGCAGCTTATTGGGCTCTGCCGTGGTGGGGACCGGCACGAGTGGGGGCCGGCTGACCTTGGCTGGTAGCCATTGGCAACTTATTATGAAGTTTCTGGGACTTCAGCTCCATCCATGCGGGTACTCGGGGTCTGGCTTGTCTTTCATGGGAAGAGGGAAGGAGAGCTCATTAGCAACAACACCTGCAACAAATTAAAAAGAGAAGAAGGGGGGACAGAGATGCATAAGAACAAAAGCTCTCTGGCAAAATGTGCAAAAAATGAGGCTGCATTAGCGAGGTCTCTGAGGAAGCTGGGTTATTTTTATTAATATTGGAGTTGCACATTTGGAGGCCGGGCACATTATTAAAAAGGTGGTGCGTTTTCTCCTCGCTTAATGGGGGCGATAGGCCAGCAGAAGTGCCCTTGCTTGGGGCCGGCGACTCCCTAAAACGTCCCCAGCAGCCAAGAATGAATGGTGGCTTTAAAACACCCTGACCGACCAGTCAAAACGTCAAAGGGGAGCTGCGATTGTACCCCTGGCGCCGATGGGCTGTGCGTACAGGTAGACAGCGGGCCAGGAGCGGGCCAACGGTCGGTCGGTCGGATAAACACCTCTCCAAACTCGGAGCTGGCGAGTTTCATTTTCAACCCTAAGAAACGAGGGACGCTGAAGCCTTCAACAGAAGTGACAACACTCTGTCATTTGGGTTTTCTGATCGAGGCCAACATTTTGCAACCATCCGCAGAGGGGCTGTTTATAAACGGATCACTATTATGATTATGGCTTTCCTATTTTAAGCTACTGGCAATTATCTTAAAAAGCCCAAATAGATGTGACTAATACGGATGTCCTCTTGCGAAAAACACGAGCCCGGTAATGCGCTGTGCTCCCCGGCAGGGGATAGATATACATCACCAGGAGGAGTCCAGCCAGCGTGGGAGCCCGACCAGAAACAGGAGCCAACAGGGCAAAGGTCACCGCCGTGAGTCACAGCAGAAGCCCTGCCTTACTGAGTATGCCGGTTCTCATGTCGGCAATCATTGCATCTAAGTCCCCCAAGGGCTGCAGCTTGGTGCAACCAGCCAGACTCCCCCGACACCCCCTCCAGCCAGTGCACGAAACCCCATTCTCCACCCAGACACAGACGCATTCCTGCCCGCAGGACAAACTGGGAGGGCGGGCATGGTTCCCAGGGGGCTTGGCGACTCAGCACCTTCCCCTCAGCACCTTCCCGGGAGAAGCCAGCGCCCTGAGCTCCAGGCCCAGGTCGTAAATCTGAATTAAGGAGGCGGCCCCTGCCCCCCTGGCCGGCTGAAGAGCTCTAGATGGAGATGGATGAGGGGGAGGGGACCACATTTTCCCGGCTCACCTCTGGCTGTAATGTAAAAGAAACCTGTTATAGAGGCTGCCCGGCCTTGAATTCGCTCCTGGCTAGAAAACTCTCAGAAAGAACCCGCCTGGCGACTATTTTTACAACCCGAGAAATTGTAGTAAAAATAAAATAGCGCGGCCTGCAAAGGTTTGGATGCTTCTACCCGAGTGAGCTTTGTGCCGCCCAGAAAACAGCAGGTCCCTAATGAATCCTTCCAGCCTCGAGTCCCAACTGTTCCCCAACAGGTAGGGGCTCCCGGATGCAGCGGGGGCTCCGGGACTCCAGGCTCCTTCACCTGCGGGACCAGCTGGGCTGCTCCCGAGCTGGGCGGGCCCTGGCTGGGCACTGGGCCGGGG
>NW_005370733.1:541096-541720 GCF_000412655.1 Myotis brandtii
GGTGGGCACTGGGCCGGGGGGCCAGGAGGCCGGGGCAGGCAGCGCACCCGGCTACTCGCAAATCTGTTCATTGCATGGCAGTTCTGTTGGCTTAAATGCCACGCGTTCCCTGGAAAATGGGGCGGACAACAACCAAACCCGCCGGGGGCGGGGTAATGGATATGTTTACAACTAGTCAATCAATTGGGCGCCGCCGTCGGGGAGTTGTGAACTCGGCAAGAGAATATGACAGTCGGTTTTTGCCAAAAAGCAAAAAAGGGAGGGGGCGGAGGGACGCCACAGGCCCCGGAACCGGGAGGCGGAACGCCGGGGGGAGAGCCCGCGGGGACATTTCAGAGCGAGAGGTTGCATCCCGGCGGATCGGCTTCTCCTTGGAAAATAAATCTCCACCTGATATTATGAAGAAACTGCAGCCCCCGAAACAAATGGGATCGATGCGCTTTATTTTCTTTTAAGAGTCCTCGGAGCCGAGGGGGGCTGATAGCCAGGGTATTAAAACCCGAAAATTAGATTTTACCAGGATTTCTCAACTCCGCTTTCTCTGTCTTATTGAATTAGCGCCTCTCCGAGCGGGGAGCTGGCTCCTCCCGGACCTGCCGGCTGCGCCCTCGCCTCGTGGGAAAC
>NW_005370733.1:542152-542657 GCF_000412655.1 Myotis brandtii
CCTGCACAGCACCTGGACGTGCCGGGTGATCCCGCGGCTGCTTTTTGTCCTCCCAAGTTGAGTGCCAGGCGCGGGAACAATTAATAATCACGCTTTTAATGAAGGCCGGGCCGGCCCCGAGGGTGCGCCCTCGCTGGATGCAGCCTCCCTTACTTAGAAGACGCCGAGCGAGCGAAGCGCCGCAAATGAGTTGCACCATTTCCCCTGCCGCCTCCCCACCCCTCCCCGCCCCACAGGCAGGCAACTTACTCCTGGTGGATCGGGCCCGTGAGCCCCCGTCCTCTCCCCGCTGGCCGGCGGCTCCTGCTCCCCCATCTGTGTCCCGCCCAGTCCGAGGTTGGCCTCCACAGGGTCCCCAAGCCGGTCCCTGCACAACCCCTCCCCATGCACCGCCCCTCCCCTGCAGGAAAGAAGTTTCCAGTCCTGGGTGGCCAGGAGTTTCCCTCTGCAGCTCACACGGACCCCGGCTTCGGAGACACGGGAAGGGGGTGGGGTGGGGTGGGCG
>NW_005370733.1:543508-543725 GCF_000412655.1 Myotis brandtii
TGGCGGGGCGCTTCACGGCCCCCCTGCACTCAGCTCCAAGTTAATGCCGAGGCTAAATCCGCCTGCCATCACTCACGATCGCCATCGGCTTTTATCTCTCGGTCTGATCCGGGCTGCGTAACTTCCTCTGTGTGGCTTTAACACACCATCCCACCACGGAGCAGCGGTCTTCTTAAAGGTGCAGGGAGGAAATACTGCGAGACTCGGGGGACGCGCC
>NW_005370733.1:543837-548470 GCF_000412655.1 Myotis brandtii
CCGGGGGGCAGCTTCCTTTCCCCAAACCCAGGGGCCTGACGGGGTGCCAGCGCCCATGGGCGTGGGGGCTGCCCCATGGGCACCGGGGAGGGGACCGAGTGAGTCAGTCCGCCTACCCCAGCAGCCAAGGGCGCAAGGCTGCTGCTCTGACTCCCTCCGCCAAGTGCTGCCGCCCAGAAGGCCCCGAGCAGTGGGTAAAGGGGTGGGTGGGTGGATTTGGGAAGATGGGGAGGGGGAGCGTTGTGAGCGCACAACCAGAGCCTGAATACCAGCTGACACATGCCGCCTCCACCCTGATGGGCCCTGCTTTGGAGCCGCCAAGCGGCTCAGGAGGGAGAGCAGAGTAGGGGGGCAGGAGGGGCGCAGTCCCTGGTTAGCAGGGGAGGAGGGTGTGGGAGGACTCCCACGGGGGCCAGGGCAGAGGCCACCAGTTGGCAGCCCTGGAAAGCCCTGGGCTCTCAATCCCCCTGGGGGTTTCCCGCCAGGCTGCCTGGCAGGGCGGTGGGCAGAGCTTCGGGCCTTCCCGGGACTTTCAGGGGCTCCTGGCCCCCTCCAGGGTGTTTCTCTCCGCAGCACACAGCAGGCAGCACCCTCATTTAGATGCATCAAGAACAAAGAGCCTGAGGACACACAGAGAGAGAGAGAGAGAGAGAGAGACTCGCCCAAGGTCACAGAGGGTGTCAGGCATAGGAGCAAGGTGTGGCCCCTCGGCACCTACCCTCCGCCATCTCCGACCTCCGCCCTAACCCTCCCCGCTCCTGGCTCCCCTCAGCTTGGAGGGGGGCTGCGCTGCTGATCCCACTTCCACTGTTGTCACAGAGCAGGCCGAGGGTGCAGAGTTAAAGACTGCCATGTGCTTTAATAATAATAATAGTAATAGCTGACATGTGTGAAATACCCGTTTTATGCCGGCTCCATGCAAACCAGATGGTGTATTAGCCACTGATTCTTCCCAACAGCCCTGTATCAAGGGATGCATGACGCTCAGAGATGTGAAGTTACTTGCCCAAGGTCACACAGCTAAGGAAGTCTCTCACCTGGGAGGCAGGGTTCTCGGGCCCCAGGTGGTCCTCTGCCACTGCCTGGCTCGCTGGTTAACTTGGGGGGCACCACACAGATGGCTTGTGGGCCTCAGTTTCCCCATCTGTGAGATGTGAATAGTGAGTCTTTCTTTCCCAAAGAGGGGTCAAAACAAGGGGGCTCCCCCTGCACATGGACTCAGATCCCATCCACCCGCCCGCCAGAGAGCCCCCCCCCTCCCCCCCAGAGCTGTTCTGTGGCCAGATGCTGGCCAGCCCAGGCCTCGGAGCCTCCAGCGGGCCGAAGCTCCTCCTCCGAGAACACAGCTCCCTGTGATGGTTAAGCATTGGGCCTGCAGGCAGCAGTGCTGCACAGGTGTGGGGCCCCCTGGCAGGCAGGGTGAGTGATGGCCCCCCCAGGCAGGGTCATCGATTCCTGGGAACCGCCCTGCTCCTCCATCTTCGCGGAGACTGGCTGCTGTCACAACAGCCAACAAGAAGCGGAGGAGGATCTTACTGCGGCTCTTTAAACACCGGGGAGGGAAGGGTCTGTCCGGTTACTGCCAGAGGGTTTCTGGGTGCTGCTGCAGGCCAGGTTTCAAAGAGCTCTCCGCCCCCCCTCCCCAGGACCCCCTGTCTCTCCAAAGAGCTGAGGCCAACAGGCCTGTCTTCCATCTTCCCGTTTCCAGGCCCTGGGGATTATGGGGGAGTGGAAAGAGCACTGCCCTGGGAGTCAGGGTGATGGATTTCTCCCGGTTCCGCCCTTAACGAGCTCTGTGGCCTGGGGTCACCACTCTCCGCTCCTGGCCTCAGTTTCTCCATCTGCATCATGAGGGGCTTGGCTCCGGAAGGAGGTCCCTGTGCGCTGATCCTGACTTGGCCACAGGCCAGGCCGTAGCAGCCTCCCAGAGCCGAGTCTCCAAGTGAACAATGAAGTGCTGTTTCCCAGGATGGGAAGCGATAGGGTTCCAGCCACGGGGGAACCAGGTGGGCAAGGGACGCTCGTTCTTAAACTTCATTACGGCACCTTCTGACAAATGACCTTTCCCGGCAATGGAAAGAAGCCAGGCACCGGGGGCAGGGAAGTGGTAATGAGTCTCCCCCCATGATCACTGGCTCCCTCTCACCGCAGCCTAATCACCCTCTTCATTGGTGGGATTTTGGCTCCACGGCACAGTTGTCATTTGAATTGTGTATGTGGAATCTGCTATCAAAAAGCATCTCCAGAACAATGCATTTAGTTCTACTCCATCTGGTTTTTTTAAAGGAGATATATATATATAAAAGGACATATAAGGAGATATATGAATATATCTCTACATATGTAGAGAGAGACATATACATGTATATAATAAAGATGCCAAAGTGTGAACAGGGAGATGGGGCAACGGCAGGCTTCATTCTATATGTCCTTTCTGTGTTGCTTGACTCCTTAGCAGTGAGGAAATATGCATACATGGGGTAGATGCGTAACAGGAAATTATAAAGTCACACACAAAAGTGACCTACTCGTTTTGCAATGAGAGGTAACAGGTGAGGTCCAAGCCCTCTGGAGATTTCTGCAAAACCTGGTGCAGACAGACAAAAGGACAGACAGATAAAATGAGCTCACACCACTGATGAAAGGCGAGTGGAAACTCAGAAGCCACGCCCACATGTCCTCACCCTTTGCTGGCTCACTCGTCTCTGTGAAGCCAGACCAAGAGTTTGATTCGTCCCCTTGACCTTGAGCAGTTGAGATGCGGCTGTCAGGAGGTGCTAAGATCCTGGGAACCAGCCCAGCACCCTTAGGAGTATGCAGGCCAGCCTGGGCCCTTTCCTTCCACGCCGAGGCAGGGGCAGGGAGAGAGACCAAGCCCCAATCCCACGCCTTCCGTCCCCAAGGTGACAGCTCCAGGCGGTGGCAGAGGCCGCAAGAGGCACCCGGCTCCTCTCTGTCAGTTCTCCGCTCTAATCTCCAGCCCGTACTCCCATTAATTATTATTACCTTATTAATCACACTGTGATTAATTCAGTGATGGTGATCCATAATTGATTGCGTTTGCTATGGCGCCTTTCATCCACACATCTCCCAAGATGTGCACCGCCTACAACAAGAGACAGAAGCAGAACGTGTTCTTTGCTCGCCTGCATTTTGTTGGATAAACTTCCCTTCCAGAGGCAGGGGGCTAATGGCGTCGGGCAAACTGGGCTTGCCAGCCCCGGCTCCGTGCCATCTCCCTAGGCAGTGAAGCTCCGGCAGCGCCTTCCCAGCCAGGGCTCCTGCTGGTGCTGCCTTGCCCGGGTGGCCATGCCCTGGGAGCCCGCAGACCCCATTCCCTTGGCAGGGAAGGTGCCTGGGCCCCGGGCTGCTGGGCAAGGACGGCGTCGGCTCTGCAGGGAGGCAGTGTCGCAAGTGGCACTGGACCAGGGCTTGACGTTTGGGTGTGAGTCCTGCCTCTCCTGGTAATTAGCTGTGTGACCTTGAGAAAGCTACTGCCCCTTTCTGCCTCGGTTTACCCAAATGGAAATCGAGACGAATAAAAGTCTCTCCCTTTCGAGGGTAATTGTGAAATTTGCATGTAATGTTGCACAGAAAGCACCTAGTAAGTAAGTGCTCAGTAACTGTGAGCAGCCTGCTTCCGGCAGCAGCAGCAGCACTGTGACTGGGGCCATTCTCTTCGTTGAGCCTCAGTTTTCTCAGCTGTAAAATGGGATGACTGGTCAACGTGGAGGGTTCCTTCGACGAGCACTTACTGTAGTAATGGTTGGGATCGGGGCTTCAGAGTCAAGCAGCCCTGGACGCACACCCCGGCTCACCGTTTCCTAGTTGTGTGACCTTCGGCAAAGGACTTGCCTTGCCCAGCCTCCGCTGCCTCCTCTGGGAAAAGGGGCGAGGACCGCATTCAATGCCGAGGCTTTCGAGGGGCTTAGTGAGCTGCTGGGCTTCCGGGAAGTGCTTCACACAGGGTGGCTCTGGTATTTCACGCCGGCACTGTGCCCCTCAGTTCCCGGGGGTCCGTGTGTTTCCGCTTTACCCCGTGAAAGATGCTGTTATCCCCACACCGTCCAGGTGACAACTCCGAGGTTGGGTCTGTCCTGGGTGAGTCAGCGAGGGGTCAGGCGGGTGGCATTTGCCCCCAGACCTCGGGGCTGGGCTCACTGAACTCCAGTCTGTGAATGAAGCGGGTCACTCTGAGGCTGCTTCCTCCCGACAGAAAGGGAGGGGCTGGCATTGCAATGCCCACTTGTGAGCAGGGGACCTGGGACCCAGAGTGGGCGGGTGCCTTCTCCGGGCAACACAGCAGGGGGCGTGGGCGAGCCCTCAGAACAGGCTCTGCACAGTGGGTGGTCATGCCCGGGGCCCACTGCCTTTGCCTGCTGAGTCTTCCCACAAACCCCACCCTCCAGGCCGCCTGGGTTTCCTTCCACAGGGGACTGTCCTGTCCCTGCGCCCAGGGCAGCGGCAGGGAGAGCTCAGCCCAGGAGAGCCCCGTCTCCCAGCAACGCTGCTCAGCTCCTCCGTGAGGGCCCAGCCGAGGACATGCTCGTGTCAGAGAATAATAGGGTTCATCAGGTCTGGGCTCTGTGGGGTGCCAGCCCCAGCTCTCCTCCCACCCCCTGCCTCCCCCCAC
>NW_005370733.1:548549-558650 GCF_000412655.1 Myotis brandtii
CCCACCTCCCCACCTGCCTCCAGCACTGGGGACTGTTCTCAGGGCAGCATGTTGGGGAGCTGAGCAAGGGGCCACGCCCACCCTGGCAGGTGGAAACCTTCACCTGCAGCCTCCAGGTCTGCGAGCTGGTGCACAGGCTGTGAAAGGGCCTGGGGTCGGAGGGCAGTTAATGTGTTGCACAAAGGTGGCAACCAAGGACCAACGGGAGCAGGCGCTACCTCCCCCTGCGGCCCCTCCCACCCAAGACTTCTCACCCAGAGGATACATTTTCTTCCTCAGGGAGCAAGTGAGTGGCCTCCATCTCCCTGGGTACTGACCACAAGACCATTCGGCAGCCGTGGCAATGCCTGCTCCAGCGCCTTGGCCTCGCCGCCCCGCCCCCCCCTCCGTGAGCCCAGGATCCTGGAATGCCTCTGGCCCGCGTCCCACTCAGGCCCCCGATGGGCTCCCCTGAGCATTAGCATCACCTGGAAAGGGCCCCACGCCAAAGGCGCCCACACGCAAACAGGCCAAGTCCAGGGCACACACATGTCCTCACGTGGGCAAGCTGACAGCAACGGTCCCCGAACCGAAGGCCCTGGAGAGTCCGAAAGACCCACAGCTCGAGGAGGGAGGAAGCAGGCCAGGCCCTCCGGCGCCTCCATCCTGGTCGCGAACTCATGGCGCCGCGTTGCAGGCAACGATTTCCTCACTAAGCTGTCCACTGCGAGGCTGCCGCGGGGCATGCAAACTTCTCATCAGCAAAACCCTGGGTTCTGCCCGGCTGGCGAGCCTCAGGGGTTGGGCATCAACCCATGAACCAGGAGGTCACGGTTCCATTCCCAGTCAGGGCACATGCCCGGGCTGTGGGCTCGATCCCCCTTAGGGGGCGTGCAGGAGGCAGCCATCCATGATTCTCTCTCATCACTGATGTTTCTATCTCTCTCTCCCTCTCCCTTCCTCTCTGAAATCAATAAACTATATTTTTAAAAAACACACTGGGCCCTGAGAGCCAGCTGCCCGCGGCCCCGGGCCCTGTTCTGGGTCCCGGTCCAGCTGAAGGGAACCGGGTGCTGCTCCTAAGCCCGTCCCTCCGCGCTTTCGGGCAGCCCTGGGTGTGAGGCTGCGTCCCTCTCCTCCCTCCCTCTCCATCGCTTTCTACTCCAAGTCCCCAGGACGTCGCAGCTACCATCCATCGTAATGTTTGACTCTGGATCTTGGAAACCTGTTTGATTTCCCACCTAATGCCCTTGGCTGAATGGATGGAGACGGCTCGCAGCCGCCACTGTCCCCTCGCTCCATGGACTCCGCTGGCTGCCACCATGACCTCTAGGATGCCCATGCCGCCCCCTCCCAGGACACTCCTCCAACTCCCTGGGTCCTGATGAGCCACAGGACAAGCTCGGCCTCCCCGAACGGGGCAATGCTGCCCTTGGCTTTGAACTCAGGAGACAGCCAAACCGGACTGACAGCAGAAGCCAAAGGGAGTCAGGTTGGGAGGTGTACCTCCGTCCCCCCACCCGGTGTAACTCATTCTCCGAGGCCGACGTGAGGCCAGGAGCACCCCTCTCTTCCAGCCCCGAGTCCCCTCTGGGCAGGGCCAGTTCCAATGGGCAATGTGGACTCCCCACTGCCGGGAGGGCTGTGCTGAGAGGCATCCCCGAGACCGGGACACTGTGCCGCCGTCGATTAGTCATGGCTGTTTGGCGATGGATTTGTCATGTCTGTCTGGGCCGGGGCTGAGGTTTTTGTCCACAGGACAGGGAGCCCAGAATCATATCATATGCAAATAGGTGCCTGGGAAATGCTTCTGGTTGGAGGCGACGTTAGACAGTTAGACACGCACCAGGCACCCTTCGCGCACTGAGCACATGCTATGAGCCATTACCCAGCTGACGAAGGAGCGAGGTTTCTGGGAAATTTGAGGGTCTGCTATGAACCTGCCCATCTGTTCATTAGTTCCCTCCACAGTTACTTATTGAGTGCCTGCTGTATGCCGGCTCCGTGCGCGGCTACAGAGGCAGGCCAGCATCTGCTCCAGGAGGCGCCCTGCCGGGTGAGCACAGCTGGGGGTGCTGCCTCCGGGCAGGGGTGCACCCTGCCCTGCTGCTCTCCGAGGCCACCTTCCTAGGACCGGCCAGGGCTGCTAACATCCTGCTGAGTCAGGGGCTCTTTTTTTTTTTTTTTAATATATTTTAGTGATTTTTTACAGAGAGGAAGAGAGAGTTAGAAACACCAATCCTGCACACCTCCTACTGGGGATGTGCCCACAACCAAGGTACATGCCCTTGACCGGAATCGAACCTGGGACTTTTCAGTCCACAGGCTGACGCTCTATCCACTGAGCCAAACAGGTTAGGGCATGAGTCAGGGGCTCTTGAGTTTCAGCATCACAGATGTGAGATCTGCCGGACGCCTGAGCGCCCTGTCCCTCCTCCTCCTTCACCGCCCGCCCGCTCCCTTCCCCAGCCTCTCCCTGCCCAGGCGGTCGGGAGGCAGCAGGTGCTGATGGAAGGAGGTCTGGCTTTGGAAGAAAGAGGTGGAGGGGATAAGACCTTGGGAGAGAACAGGTCAAATCCCCGCTCGGCCGCTCGTTAGCCACCGCGAGAAGCGCCCTCTCTCGGCCCCTCACTTTCCACAAAAAGGAGACAAGGACAGCAGCTGTGCAGACTGTTCGAGCGAAGGGCTGACCCCTAGGAGGGGGCACAGAGTGTTGGCCGTTCACCCAGGTCCCCACTGGATCGTCCCATTCACCGCCGGGGGTGGCAGGGCCAGAACGGATAGTTCCACCCAGTGAACTTGGGAGGCAGATGCCACAGGGGGCCTGTGATGGGGGACCCCAAGACCCTGCAGCTCCCACCAGATCCTATGCTCCCCTCCCCCGCCCCGTGGAGCCCTCCCATACTATCATGATTTCCTGATCACCCGTGCCCTCCCCACATCCCCATCGACCGTCCGCTCCCTGTGGGGCGGCTCTGCTGTCTGGGTCAGTACAGGCTTCCCAGTGCCTGGCCCATCGTAGGTGCTCAATCAACATTTGCTAAGTGAGTGAATGGACCAGCGATGGGTAAGAAGAGGTGCTGTTGATTTTAAGTGACTCCTGTGTACACAGGTAAGGCTGAGGAATCAGCGGATTAATAAGACCAGCACGGCTGCTAATTGGAACAGTGAAATCAGATTCTTCTAGTTCTTGGTGGTGCGCATGCGTTCTCTCTCTCTCTCTCTCTCTCTCTCTCTCTCTCTCTCTCTCTCTCCTGAGTAGCTGTCAGCTTTGCCGAGGTACACACTGGGCTCTGACCGTCACAACTCTGAAATCTTCTCACTGATCTGATAAGAAAGGAGAGACAGGTCTGAGCGAGCTCCTTGGCATCACTAGTCAAAGCCGCCCGTCTGAGCTCTGCGGCCCCGTCTGGAATTCCCACGGCAGGTCCAGGCCACCAAGAACCTCCAACATGGCCCACGTCGGATGTCTAGCGTCCGGCCCGGTTCCCTCCGTCACACTTCCAGGAGGGGGAGGAGAAGGAGGAGAGGAGGCAGGAGAGGAGGGAAAGGAGGAGGAGGAGAAGGACTAGGAGGGAAAGCTGCGATGGGAGACCGGAGGGCCAGCTGGTGGACGGCAGGAGGAGTGACACCACCGAGCAGCACCAAATCAGTGGACATCTGACCCTGGCGCCCCGAAAGGCCCAGGACCTGCCCCCTCCACTTGACCTCGGTGAGCTCTGTGAGAGCCGGGAGGTGAAGGGCAGCCGACAGCTCGGGGGCGGCTCTGTAAGGAGGGGATGGCACAGGAAAGACCTCCAGAGACAGTTCATCCCCGACACCTGTCTCTGATGCGTTATCCCCAGACCCCGCCGCCCCCTCTTACTCCTCAGCCGGCCACACTCAGCTGCCCATCGCCTAGAAAACGGGTGCCAAGTAACCCTGAAACGCTCGCCCAGTCCACCTCGCCATCCCCGTCAGGACGCCCTCGCCCCACCTGCTTTCGTCAGTGGGAGCCAGGCTGTCCCCCATACGTGCCTCATGTCCCTGCCGGATCTGTCGGCCACTGGCAACAAAATAGTAGGTGCGTGAGCCTCCAGCCCAGGCCCCTGCCTCCCCGTCTCAGGGCCTCCTGCATGGCTCCAGAGGCTGCCACCGATGCCCTCTCCTCTGAGAAGCTGTCCCTGGCCTTCCAGCCTGGAAGAACCCCGAGCACCACCCCCCCCCCCCCCCCCCCCCCCCTCTCTGTGGGGAGATGCCCAGTGTGGTGGCGAAGCTCATGGCTCTGCAGACAACCAATGGGCCCCAAATCCCAGCCCCACCCTCAGGCCGTGTATGACTTTGGACACATTAACTCATCTCCCTGAACCTCAGTCTCCTCATCTGAAAAATGGGAATAAGACTAGCCCCTCCCCACAAGATTGTCCTGAGGATTAGAAGAGAGGGAGCAGGTGCACAGAGAGCACTGCAAACCACGTGTCACACGTCGTAAGTGCTCCGCAAACACTGGCTTTGTGTGCACTGTGACCACAGCGTGACTTGCACTGTAGCTGTCTGGGCGTGTGGCTCAGGTCCTGTCCTGGGCTGGGAAGAACTTGAAGGCAGGGACCACTTAGGATGCATTGGAGTCTTTTTTAAAATATATTTTTATTTATTTGAGAGAGGAAGGGAGAGGGAGAGAGAGAAACCTCAATGGTGAGAGAGAATCGTTGATTGGCTGCCTCTTGCACACCCCCCACTGGGGATGGAGCTCACAACCCAGGCATGTGGCCTGACCAGGAATCGAACCTTGACCTCCTGGTTCATAGGTCAACACTCAACCACAGAGCTACACCGACTGGGCACACATTGTAGTTATTCCCTCCAACCTCACACCCACCCCCTTTGTTAAAGAGGGACGGAAGGAAGGAGAAGAGGAGAGAAGGAGGGAGGGAGGGAGGGAAGGAGGTGGTAAGAGAAAGAAAGGGAGATGCTGTTGCAACCATCACCAGCAGCTGGTTCCCGCAGGCCCTGTGCTTTGTAACCATCACCCTGGCCCCCACTGCTCTGTGCCGTCACTGTTTGTTCCCCCTTGTTCACAAATGAGAAAACGGGGGCTCAGAGTAGTTGAGTAACTGGCCCCAGGTCACCCAGCGAGTGAGAAACGAACCCAGGACCGCTGACCCTGAGCTGGGGCTCAAGGTCACCGTGTACATGCTTGGAGAAGGGCAGCCCCTTGTGTGCATGCCAAGCCAATCCTACCTGGGCCCCCAACCTCTCTCTCATGGAAAAGACTTTAAAACAGGTTTAACAGCAGCCGAGGGTGGGGAAGAGCAGTTTGGGGGGCGCCACCCTATTGAAAAAGAGGCGCTGGTGTTTGGCGCCTTAGACCAATCCCGCCCCACTCTCTACTCAGGCGCCGTTTTTATGCCCGGTGGGCAAAGGACGGAAAATGACGATTTCCTGCCTCCCGCCCCAGGAGGGGTGGCGGGGGTCTGCCAGTTTTCCGTGCACAGGAGAATGAAAATCCGTGGTGAGGCACAGAGGACAGTGAAATTTGGAGAAAGGCAGGAACAGCCTGGAGTGGCTTCTCCCGCCGCAATCCTGCTCCCTGGGTACCAGGCTGCATTCCATGGCAACAGCATTCTCACTTCGTGGAAATAAAAGCTCCTACCAGCTGGGCCCTAGTACAGTGGAGCCCGAGGATTAGCATATTCCATGTGAGCGACACAGTGGCACCGGCTTCTGGAGGCAAAGGGGCCCCTGAGACAGAATAGGGAGCAGCCTGGCTCCGCCAGACCCCAGAGCCTCTTGGGCCGCCCACCGGCGTCCTTGACCGCCACCGGACCAGGGACCACAGGAGCCGGAAGTGAGGAGAGCCTGGTGGGTAAGGACCAGGGTAGTGGAGGCAGAAAGAGCTGAGCTTGAATCCCAGCTCTGCGACTACCTGGCTATTCGACCTGGAATGAGTCCCTTCTCCTCCCTGTGACTTGATTTTCTCATCTGTGAAATGGGTACAACAGCACATTCCCACCGAGGGCTGTGCATGAACCAGTGAAGAAATATATGCAAAGCGCCTCAGCACATAGCAATCAGTTGGTCCATGCCAACTTTCTGGTGAGTTCTTCCACAGCCAACTTTTCAGGAACACACCTGGTGGGAAAAGTGAGAGATTTTTTTAACGTTGTGCGCTTTGTGCAAATTTTTAGACTAGTCAGTTGCTAAATATTGCCATAAAGCTGTGTGTCTGAGTGTGTGTAAGCGTGATGTGTGTGTGAGAGAGAATGTGTGCGTGAGACACTCCATGCCGAGCAGGGAGGGGGCGCTCGGGAGCCTGATTGATGGCTGGAGTCCCGCCTCCTCATTTACGCCATGATCTCGGCCAAGTCACGCACCCACATCGCATCGCAGCGTTACTGAGGGAGTTAAAGTGGCACGTGCGCGGGGTCACCTAGTCTGGGTGGGCCTCGCGAAGGACTGAACATGGCCATAGCCAAGTGCCAGGTGGGATCCTAGAACAGAAAAGGGGCATTCGTAGAAAAACACGTGGAATCCAGAGTCTGAACTCCAGTGAACAGTGTGAGTTCATGTTAATTTCTTCGTTTTGATGTGGGTGCCGTGGTCCTATGGGAGGGTAACACCCAGGGAAACTGGGTGAGGGGTGCAGACTTTGCCTTGAACCACCCTCCGAGTGGAGATCGGGGCTGAGCCCTGGCGGAGGCGGTGGGGAATCAGACGCGCCCACACCCAGGCCTCAGGCCTCAGGCTGAGGGCCGACCCGGGAGACTGTGGCCAGGTGACAGCAGGCTTCCTCGCCCAGGCCCAGTCCTGGTCGTGTGCCTATGGGAGCTGCAGGACGAAGGTGCCACAGAGAATCCAAGGAGCCCAGCCTGAGTGACGGGGCTCCGGGAGGCCTGTGCTACCCGCCCATCCTCTGCAGACGTGGACAAGTGGGGAAGCAGCCACTCTGGAGAGTCCCATGGCAGCAAGGCCCAGGGCGGTGTGTGTGCGTGTGTGTGTGTGTGTGTGTGGGGGGGGTTGGCGCGCAGCCACGGGGGTTCTGGACTGGGAAGCAGGGTGGATGGGGTTCCGGACTGGGAAGCAGGGGGGATGGGGGCTCTGGACTGGGAAGCAGGTGGATGGGGGTTCTGGACTGGGAAGCAGGTGGATGGGGGATCTGGACTGGGAAGCAGGGGGGATGGGGTTCCGGACTGGGAAGCAGGGGGGATGGGGGCTCTGGACTGGGAAGCAGGTGGATGGGGGTTCTGGACTGGGAAGCAGGTGGATGGGGGATCTGGACTGGGAAGCAGGGGGGATGGGGTTCCGGACTGGGAAGCAGGGGGGATGGGGGCTCTGGACTGGGAAGCAGGTGGATGGGGGTTCTGGACTGGGAAGCAGGTGGATGGGGGATCTGGACTGGGAAGCAGGGGGGATGGGGTTCCGGACTGGGAAGCAGGGGGGATGGGGGCTCTGGACTGGGAAGCAGGTGGATGGGGGTTCTGGACTGGGAAGCAGGTGGATGGGGGATCTGGACTGGGAAGCAGGGGGGATGGGGTTCCGGACTGGGAAGCAGGGGGGATGGGGGCTCTGGACTGGGAAGCAGGTGGATGGGGGTTCTGGACTGGGAAGCAGGTGGATGGGGGATCTGGACTGGGAAGCAGGGGGGATGGGGTTCCGGACTGGGAAGCAGGGGGGATGGGGGCTCTGGACTGGGAAGCAGGTGGATGGGGGTTCTGGACTGGGAAGCAGGTGGATGGGGGATCTGGACTGGGAAGCAGGGGGGATGGGGTTCCGGACTGGGAAGCAGGGGGGATGGGGGCTCTGGACTGGGAAGCAGGTGGATGGGGGTTCTGGACTGGGAAGCAGGTGGATGGGGGATCTGGACTGGGAAGCAGGGGGGATGGGGTTCCGGACTGGGAAGCAGGGGGGATGGGGGCTCTGGACTGGGAAGCAGGTGGATGGGGGTTCTGGACTGGGAAGCAGGTGGATGGGGGATCTGGACTGGGAAGCAGGGGGGATGGGGTTCCGGACTGGGAAGCAGGGGGGATGGGGGCTCTGGACTGGGAAGCAGGTGGATGGGGGTTCTGGACTGGGAAGCAGGTGGATGGGGGATCTGGACTGGGAAGCAGGGGGGATGGGGTTCCGGACTGGGAAGCAGGGGGGATGGGGGCTCTGGACTGGGAAGCAGGTGGATGGGGGTTCTGGACTGGGAAGCAGGTGGATGGGGGATCTGGACTGGGAAGCAGGGGGGATGGGGTTCTGGACTGGGAAGCAGGTGGATGGGGTTCTGCACTGGGAAGCAGGTGGAGTGAGTGGGGAGGGCAGTGGGTGTTCAGCTCACATCCATCACTGCTGCTCATTCATGCTGGTTCCTATTTGAGCCCCATCAACACCTGAGTCACCGAGTTCCTGGCGATAATGATAGCAATCAGGTTAGGAGCACATAATTGGATAATTCAATTGCTTTCCAGGGAGAGCTGCTGTTTAATTAAAGAGGACTGAAGGCAGAATGAGGAGGCTGGCCGGGGAAGACCTGCCTGAGCGTCAGGAGGGATTGCAGCGATCTGACAAGGTGAGGAGCGCGGGGCTGAGGGCGGGCACCGCCACCGGCAGCTGCTTCTGGCTGCCCTGAGCGAGGAGACGAGGCGGCGGGAGAACACCAGCTTGCTTCCCTGGAAAGCCTGGGAGCGGCTCACATCACAGCCAATCAGAAGGCCATCCGTTAGCCTAGATTTTAAATAAATTTGCATTTAAGAATAAACACCCTATCCCAGTGGTCGGCAAACTGCGGCTCACGAGCCACATGCGGCTCTTTGGCCCCTTGAGTGTGGCTCTTCCACAAAATACCGACTTCTGCGCATGGGCCACAAAGTTTCAATCGCACTGTATGCGCGCGCCCGCACGTGGTATTTTGTATTTGGTATCCTATAGTCTGCCAGCTCCTAGCTGTGTGACCTCAAGAAGCCACTTAACCTCTCTGAGCCTCGGTTTTCTGCTCACAGTCACAGGCAAGGACTGTACCTATTGGGGAAGGTGAGGGATTCTTTCAACATTTGATGCTTTGTAACCCTTTTTATATCAGCTAACTACTCAATGTGGCCATGAAGCGGCGTGTGTATGCATGTGCATGTGCATGTGCATGTGCGTGTGCGTGTGCGTGTGTGCAGGTGAGGGAGGGGGTGGTTTCCCTTTGGGACATACCGATTGAGTTGTGCTCAGCTGGCTGTGGAGTGAGGCCGCCGTGCCTGCCTCCCAGCGTGTGGGAGGCTCAGTGAACTCACACGTGGAAGCCCTCGGAGCAGGCCCGGATGCGGGCCCAGCGTCCAATGGATGTCAGTTATCGTTAAAGGAAAAAAAGCAATTAACACAGAAAATGCCTGCGAGATTCCCGGCGTATATACATTTATTATAAAACGTCAGCTCAAGAGACACGCTCCCTGGACAAATAGAGACGCTTAAGTGGTCTCCGCCCATTTTGCAAAGACACTCGAGAGTTGCTTATAACGAATTAGGGAGACGTCAGCCAATGACGTATCAGTACCACTCCGTGAGCTTTTACAGGGCAACGGCAGTGAGCGGGTGCCGTGCCGGGCACTGGTGGGCAAGGCGGGCAGGGTCCCCACCCCGGACACATCTGTCGGGTCCGTGCCATGCCATTGCCTTTGGTCTTGGGGGTAGGACGCCGCCCTAAGTGGCAGGTAAGGGCCCCAAAACAGGCACAAAGTGAAGGCAGTGATTTCTTGCTCCCTCAGATCAGGCAAGTCCCTGAGCGAGACCAGGTTCCCACCACTTCCTTCCCCAGTTGCTTGCAGGGTCTCCCTGCAAACCTTCCTCAAAGAGCAGAGCTTCCCCCCACTGCGACCAGGCCGTGTCCCTCCCGTGCCCTGGCGCCAGTTAATGTTCTTAATTGGAGCTTTCTGTGCTGGGGGGGGGGGGGGGGGGGGTCCCAGCTGAGCGGGTGGAGGAGGCTGCCCCAGGCGGCTCACCCTGCCTCCCCAGGTGATGGCCTTTCATCTCCCTGTTGAAGGGCCTTTCCTTCCTGTCATCTCTCTGCTGCCTTCTCATTAGGGAAGCTTTGCTCCCCCCAGGGTCAGGCATTGTCCCTCTTCCCTGAACCGGCATGGCTTCACTACCCAGCACACCCAGCCTCCGGGCCCAGGGGGC
>NW_005370733.1:558729-564080 GCF_000412655.1 Myotis brandtii
GTTCTGAGCTGCCCAGTGCAGTGGTGACAGACCCGAGCCATGAGTGGCAGAAGCTCCGGCCTGGGGCCTGCAGAGGTGGGGAAGGGGTGGGAAAGGGATGAGGTGCGGTAGGGGGAGCAGAAAGCGTCAAAGCCTGCATGGGAAGCATTTTTAAGGGTCATTAATATTAACAGCATTGTTCCAAATAGAATAATGAGCAGGGCTGTAATGAATCCTTTCTAATGGCAGCTTTGCTCCCGTTTCCATACTGTATTTTTAATCAACAAATCTCCCGAGGGGCCTTTCACCACAGAATATGAACGGTGGGCGTCTGCTCCCTCCCTGAAATCTATGAGAATTCCCCGGAGGCTGCCACCCAGACCTGGTTATTGCAGAGATGACGGTCACGCATTCGCTCGATGACGTTTTAGAAATCGCAACCGTGCGCCCAGGCCGTCGGGAGGCCCCGAGGAGGCAGCCGTGGTCGGAGCAGTCACAGCCCCCCCTTGTCAGCGAAGACAGACGCACGAACCATTGCAACCCCCGCAGGAGGGCCCACCCGGCGATGGCGGGCGTGATGGGAGCCTCCCCGGAAGGAGCACAGCAGGAAGGCTCCCTGGAGAAGGTGGCAGGAAGCTGAGCCCTGAAGTGGGGGGAGGGGTCGCCAGAGGGAAGAGGGGGCACCAGGGGTACACAGGCGGGAATGGCGAAGCGACAGGTTTGAGAACAGCACAGTGCGGAGCAAGAGTGTGAGCTGCACAGCCACGGGCACAGCAGCGATTCACAACCGCCCGGAGTGGAAGCAACCCGTGTCCATCGACGCGTGCTAGACCCATAAAACATGTCAGCTCCGTGCGAGGGAATGTTACCCGGCCATGACAAGGAATGAAGCACTGTTCCATGCTACCACATGGATGCACTTCAAAAGCACTGTGCTAAGTGCAAGAAGCCAGACACGGTCACGTGTTGCATGATTCCACTTATGAAATGTCCAGAAGAGGCGAATCCATAGAGACTGAGCAGATGGAGGTTGCGGGGGGGGTGGTGGTGGTGTCGGGAATGGCTGCTACCGCTCACGGGCTTTGCCTGGCGGTGCAAATGTTTTGGAACTGGATAGAAGTGGTGGTTGCACAACACTGTGAATGTGCTAAATGCCACTGATTCGCTCACTTTGAGACGGTTAATTTATGTTACGTGAACGTCACCTCAAAAAATTTAAAAAGGTGAGAAAAGAGTGTTTGAGAAGCCAGGCCAGAAGACGCAGGCTGTGTGTGGGCCCAGCCGGGAGTCCTCACCTGCAGAAAGCCCTCCCGCCCGCCAAGAGGAGCCTCACCCAGCATGGCTGCCATCAGGCTCACAGGTGCTAGGAGTTTCCTGGGAACCGTGGTGATGGCTGGCTAGCGATCTCATTATAGAGCAGTGGTTCTCAACCTCGGCTGCACATTAGAATCACCTGGGCATCTTTTTAAACTCCTGATTTCTGGGCCTCATCCTCCGGAAATTCTGTTTCTTTGTTACTGATGTTGTGGCCCCACCCCATAACAAAGAAACAGAATTTCTGGAGGATGAGGCCCAGAAATCAGGAGTTTAAAAAGATTCCCAGGTGATTCTAATGTGCAGCCAAGGTTGAGAACCACTGTTATAGAGAATCCAGGGAGTGAATTACAGACAAGTGCTGAACTGTGCCTGGCACAGAGCGAGGGGCAGACACGTGCACCGTGATAATAACACCAGCTAAAAGGGATTGAGAGCTTTCTTTGGCCCAGACATGCAGGCCAGACTCTGCCTGTATTATTCCCTCTAACCTCCCAGCAGCCCCGTCAACCAGGCACTATGATGAACCCCAATTTACTGATTAAAAAAACACCCCAACAGCTCAGAGATGTTAAGTCACTTGCCCCAAATCACACAGCTGAGAAGTAGCAGGCCCGGGCCTGGATTCGGGCTTGTCCAGCTCCAGTGCTCTTAACCATTGTGCTCCGTCGCTTCCTAAATGATCAGCTATTTGAAAAGCCCTGACTCCTTCCTGCCCCCACCCTGCCCTGCCTGGCCCTCTGCTCCGAAAGCCCGGACGGTCACCTCTTTTATCCCCATTGCAACACCATCCAGAGGACGCGGACAAGAGCAGCGACAGGGCTCCGGGCTCCGGGGTGCGTGCTGTGTGTTCATGGCCTGTGGCCGTGACCTGTGTGGGTGCAGACAGCTGTGTTCCCTCCCGGCTGGAGAGATGTGCCCGCAGCCTGGGAAGCAGCCCTGAGGCCAGCACCAAGTTGGAGATGACCCTCGTTGCCACTCTATCGATGGCCGGAGACGGGGCTGTGGGAGAATGGACAGCGAGGGCAATTGGCATCGTAACTTGCTACCAGAGTATTGATGAGCCATCGGAGTATGACACGTCCCCAGCAAAGCATGCTCTCACCCAGACCGGCCAGGAGCAGGCCTGGCCGCTTCCTCTGTGTGCCATGGGGTGGGCGCCCGCCTGGGACCAGCTCTTCTTCGAAGATGCCCCCTCTGGGCAGTTACGGAAGGTGCTCTGCACACAGTCACTGCTCTCCGGGGCTAGTGTCCTGGCAAAGACCGGAGGCTGCTTGTGATAAACGGGTACAAACTGAGGGCCAGGCGTGGAAACGCAGCCCCTGAGGTCAGAGGGAAGGTAATGGGCTCCAGCAGAGGCCGGCAGTGCCGTCGTATAAATCAGAGATCGCTGTGTGTGGAGACTCGGCTCGCTTCCCGGGCCCATGTCACGCGAGGCCTGTTTGGTGCTGCGCCTGTTTGCTGCCCATCGGAGGGCCGGCTCCGGCCTCACATTGATCTGAAATACCATCGCCAACAGGAGGAAGGCGAGGGCACGTTTGTTACTGACTTGATTGTAAAGGAAGTCGGGGAATCAAAGGCAGGCGGCCAAGGAAACGGTACCGAGTTGCCGTGAGTTTGAATTCCATAGCAACAGACGGCCCCCAAACTGCCATCATTGCCACAGGCGAGGAGCCCAGGAAGGAGGCGGCGAACACTCACAAATGACACTTAGGGGCACTTCTTTGGCGACAACAGAGGAAAGAAGGCTCTGGTGCTGTGTCGAAGCCACACCTATGGGGTCCCCATTTGCCAGGACCCGGAGGGGAGGACGGGGGTGGGGCTGGGACTCAGCGGGCGCAGGAGAGGGCTGACCCTAATGGGCAGCCACCCAACAGCCAGCAGCCTCAGGGACAGGAACAGGGCCCTCGAAACAGCCATCCCTGTGACGGAGAGGCTCGGGGCCCAGCCCCCAGGCCGCAGGCAGAGGCCAGGCCTGGGCCACAGCCGGCTCGTTTGTCTCCCCGGTTCCCCCATCTCCCCCTGGGACTCAGGGGACGCAGGAGAGGGCTGACCCTAATGGGCAGCCACCCAACAGCCAGCAGCCTCAGGGACAGGAACAGGGCCCTCGAAACAGCCATCCCTGTGACGGAGAGGCTCGGGGCCCAGCCCCCAGGCCGCAGGCAGAGGCCAGGCCTGGGCCACAGCCGGCTCGTTTGTCTCCCCGGTTCCCCCATCTCCCCGCTCCTCTTGAGGAGCATCGATCAGAGTCGGGACTGAGAAGGTCTGAAGCAGCAAAGGCCCAGGGTAATGGGCTGGCCTAGGGGAGGTGGGCGGAGGGGAGGTGGCGGAAGCAGAAGAATCCCATTAAGGAACAAGGCGGATCAATACGGGCTGCAACCAGGAAGGTTTAAAAGCCTCTCCAGAAAGCCAGTTCCACACAAGCCCGTGCCCCACGGTCAGAGGGGAGAGGGGGCTGCAGAGCTGGGGGCCGAGGAGAGCTGGAAGGAGAAGCCGGGGAAGGGGTGGGGGTCCAGGAAAGCCTCGGCCGTGGCAGGGCGCCTGGCTGGTGCAAGGGCCGCCGGACTTGGGGCTAAAACTCAGCAGCAGGCAACCCCCTGTGCCACATGCTCACACTGATCAGGCTGGGAGGCGGGACTTGCAGTCACATGGCCTCGGGGTTGGGTCCCCATCCTGCCACTTACTAGTGACCTCAGGCCAGTCACTGAACTTGCTTCCATTGTGTTTCCCATCCGCAGCCCCGAAGGGACTCCCCAGGTCATGCACAGGACGCTGCGACCACGCCTGGCCCTCAGCACATGGTAAGCTGTGATGACTTCCTCTGACTATCATCTGTGTCCCACAGGAAGTGACACGGTATACCCACGTTTCATTTAAGCTCCTGCAAGGGATCACCAAGCAGATGGTTTGGAATGAATGATTAATTAATACGTGAATAATCGACGTATTGAAATTCTCTGTGTCTCGGTTCCCTCATCTGTCACGGGAATGATCCCCACCTCCTGGGTGGGTGTCGGATGCCAGGAGCTGGGCAGGCAGGTGTGAGGCACAGGGCCCGGCACCTCGGGAGGGACCAGCAAAGGTCGGCTATTATTATTGTTAGTTAATGGGCAGCCGATCACGTCGGCCCACGTGTTGGCATCTGACAGGCATAGCCTGGGAGGCTCACTCCCGCTTCCTGTGTGCACACAGAAGAGGTGATGAGACGACTGGGTAAAAGTTCAGTCTTGGTAGGAGTTACGAGAAGTTACTGCCGAGGGACGAGCCGTCGATGAGTTGTTACTGAGGACTGTCATGAGGTGAATGCCATGGGGGAGCTCAGAAAAGGCACCCCTCTGCCCTGGGGAGCTCCTCCTTCCCACCCATTGACCCCGCACTCCAAACTCAACCGCCTGTCACCGCTCTGCCTTTGCTGGTGCTGTTCCCCCTGCCTCAGTGCCCTTCCTTCCCGCCCTCCTGATCTGCATATTTAAATTCTATGCAAAACAAAAGGCCCAGGTCCAAAAGGTAACAGCCACCAGGTCCCATCCCTGCAGCCACAGCCTCTCAGTCTCCTGTCGGTCAAGGACCATCAGCTGGCAGACTGGTTTCGGGGAGTAGACCACAGAGAGGCAGGTGGAGGGGTGCCCCAGGTCCAGGGACTTGGATGGGAAAGGGATTTTTCTTTCTGCCTCTCTCTCTCATCTCAACTCTTCTCTGTGGGGAGCTCCATCCTCTTACCAAGGGAAAAAGAAGACTCCCCCCTTCCTCCCAGATTCAGTATGAAAACTTTCAGGGAAGAGCTCTATTGGTCTGGCGTGAGTCACACACCCACTTATGGGCCAATCATTGCTGCTCCCTGAAGGAAAGTGAGTTCGATGCCAGGAGAATGGAAGGCGGGCGCCGGGTGGACAAGAAGTATATATTGTTTGTCCAGTACGACACCCCACCTGTATCGGGAGGTGAAGGGGGGCGGCATTTTCAGTTTCCCTGAATAGTCCCCCCACTTCTCCCAGCACCACTCTGGGGTGGTTTTCAAGGGCCTTGTCTCCTGTGACAACTCGAGCAGACCCAGGTTC
>NW_005370733.1:564225-575110 GCF_000412655.1 Myotis brandtii
GAAAGCAGGTTTATAGTTGTTCCTATGGAAAAGAGTAGAATAATTAATAAATAATAACACAAGAATAAACACTGTGTTCCATGTACTCAGCTGTAAACCACTTTCACTGCGCCCTGTACTGTTATATCCATATACCACCCAGACTATTACTGATTTAATTTGTAAATTTGAATCCTCTGATGTTTACCTTAATTATATGTGCTTTAAAGGGAAACTCGGTATCATGAAAGCAAATGGAAATGCAGTACAACTTGCTGCAAATATAAGGTCACTATGAAAACAAATATCACCAAAGCCAAACGCCGCTGCCAGCTGCTAGAGGTTCCGCTCCCACGGCGGCTGGGCCCGGGGCCGCTCTCGCGAGGAGGGAGGTCAGCAGGTGCGGGAGGCACGGGAGCACCTGAGTCAGAAACCCCCTTGGCGCCTGTGAAGGTTGAAAGAGACTTGGAAGGGAGTCGTGCTCACTGTGACTTAACGTTACTCAGCGCCGTGCCCGGTTCCGCTGGAGCCCTTCCCCGAGCCACCAGGGCCGGCGTCCCCGCGTTGGCAGGCGGTGAGATGATCCATAAGGAGACTCCACAGGGTCCCTGTGCCAGATTCCAGGAATCCTAAGAACCACCAGGTTTACTACACCATCCAGCCCTCCTTTGCCCTTGGTCCCTGGGGTGGGGGTGGGGGGGTGTCTAACTGACACCAGGCCTGAGCCAGTCTTCTGTGAAGGGTCCCAGGAAGGCCAGGGGCACAGGCCAGGCCAGGTGCCCCTCCCCCACAACCTCTGATACAACATCCACCGGGGCTGATAAATCAGTCGCATTAGTATTTTGATAACTTGAGGCCCCCGAGGCCACTCGCCAGCGGAGACAACCCCCTCGGGAGGTGGGGGTGGTGGTCTAACTGACACCAGGCCTGAGCCAGTCTTCTGTGGAGGGTCCCAGGAAGGCCAGGGGCACAGGCCTGGCCAGGTGCCCCTCCCCCACAACCTCTGATACTCCATCCGCCGGGGCTGATAAATCGGTCGCATTAGTATTTTGATAACTTGAGGCCCCGAGGCCACTCGCCAGCGGAGACAACCCCCTCGGGGGCTGAGTTATTACTAAAGGGGCATGTGGTGGGGGAGCTGGAATGGGGCCCCCATGGCCTTGCTGTGCGAGGGAGAGCGTGCGCACTTGCAAATCTCTGGCAGGCGGAGGGCCTGGCGGGCTGGCCCTGCTTTTATTCGTTGCAAACACAGCTCTCTTTCAGACTTCCAGTCACGGGGGTCGCTGGCAGAGGGCGGAGGAGATTCCCACGTTAAAGGAGAAACTCCGGCGGGCAGTGCGTGGCACAGGAGGCTCGTGGAGGGCGGGTGGACTGTGAGACTTGCTTATTGAGAAGAAGTTATTGATTACGGGCGATCGATGGCAGTAAAGAGTTCTGTCTGAATGGCTGGCGTCGCTTCCTCCTGGCCCTCTCCCCGCCAGGGCTGGAGAGCCTCCTGAGCCGGCAGGTGAGTTGGGGCTGAGATGAGGCTGGTGTGAGCCGCTTGGCTGCTTGGCTCTCGGCTCCCACGCAGGAGGCCTTCCTTCTGACATCCGACAGCACTCGGAGTCCCGTCCTGGGTGCCCGTGGGCCTTTTCCCTCCGGAAACCACACACTCGGTTCCTGATACGGGATCTTAGTGGTCACCGGAGGGGGACTGGAGAGGAAGTAGGCATGGTCACTGTAAATAATGTTTCCAATGGGCACGGAAAAGCTTTGTTGTCCCTCTGGTGGCCTCCAGAAACCAAGCCATCTGCTGGGGGCTGGCTGCTAAGAAGGGGAGACCAGAGGGGCGGAGTCTGCTAATGACGGAGGAGGGGACCCACCACCCCTGGTGCCCGCCGCCCCTGCCCTGGTTTCAGCAGAAAGCTGACACTAACAAGGACTGACCGCTGCTGGGAGTTAAAGAAGCGGCATAAAGACGCGGAATTGGGCTTTCTGAGCCCTGATCCATGCACATGATGCCAACAGCAGCCTGTCTTTCTCTGGTGCGGCCGGCATCCCTGAGCAGGCTCTCAGCTTTCCCCTCCAAGTCCTTTGTGCAGGGGCCGGAGGGGCGAGGGGGGCAGGCTGAGGTCGTTCCCTGTCTCAAGGCGCTGCTGGCCACACATCCCCGTGTGGGGAGAGGACTCAGAGGAAGGCGGGGTCGGGCTCTCCTCACCTGGATCCCTCCGGGTAAACAAATGCAGCATCAGCATGGCAGGGACGTGAGCATCCAGGGCCCTGGAGGAATTGCCTAACCTACTTAGTATTTTGGGAAAACGATACAGGCTAAAGCCGGACGGAAGTGCAAGGTGATCTGCAGAAAAGCCGGAGGGGTTGTTCTCAAGGCCACCCCCAGGCTTGAAACGCGGGCCACGGCTCCAAGGACACATGGAACAAACGCCACCCTTTTCCTCCTTAGGCGAATGTTTTACACCCCCTCACTGCCCCCTGCCGCCCCCCCCACCTGCCGTCCATCAACCTGATAGATTGTTACAAGAGCCAATCAATTTGATAGATTCTCCCCAGGCAACGACCAACCTGCTGTGTGTCTGGTGTGGGACAGACAGGACTGAGCCCAGCCAGCACGCACACAGCTTCCCGGAGCCCGGCCGCGCTCCTGCGCCCTTCGCTTCACATGGACAGCGACCCCTGAGATGAGAGTTGTCAGCCCAGGTCACGGGGAGAAGACTGGGGCTCGGGAAGTGGACGGCGTTGCTCAGACGGAGGCGGGAGTCCCAGACAGCCGGGCGTTGAGCCATCGAGGCTGGCAGTGCACACGTGGCCTAGCCTCCTCTCACCCCAGTGACCCGGAGTCTCAGAAGAGTTGAGGGGTAGCAGGGTCACATTCAAGTTCAACAAACTTCATCGTCTTTTGCTTTTAACCACCACCCACCCTTGGCCTCCTAAACCTCTCTAATTCTGGCTGGAATGTCCTCGTATCCCTGACACCTGCTTTCTTTCATTTTTTGCCTTCCCTTCCCTTTCCTCCCTCTTCCCTTCTCTCAGGGCCCTTCCAGGCATAGCACCTTAGGGCCAATAGATTTTTAAAAAATATATATATTTCCATTGAGAGGAAGGAAGAGGGAGAGAGAGATAGAAGCATCAATGATGAGAGAGAGTCATGGATCGGCTGCCTCCTGCACGCCCCACACTGGGGATCAGAGCCTGCAACCCGGGCAGGTGCCTTGACCAGGAATAGAACCGTGACCTCCTGGTTCATAGGTTGACGCTCAACCACTGAGCCACGCTGGCCCGGCTGGGCCAATAGATTTTACTATGGATTTGTATAAATATATTTTGTAATCATTGCTAAGCCGAATAATATTTTTTTTAATCTACCAAGGAATGATTTTCCATACAAAAGAATCTCAAAGTGAGTTTCCCTGCCAAGTGCAGAGGGCAGGCAGCCGTCAGGGTCATTGCCCACAGGCCGCTGAAGCCTGGGGGGAGGGTGCGTTACTGTGAGCAGCCTTTGGGCTTCCTTCTAACTCTGAGGGTCCGTGCTTCACCTCGCTGGGCATTTTAGGTTTATCCCGGTTTATCTTAGATTATCTCCTAGTTTATCTTTCTCTCTGTTTCTATTTTACATAACAAACGTCCTTGGAGACAGACTACATTTGGAATTCTACAAGATGAATGACTTCGTTTCTCCCACCACTAAATGGTGTCGGTTAGGAGGGTAGAGGCAAGTACAATGTCATCCTTATTTGGGTCCTGATTCAAGTGAACCAACTGTAGAAAGACGTGCTTTTAGACCAGCGGGGACAAAACTGAACGGGAACCAAGTGGCAGAGGGTACGGCACAAGGAATTACCTTTAATTGTGTGAGATGCGATAATGGTGTCATGGTTGTGTTTCAAAAACTCCTTATCTGTTGGAGGTGCCTTTCCAAGCAATTACTGATGCAAGATATGATGTCTGGAATTGGCTTTAAAGTGTTCCAGAGAGAGAGAGAGAGAGAGAGAGAGAAAAGAAGAGCAAAGACATGGCATAAGAATAGCAAATGGTTTCAATCATCGAAACTGGTCAATGGCTTCATGGAGGCTCATATTCCTTCTGCCTTTTGTGTACGTTTGGCATTTGCCACAGTAAAAAAGTTAGTTTTCAAACACGTGCCTCATTCGAATATCTCAAAACGCAACCTATACCTGAACGGATGCTGCTTCTGTCAGAATCCTAACCTGCTCCCCTCTCTCCGCGTGGGGCACACGTGTGGGAGCGTTCCCTCTGCCTGGCGGGGTGGTGAGGTTCTGAGGACAGGGCCCCCTTTCCACGTTGCTCCCTTTCCCCAGCACAGGTGGAAACTCCGGGAGGAATTTTACGCCTGTTCTTGGCTGGTTGGCCAAGGGCAGTCAAGGAAACTCAGCCAACATCCCCGAGGCCGTGGACTCCTGGCAATGGGAGGTTCAGGCAAGTGAGAGGTGCGGGGCTGCTCCTCCCGCGCGGCCCACAGACGCAGGGGCCTGTGGAGAGCGCCCAGAGCAGGTCTTGTGAGAGCAGTTGCCATCATTCCTTATGCAATGCCCCTTATGAAGGAAGTTCGAACCGGGATGGAGAAAAGCCTTACCTAGCAAACAGAACAGAACACACACAGCGAAGATACATGACGTCTCGCCGAAGGGGTGGGGACCTGGTGTTCTGCTCTCGTGTAACGTCCTTACGGAGGCTCTGCAGGACGGAGCAAACAGCACGAGAATGAAATCTGCGTTCGGGCCTTCGCTGGAGGTGTCGCTCTTGCCAGGGAGGGCCGAGGAGCAACGCTGATGCCTCACAGGGGGTTGGCGATGCAGATGGAAAATAACAAAATGAGATTTGGCTCCGAGGGAGAAAGGCAAATTCAATTGGGAGGAAAGTCTAAAGCAGGAAATTCCCTGGAGAGGACGATGCAGAAATAATGCTGAAAGTGGCTCAGGCAGAGAGCAGCCTTCGCGGGAAGGGCCAGGGGGGACATGGTCAGGATGGCGAAGGACATTCAGAAAGGAGATATCTGCACGAGCCCATGGTGGGCTCCCCATGCCCCCCCCCCCCAGAGCGTCCTGGGCCCCAGACTCCATCCCAGGCCACACAGGCCCCCGGGGCCCCGCCCCTCTGCGGGGGTGGGGGGAAGTGCCCTCACAGGGCTGCAGGGAATTTCCACGATGAGGTCATCCCGGCTGCATGAAGGGAGATGCACTTTTCCCAGAAGCTGCACCCTCTGGGCCAGGGAAGGTTGGCCCCTGGGCGGCCAGTGGCCTCGGGCTAGTGAGGCCGACCCTTTGAGGTTTTCTGGACCAAAGGAAGAGGGAGTGTGGCTTCTGGAAATGCTCCCCAGACTGGGAGGCAGGGGTTGGGCCGCTGTGCCCTGTGGAGGCACCTTACCCGGCTCAGAGATGCCAGGCCCGTTTCTGCTCAGATTAAACTCACACGCTCAGCTAATATTTTGTGAATTCCCACTTCAATGCCAGGCATCCAAGCAGACTCGGCCCCTGCCCCCTGAGCTTAGACTCAGCTGAACGTGACACTGAGGCTTCGAGGGCCCCCCGCCCGCAAAGGGATGAAGAAGAGGCAGTGAGGCGGTGATCTTTTCTAGGAAGAGACCATCCCTGAGATACCTGCACAAAGCTTCCCTGCCCCTCACCCCCCCAAAGCTCCAGGAGACCATCAGGTGACAAGCAGCAATGAAGAAGAGGGGAGGCGGACCTGGAAAGATGAAGGTCAAGAACAAGGCAGTAGGATGTGGATCGCTGTCAGGTTCTGATACGCCGATGCTAACAGTGTTTTTCCATAGGTATGTGACTCCTTGGGTCTCAAGTCTGCAATCCAGTGGGAAGGACAACCGGCCCATGACTTTGAGTCAAGAGACCTTGGGAGGTAGCAGACTGAGTGTCAAGTTCAAGCTGCACCTCTCACTAGCCATGTGACCTCGGGCCAACCACCGAACCTCTCTGACCCGCAGCTTTCTCCTCTGGGAAGTGGGACCCACCACAGCACCCACTTCCTGGGAGCTGGTGGGAGACTGAGTGAAACAACGCGTTGGGAGCGCTTCGTGCCGTGTCTGGGTCGGGAGCCATTCAGTAACGTGACTCTCGGGACCTCCTCACTCGCGCGAGAGACAGCTGGCAACACCCACGTTTCCTGGGCGTCTGGAGGGAGGACCTCGGCCTGTGTTTCTACTCGCTGTCCGTTCCGGGGGATGTCGCCACACTCGAAGTCCCCCTGGCATGTGATATCGCGAGGCCTGGGCTGTGCATGCTTTCTGTGTGGCAGGCACTTTGGCTTCCGGTCTCCCCTTGGGTGAGGTCATTCCCCATGCTCTTCGTTTATTAATCTGTGAACATGCATCGAGCGCCTTCTCTGCACCAAGCTCTGTGGAGACAGACGAGTAGGACCCATCCCTGTGCCCAGGACGTTCCCGGTGCGGAAGAAAGGACTCCCCAAACTGCTGTGCCCTCTAGATCCTGGGGACTGGGGCCCCCAAAACAGCACTTGCCTTCTCTTCCTCCATCTTTCAAATGCGAGCTTCTTCGTGCTTCCTTGCCACCCTCCTCACTTCTGTCCCCAATGTCGTCTAGACTGAAGGGTTGGGCTTCGAGTTAAGAAGCCCTGGATTTGAAACCCAGCTCTGCCTCTAGGGCAGTGGTTCTCAACCTTCTGGCCCTTTAAATACAGTTCCTCATGTTGTGACCCAACCATAAAATTATTTTCGTTGGTACATCGTAACTGTAATGTTGCTACTGTTATGAATCGTAATGTAAATATCTGATATGCAGGATGGTCTTTAGGCGACCCCTGTGAAAGGGTCGTTCGACCGTCAAAGCGGTCGCGACCCACAGGTTGAGAACCGCTGCTCTCGGGTGTGATGGTGGAGAAGTTGCGTAACCTTTCTGAGCCTCAGTCTTTTCAGCTGGGAAATGGGGGTAACAGGCCCTCTTCCCGGGATGGCTGCGAGGATTGAATGAGTTACTTCACCTGCTGTGGGAAGCCCCTCCCCTGACCGGCCCTCCTGTCTCCCAAAGTTTGCTGACTGTATCAAGCCATTCCTTTTTGTCCCTTGAACCGCAGGGGCTTTGGGCGACGATTAAGCGGCAGCTCACCCACCAGGCATGTGATGGTCGGCATGTCTGGACCTCCTGGTCCAGGACCTTCTCGGCAGCGCCCACCCAGACGCTGGTCCAGCAGAAAACTGGGAGCAGGCTTCCTGCTGGGCCCCCGCCCCTTGCATTGCCCCCTCGTTGATGGGGCCAGGTATTTGCAAACTGCTTAAGCGCGCGCACACACACACACACACACACACACACACACACACACAATCAATATCACAAAGCATAAATCTGCAGCGATTGACTCCGGGCTGCTCTGTCACTAAGTGACAATGAAAAACGATCAGCACTTGAATACATCGCGTTTTCATCTTTGCGTCTTCCTACAGAAGCGTGTCAATATCCGAGCACTAAATACTCTCTGGGTAGCAGGGAGACGCAAGCACATTTTTTTCTGGTGGAAGTTGGATGCGGCTTTTGCGAAGGCCTTAAATACTGATGCAGGGAGTCGGCTCTCTAAATGCCCTGCCGTGACTGGCCGCTTGCCGGTCCTCCGAGGACGAAGTGCATCCCTGACTCCATGCTCCCATCAGTGTTCTTTAAATAACAGTGCCGGCCTCGGAGGCCCTTTCCCGGCCCGATGAATCCCTCGGTCAAGACTTGCTGCGTCGTCTTCCTCCGGCCAAGCTCAGGGAGCCAAATGGGGACATGGAGGCAGGGGGAGGTTTAGAGTCTTGTCTAATGAAAGTCACACAGGAACTCAGTGTCCCCCAGATTCAATCCTATGGTCCATGAGACGATTGGACGGAGCCAGTGCATTTGGGGCTTCAGACGGGAGTTACAGGAGCCATCAGATTGCTGGGATCGGCCTCAGAGGCTTGCGGGGCCCTATGAGGTGCAAGTCCTTAGAAATGCGAGAAACCAGCCTCACTCTTTCAAGCTCGAAGGCACTGGGGTGGAAGGACGTTGGCTTAGCCATAATAACAGCCGTACATTGGGTGGTAGCAGACCAGGCATTGCACTAAGAACTCCACACGCACCCTCTCAGCTGGATGGGCCTCCCAGTAGCCCATGAGGTGGGCATCGTCAACCCGTTTGCCAAAGAGGCAACATTGCCAGTGACGGGGAGCCAGGGCAGGGCAGCAGACCTGGGCTCGAGTGTCAGGCCCTGTGTGAATTTGGGCAAACCACGGCCCTCTTTGGCAGGCTCAGTGACCCCTGAAAACCCCCGGCCTTGATCATGGCTGACTCTGCGAATATTCAATAGCTGGGCAGACTGTCCGCAGCATTCCCGAGTGCCTGCAGCATGCCGGTCACGGGAGCACAGGTTTGCAGAACTGCCGCTGAGCGATGCACAGACACCGTCCCTCCCCCACCAAGTTATGGCCAAAGGTAATCAAATATTAATCAGCTCTAGTGTGCTTGGCACGGTCAGCGCTTGGTATAGCGCATTCAAAGAAGAAGAAAACAAAGTTCCTGACTTGAAGGACTTGGCAATTATGCTGGAGAGGAGACTGGTGCCCAGGAAAATGTCCTCTACTATCGAGTATGGGAGCAGGGCCGGGAGACTGGGGGGCAGGAGAGAGCACTGGAGGCGGAACCCAAAGCCCTCTGGTCTGCAGTCAGTCATCAGGGAGCTGGGCAAGGTGCCCCGGGTGGATCTCAATGCAGATCTAGTTCAAGTCAGCACAGAACATATACAGTTAGACGTTTGCTTCCTCTGACGAAGAGCCTGTGAATGCCTTGCTGACTTAGAAACACTCAGATCTAATTGAGGGACCAGGGTATATCATCCAGACCGACTAAGAAAGTAGTAATCTGCCGGGCCGGCATGGCTCAGGGGTTGAGCACGGACCTGTGAAGCAGGAGGTCACAGTTCAATTCCCGGTCAGGGCACATGCTGGGCTGGGGGCTCGATCCCCTGTGGGGGGTGTGCAGGAGGCAGCTGGACTGATTAAGAAAGTAGTAATCTGCCCGGCCGGTGTGGCTCAGGGGTTGAGCACTGACCTATGAAGCAGGAGGTCACAGTTCAATTGCCAGTCAGGGCACATGCTGGGCTGCGGGCTCGATCCCCTGTGGGGGGTGTGCAGGAGGCAGCTGATCAGTGATCCTCTCTCATCATTGATGTTTTCTATCTCTCTCTCCCTCTCCCTTCCTCTCTGAAATCAATAAAAATATATTTTTAAAAAGTAGAATAAAAATACCCCAAAGTATATAGATATCATTTAATGTGGATGAACTAAAAAGTGACTATTACTGAGTCACTGCTCCCCTTAGATATTTCAGTGAATTTCCACGTCCTGTGGGATAACGTCTAGACCCCCAGGAGGCCCGGAAAGGCCCACCTCCTCCCTCTTTTGGCCTCCGCTGGTCTTCCCTGGGCAGCCCCTGTGGCCTTCCTGCACTGTTCCAGCTCGCCACAGCCTTCTCTCTCCTCTGGGTTTTCACACAAGCTATTCTTCCACGCGGAATGGTGTCTCCCCAAACGGTTGTGCAGGCAGCCCCTGCGCATCACCCAGGTCTCCCGTTAGGAAGGTCTGACCCACCCGGTTAGCTGCCTCCAGTTGTGTTGACTACAGAGCTGCCTGCCCTCTCCACGGTCTGCCATTCCGGTCGCTGTCCGTGGTGCTGAGAACACCCTGGCGAAGCGGGTAGCTGTCCTCATGGAGCTCAGATGCCACATGATGGGAACGGAACATCCCCAGGGAGCAAATGGGAGCGGGCTATGCACTCACAGTGCCCCCTTTAACTGACAGTGCCATTTGGAATATAAGTTATACAGTCATGCCAGCTATGAAGAAAATAAAACAACCCCCCAAAAAGAGTGCCTTTCCCGGCTGGCATGGCTCAGCGGTTGAGCATCGACCAATGAACCAGCAGGTCACGGTTCGATTCCCAGTCAGGGCACATGCCCGTGTTGCGGGTTTGATCCCCAGCATGGGGTGTGAGGGAAGCAGCTGATCAATGATTCTCTCTCATCATTGATATCTCTTTCTCTCTCTCCCCCTCTCCTTTCCTCTCTGAAACCAACAAAAATGTATTAAAAAGAAGAAAGTGCTTTGTCACTGCCCTGTGGGGCAAGGGTTTTCATGACCCTTGTTGAATGTGTGTGAAACACAAGCCACCACAAACAGAAAAACAAAGGAAAGGAAAGGAGTTGCCTTAAAACCCACTAGAAACAAGAGGCTTCTAAAAGCTGGGCCTTGTTCCTCTTGAGAATTGCTTCTGTTCCGTGTCGCGCTTCACAGATGACACCTCTTCAGTCTCTCGGCTGTCACAGGGGCACTGGACTTCGGTGAAAGAAAATCTCAACCCAAACAAAGTGGGAGTGATATTTCCCATCTCGGGGCCCAGTGTTTTATGAAACATTTTCTAGGTCCGTCTCTCTAACCAACCTATTGATTAGATCGTTCGCAAGGAGAAAGTTAGTGAGCTAAAAGCATGTGCTCCCCTGGTGCCCCAGTCCCCCCGCCCAAAGTCTGCCCGAGTGGAAGCAGCTCACGTATGAAGATGCTCTCACTTTTACAAGTTGACGTTGCAGACCTGGACAAGTGTCTTCTCACAACCGGCTGTTAATCCATTTCTTCTTGTTGATTGCTACTTTCTGAATCCCGATCTGGTAACTTCATTTGAATTTGGGGGGGGTGTTGCCTCCCCAGGATGGGAAACATGCATTCTAGAGGGCGTGGTAACTGGAAGATTCAGTCTTGATCAAGGAGAGATTTCATTTGTGCAGCTGAAGGTCTTAACCAGGGTTCGGATCCAGCCCTCCAGGCATATTATTATCAAGAGTGGTCCTAAGGCATGTATACTTCCTTTGTAAATGCGTGTGGTTCCCGATAGGGTGCCAGAAGCACATTTTA
>NW_005370733.1:575201-576252 GCF_000412655.1 Myotis brandtii
TCTCTGTACCCAGACCCTGAAATCGAGAAGGGAGCTCAGAGGCAGATTTCTGTTTTGTCGTAGACAGTTCTTGTCCTAACCACCCCCATCACCACCAGCACTACCTGCAGGAAGCAGAGGTGGACTGTGTCCGCGAGTTTTGCTAATTAACATCTATAGGCGTCATTTGTGAGGGGATCATCATAACCACTGCACTCCGGAAACTGGAGAGGTGTCATTTTATTACCAGAGTGGTTGTGTGTGGAGTTTTGTTTTTGGGGGGTTTTGGCTTATTTATTTGTTTGTTGTTTTTCATGATTATTTATTGAATGGTATTTAGTACAGAAATGTTTGAAAGTTGGGGGTAAAAAGGCCCTTTTCTAAAAAGACAACTATTCGGGTCTGGATATAAACGGGAGAAAAGTAGAACTGCTTTGGTTGAAGAGGCCTGAGAACCGATCCCCCGACCACCCCTTCTCGACCTCTACCCTGAGACAGAACCTTCATGATACTTCTGAGGAATGTTGGTGCCTTGGGGAACCCACTTTGAAAACCACTGGTACAGCCCTCGCCGGATTGGCTCACTGGATAGAGCCTCGGCCTGCAGACCAAAGGGTCCCGGGTTCAATTCTGGTCAAAGGCACGTACCTGGGTTCTCCCCTGGTGCCCCAGTCCCCCCGCCCAAAGTCTGCCCGAGTGGAAGCAGCTCACGTATGAAGATGCTCTCACTTTTACAAGTTGACGTTGCAGACCTGGACAAGTGTCTTCTCACAACCGGCTGTTAATCCATTTCTTCTTGTTGATTGCTACTTTCTGAATCCCGATCTGGTAACTTCATTTGAATTTGGGGGGGGTGTTGCCTCCCCAGGATGGGAAACATGCATTCTAGAGGGCGTGGTAACTGGAAGATTCAGTCTTGATCAAGGAGAGATTTCATTTGTGCAGCTGAAGGTCTTAACCAGGGTTCGGATCCAGCCCTCCAGGCATATTATTATCAAGAGTGGTCCTAAGGCATGTATACTTCCTTTGTAAATGCGTGTGGTTCCCGATAGGGTGCCAGAAGCACATTTTA
>NW_005370733.1:576485-592702 GCF_000412655.1 Myotis brandtii
AGGCGTCATTTGTGAGGGGATCATCATAACCACTGCACTCCGGAAACTGGAGAGGTGTCATTTTATTACCAGAGTGGTTGTGTGTGGAGTTTTGTTTTTGGGGGGTTTTGGCTTATTTATTTGTTTGTTGTTTTTCATGATTATTTATTGAATGGTATTTAGTACAGAAATGTTTGAAAGTTGGGGGTAAAAAGGCCCTTTTCTAAAAAGACAACTATTCGGGTCTGGATATAAACGGGAGAAAAGTAGAACTGCTTTGGTTGAAGAGGCCTGAGAACCGATCCCCCGACCACCCCTTCTCGACCTCTACCCTGAGACAGAACCTTCATGATACTTCTGAGGAATGTTGGTGCCTTGGGGAACCCACTTTGAAAACCACTGGTACAGCCCTCGCCGGATTGGCTCACTGGATAGAGCCTCGGCCTGCAGACCAAAGGGTCCCGGGTTCAATTCTGGTCAAAGGCACGTACCTGGGTTGCAGGTTCCTCCTGGCTTGGGCCCTGGTTGGAGTTCATGCAGGAGGCAACCAATCGATGTCTCTCACGTAGATATTTCTCTCTGTCTTTCCCTCTCTCTTCCACTCTCTCTAAAAATCAATGGAAAAATACCCTCTGGCGAGGATTAATGCAAAGAAAAAGAAAACCACTGGTACAGAGGCATCGCAGGGCCTTGAAGTTGGGAGACCTGGTTCTTTCCTAACTCTGCCCTTAGCTGTTGACCTTGAGGTAGTCATTCAATCCCCGTGGGCCTGAATCTATTAGACTGGGTGGTTTCTGAAATCCTGGACTCTCTTCTTTGAGTAATGAAGATCCCATGACTATAAGATTTGGATTACACAATTTTATGATTCTCAAATTCTGGAAGTCTATAACTTAAGATTCCCTGAGAGTACTGTGCACTTTAACAATAATTTTATAGTAACGAGTTTTGTTTTTGGTTTTTTTTTAAAAAAAGAAAACATGCTTGAAGAGTTTCTTTTTTTTTTTTTTTTTAGAAAGTGTGATTAGAGACTTTCTCCATGGAGAAAAAGCTTGAGTTATACAAAAATCTGTGGAAAAAGCATTCTTGGGAGAAGGATCAGCATATGTAAAGGTCCTGTGTTGGGGAATGAGCAGAGCATATTCAAGGAACAGCCAGCAGGCCAGCTGGGCGGGAACGGCTCAGCAAAGGGGAGCGTGGTGGAGGCGAGGTGCCGAGGAGTGCTCCGTCCTCCTGGGCGGGCGCCGAGCCTGGGTTCCACTCTAAGTGCCATGAGAAGTCACAGGAGAGTGCTAAGCAGGGATGACGGGACCTGAGCTGCAGTTCTGAAAGATGCTTTTGGCATGGGAAGCAGAGAGACCAGAGAGAGAGCTGAAGTAGCATTCCAGATGAGGGTTGACGGTGACATGGGCCAGGGAGACGCCAGAGGGGGTGGTGAGTGATGGTTGGGTTCCAACTACATTTCGGAGGTAGAACAATCAGAGCCCGATGACTGATTGGGTGGCCTGCCACACATACCAAGTGACTGCGGACGCAGAAAACAAAGAGCAAATTCTAATATGAGCCTTAAAGGTCGTGAGCAGGATGTTCAGAATTACAGATGCCGCTCTGCAATTGGGCTGCTCCTCACGTGGCAACGTCCGGGAGCCTGCAGTGGGGTGAAGAGTAGCAGGGCCGTATTTATTTAACAGTTAGTTGTTCAAGGTTCTTCACCACACGGATGGGTCAGCGAGCACAGATGTAAACACATCAACAGGATATAGACAGAGAGGACCGACAGCCAAAGGTGGGATTGCGAGCAGTTTGCTTTTCCACGCACTTCTCTGTTTTCTAAGTTGTTTTAAATAGGGAATTATGACTCATAATTAGAAATAAATCCCTTTAGGGCAAAAAATAAATTGAATGCAGTCGTCCAGTAGAGAGGTGTGCCTTGATGGGTTCAGGGAGGCCGCCACCCTGGCTGTCTTTTTTGTTCCCAGGGCTTAGCTCTGAGCTGCAGCTTTTGATGATTTACCGACTGGTCAGCTGCCACGTGCCCCGTCCTGGCTGCCACCGCCCTCCTCCCGGCTCTCACCTGGGTTTGGGCTGCATCCGCCCTGGGCACTGTGCCCTCACAGAGCCGAGCACACCCTGCCAGGCGGTCGCGGTACCGAGGCTGCCTGAGCGAGGCATTAGTCTAATGGGAACACATTGCTGGGACGCTGAGTTTGCTGTTTCCTCACAATGTTTTGAGGTTTTCCTCCTGACAACTGTGCTCACTGCAGTCGTGGGGAAAACAACATGAGAAGGAACCTCATGGGCCACAGGATTCTGAACGACTAGGGAAACATTTGGTTTCTCGTGGCTGTCAACACGATTATACCCACAGGGAGAGCATGAACGGCGAGACAGCTCAGTCTGGCTCGGAGAGCGGGGCAAAGGCGTGGCCCCGTCCCGCCCAGGGGGACAGACACCCAACCTCTCCGGCTGGGCGGGTGGGGCAGGGCGCCCCGGAGATGCTGGTGACAGCAGGTTGCAAAGGTGGCAATGCCCGAGTCTTTAGCCAAAGACCTGCCAACCCTGCAGAGAGTGCTGCCCTCGGCCCCAGGGGGGAGACCAAGCCTGGGGACCCAGGGGGGTGACCCTTCTTCCCAGCGCAGCTGACGGTGGCTCCTGAGCCGCCGGGAAGTTCTTTCCTCTCTGGGGCTCACGTGAAAGGACAGTACAGAACAATGGGTGATTTTAGGGAAGGAGGCAAAATTAAGTTTTCTGGAGGTTTCTAATTTTACTTCGCAGGGAGAAGGGGGGGGCCCTGCCAGCTACGGCTACTGTTATTGCCGGAAGCGGTAGTCCCTCAATCAGCAACCATTAGCCGAGCAGTTACCAGGTGCCAGGACTGGGATTAGACAAAGAGGTGGTGAGCCCTGAGTTTTATTTTAGACTGTGACAAAGACCAGGTAAATGTGACAACTGAGGGTTTGTTTCATTGTCTCTCTTTCTCTGATATTCCTTTTTATTTTTATCTATTTATTTATTTATTTAATATATTTTTATTAATTTCAGAAAGGAAGGGAGAGGGAGAGATAGAAACATCAATGATGAGAGAGAATCATTGATCAGCTGCCTCCTACATGCCCCCTACAGGGGATCGAGCCCACGTCCTGGGCATGTGCCCTGACTGGACATCAAACTGTGACCTCCTGGTTCAGAGGTCGATGCTCAACCATTGAGCAACACCAGCCAGGCTGATATTCCTTTTTAAAAGGCGGGGCGTTAGGAAATGTTAATGCCCCCACGGATTGAGTGACTCCAAGGTGCCAGACTGCTCGGCATCCTCTCGTGGAATCCTACAGAGTGTAAGGCGGGTACTCCGCTGTCTCTTTTCAGCGGAGAAGCTAAGGCGCGGCGAAGGTCCACGACTCGCTGCGGTCCCACAGGAGTGACTGGCAGAGGGACGCTCACTCAGGGGACTGAGGCGGAGCCCGTGCCCACAGCCTGGCACCCGACGTGCCCGGCCGCCTCGGTGCTCACTGGGCACTTGTTAGAAAGGCTCCTGGTGAATCACGACTCATTTTAATAAGCACCGAGGTGATGCATTTACACATGAAAATGTGAGCGGCACTGGGCCAGGGAGCGCACGCACACACTCTCACTCCAAGCGCAGAGCACACTTTGGAAATACAAGCCGTGCGTTGCGTTCCCCCAGTCTGCCTTCAACAGTTTCTTAGATGCTGTGACGCAGCTTTCAACGAGTACCCCCTTCCCCCCCGCGGAGTGAGAAGACTTGGAAGCCAAGTGGTAAAACTTGCCAGTAGCCATTGTGGACAGCGGGTGTGTCCTCCGAGCTACTCGGGACGGATCAGGGTCGCGGGGCGAGTGTGCGGGGGCGAGGGGGCGATTTTATTTACAAAGCTGGGTGCCTAAGGCCGAGGGTCCCCGTGCCACAAAGGGAGGCCAGAGGACATGAGCCTGTTTTAGGACATAATTGGCACCGGTTCTAATATAATTGGTGGACCTTTAATTCTCCCTTTCTTACTTCTCGGTGAGCTGATGCAGGCCTGCTGCCCTTTGTGTGGGTCTAACAACCACTCAGCTCAACCTTGGGGCTGGAAGACTCTAACAATAACCCAGAAATCATGGGCTTGGGGCTACCCATCAGTCTCTACACCCTATCACCTTACGAGCAGTCAACCCCACATGGCAGCGCCTTGGTGCGAGGCAGACAAAGGTGCGCCTCCGGGTAGAGGCAGCTGCACACCACGTTGACTTGGTGAACGGGCCGCAGGGTGGCTTTCAGCTCCCACTTGTCCCCTTGGCCTGGAGCCCTTGTGCAGTGACCACCCTGCACGGCTGCACACGGCGGAGCCGCAGGGAGCGGTCATTTAGGTCAGTTATGAAGTTGGATGGGCAGCTCCACCCAGGAGGAAACTCAACTCTTGTTCTCTACTGTGTTCAAGCATCTAGCTCAGGGCCCGGCTCCGCGCTGGTGTTTTACTAAGTATATGTCGCACAGATGGATGAATCGAGGGAGTTGAGGAGTCACCAGGCTCAGACGTGCAAAGTCGATGGCCTTGGGGACACTCGTGAGGTTGCCTTTGTCATTCGAAACTCCAGGACCTCGAAGGCATGACCGCCGCACGAGCAGCCACTGTTGCCAGGGGGCCTTGTGTTATTCTGCCTTTGCAAAAGGCAAAAGGGCTCTTAGCAAATCCCTAAGTCTTGGCTCTTGAGAGCTACCAGTAAGGCGTGGAACTAAACAATTCTGACTCTAGGATGGTTTGGCCTAAAAACATCTCATGTTGTTTTTTTGTTGTTGGTGGTGGTTGTAGTTTTTGTTTTGTTTTGTTGCGGGGGGTGGGGGGGGTGGAAAAGAAATCAAGAAAGAACCAGAAGAATAAGGCTCCTTACGGTCTCTTTCCCAAGGCCCATCTCCATGCCTAAGGAAATCGATCCAAAACAAACACACCTTGTGTGGAAACCAGAACCCACATGGCCGGTGCCGGAGATAAAGGCGGAGTCCACCCCGCACATATTTGGGGGTGGCCTGGCCGGGCGGGGGCTGGGAGCAAAGAACTCAGCTGCGTGTTCTGATCGCAGGCGACAGGCAGAGGCTTGGGATCCCCACGCCTGAGC
Organism: Myotis brandtii; assembly: GCF_000412655.1. Taxonomy (NCBI): domain Eukaryota; kingdom Metazoa; phylum Chordata; class Mammalia; order Chiroptera; family Vespertilionidae; genus Myotis; species Myotis brandtii. The sequence goes on from NW_005370733.1 coordinate 581,577, forward strand.
GCCCATTCCCGGCCGGAAGTGACCATGCTCTTCAAACTCTCCACCACTTTCCGGATCGACTGTGCTGAGCTCCACGGCGCCAGCTCTGCCTGGGGTCTTGAATCCCAGGAAAACCTCTCAGCAGCCAGGCACCTCACTGCTGATGGAGGCCAGCACTTCCTCTGGCTCCCCAAGCCCCCTCCCCTGAGATCTCTGACTTGGAGACTGGAGCAGAGACTTTGGACAGCGGAGAGCGGAAGGCAGGGGGTCTCCGGCTGCAGAGGAGGCGGAATTGTATTCACATCCCCAAGGAGTGTCAGGGTGGAATCCAGGCCGAGCTCCCAAGCTCTCAGGTCTCCCCCTCCACCTCCCCACCCAGGTCTGTCCGAGGAAGCCTAGTCACCCCCAAGTTGACCCCTGCACCGCGGCCACCAGGCTTGCTGGGAGGATTCCGGGCAGCGACAGGTGCCTGCAGCTCCCGGGACCCTGTCCTCCAGCCTCTGCTGTCATAGCAGCAGCTGGCATGATCCCTGGGGAGGGCGGAGGGCGGAGGGCGAGGTGGCCCCGCAGGACCACCCGCAGGTCTGCGGTCCTCTGCTGAGGTCATCTCCCTCCTAAGGTCTGAGGCTGAGTCAGAGCAAACCTGGAACCGCTGAGGGGCCGCCCTCCCAGAACCCCCGCCTGCCGCCCTCCCAGAAAGCATGAACGTCCTTTCTTCTCTTTAAATCAAACGTTTTTCCTTAAAGTAATGCATGCCCATAATTTAAAAAGTCAACCAGGCTTCCAAGGCTTATATTTTGAAAGAGCCCCACCTGCTGACCCTAATGTATTGCCCCAGAGGTAGCTTCCTTCAGCTCTTCTAACTTGATCTTGACTTTTCCAGCTGTAGGCACCATCTACCTGACTTCCTGCTAGAGAAAACGAGGCTTGTGCTCTTGCACACGCACACGCACACACGCACACTTGTGTGCACACAGAATACCCCTCTCCTCATCCTCCCAACAGCATCGATTCTAGTTAAATCAATGGTCAGTGTTTACTGTCCTGTGATTTATGTAAATGTTGTTTTCCACAATGCACTAGGATGGCATTTTTTGTGCAATTTTATGTTTCTCAGAGCTAGTAATTTTTTGGTCGCTTAGTTTTCTAGCTATAGTTTATCTCTAAGCTCTCCTTCATAACTATAACGTTCTTGTTAATATAATAAAAACCTCAGGAACCTATTCGTTTTGTAAACACACGTCGGCTCTGAGGCCCACTTCCGTGCCGGGCACTCTGAAGGCTCCTTAATCTTGGAACCTATGCCCGACAGTGTTGGGAAATTGCCAGATATTATTTTTTAAAATAACTTCCTCCCCTCTATTCTCTGTTCTTTTTGCCTGCCAATCCTATTTTTGGATATTAGTGTACCTCGGTGTGGCAGACAGAGTATTGCCCCCCAAAGATGTCTGCACCACGATCCCTGAAACCTGCACGTTCACTGACGTGGCAAAAGGGACTTTGCAGAGGCGATGAAGCTAAGGGCCGTGAGACAGGGAGAACAGCCTGGGTTACTGAGGAGGGTCCAGTGTCATCACCAGGACCCTTATAAGAGGGAGGCAGGAGGTCGGAGGCAGGACTGGGAGACGGGCGGGGAAGCGAGGTCACAGTGCTGCGCTTGGCAGGCGGAGGAAGGGGCCGCGAGCCAAGGGATGCAGGTGGCCGCTGGAGCTGGGAGAGGCCGGCGCCTGGATTCTCGCCTTGAATCTGCAGACGGAGCACAGCCCTGCTGACCAGGCTTTTAGCTGAGTGAGAGCTGTTTCAGGTCCATGGCCTCCAGAACCATAAGAGAAGATGTGTGTGTTGTTTTAGGTCACGAGGCTTGTGGCCGTTAGTTATGGCAGCCCCAGAAAACCAGTGCAGGGCCGAACAAGTGCCTACTACGTGCCTGGGCTCTGCCCAACAGCTTACACTGGCTAACTTTGCTGGAACTCTCTGAGCCTTCAGATCAGGAGGGGCCCCGCGGTGCAAGCTCCCCCTCGTTGCGTTCATGGAATTCTGGTTAAATCATGATGGCTGAGATTCCCCCTTAAGTGTCTCCCTCCCCCTGGACCACGAGGGCTCGGACTGTTCACTTTATTCGCCACTTTTGTCTCATCGATATTAACGAATTTGTGCCGCGTGAAGGACTAAATGAATCAAATGTTATCACCAGTCGTCCTCACAGCAGCCCCATTTCACAGGCCCGGAACCCGGGACCCATGCGAGGCCCCTCACTTTCCCCAGGAGGCGTGGATTAGAGGGGCAGGGCCAGGACCTGCGCCCGGCACTGTCTGTCTGAGCCTTAAATCCCACGAGTTTAGCCACTAAACTAAAGGCGTCCCTCTAGACTGCCTGGGCCCAGCCTCTGGCTGGCTGCCACCCGGACCTGACACTGGAGGACGGTGCGTCTCAATTAGGCCGCCCTGCAGCTGCTCCGGGCGCCGCGGGCCCCGGGGGAGGAGGCTTCAGTGTCGAATCCCCATCCGCACTTGGCTGGGCGCAGGGCACGGCGCTGCAGGAATTGCCGAGTTGCTCCGGGCAGGGTTCCAGAATCACAGTGTCATCCTCCTTATTATTGTTTTTATCTAATCTGCTCTGCAGAGCAACCATTTTGAAAATTGGGCAAAAATACAGCCTAATATATTTAAACATATATTTTTATTTTTATATAATTTTAAAAATAAAACGCATTGATGTACATTTTCCAAGTGCCTGCCTGCTGCATCCCTAATGTAATACAACATGACTCAGAGCTAAATTTAAAGAGAGAAGCACATATGTTTAAAGCAGGCACCAACTTTCAAGCTGAGGAGAAACAGAGTCAAGAGGATTTTTTTTTAGCGTGGAACGGACGGAGTGCAAAGTGAATTATCTCCCAGCCATCTGGGAAGTCTGGTGTTTTTCAATGCCTTCGCGACTCTAATTTTAAGCCGTTATTTGGCCTTTAAATAACAATATCTTTTCTTTCCATTGGAATCTGCACCAGATTCCGCATTTATTGCGCCATCGACTCCAAAAAGAGCCCGAGCTTTGAGAGCAAAAAGAGCAAAAGTTATTGAACGTATTACCCTGCAGATTGGCTCTGGGAGGCAAACAGCAGTCTGATATTTTGCAAATGAAGTTTGACATGTTCTGGGACGGCAGATTGCACTCACCCCCAACAGGCTGGGTGCGCCTGGAGGGGAGGGTTTCGCTCAAGCCCCTCAGCGGCACGCAGCTCGAGGAAAAAGACTCGGGGTGCGCTGGGAGCGACCTTCACGTGTCCCCCAGGGCTCCACTCACGCATGGGCTCGGTTTTCACCTCGAAGGGAGACAGTGCAATAGGATTATAGAATCTGAGCTCCGAAGGGGCTCTGGTCCAAGCTCCCAACCGGTGCCGGAATCCCGAGCGTCGATCCCAGATAAATGTCCATCCGCCTTCTACTTGGAACCAGCCATGGAGCTCACGGCCCTTCCTGTTGTCGACGGTCCTTCGCAATATTAGGTTGCAGTCTTCCTCCGACAGCGTCCCTGTAGCTGGTCCGGTGATCGCCGCCGGATAACACAAGGACTCTTCCGGGGGGTTGACATGAAGGTGAGCTGAAGGTCACCCTCACGACCTTTCTCTGCTCCCAGCTGAGCACACCAGCTCCTCCAAGGAAGGAGCGTGACGGCTTGGACAGCGCTCCGAGCACCAGAGAGCCATGTTCTGCGGCCTGCTCACGGTGGACGGGACAGGGGACAAAGAGGCATCGGACCTCCGTGAAGCCAGATTTGCTTGAATCCTAACCCTTCCATGCCTCCCACCGCCCCTGAGTATGTGCTCTCCGGAGGTGCGGACATCCCCGGAAACCAGATCTGACTGGTACGGAGGTTCTCAAACGCACAGGCCTGAGTGAGACCACACCACCCAGTCCATAGCCCCTCAGACCTGCTCCCACCGGTTCTCTCTTCTGCCACAAGAAGAAGACACGCCAACACACGTGTCAGAACTGACACGAAAGGCCTCCGACCAAGACTTGATGGAATGCATCCATCATCCGAGCATCGTCGGCGTGTGGCCCGCAGGCGCTGTCTGCGTGGGAGGTCCCGTGTGACCTCACCTCCCGCGGCCTCTCTTCTCCCTTCCCTTCTGCAGGGACGCTCTCCCCGCCGCCCACCCCGCTCCGTCCCTGGCCTCACCCAGGTTCCCACTCAGAGATCTCCTTGTCAGACCAGCCCCCCAGAACGGCCACCTCCCCATCGCTCTGTCCACTCATCCTGCTTTATTTCCCTTCTTAACATCTCTCCCTACATGACACATTATAGATGGCTGTAATAAAAAAGGCAGGCAAGGAAGTGTTGGCAAGGATGTGAAGAAATTACATTGCGGGTGGGGATATAAAATGACGTAGCCACTGTGGAAAACTCTGGCAGTTTCTCAAAAATTTAAACAGCGTCACCATGTGACCCAGCAATTCCACTCCTGGGTGAGTGTCCAGGAGGACTGGCCACAGACGCCCACACCACTGCTCGCCCATATATGTCAGAGCGGAATTCTCGGTAACAGCCAAAAAAGTGGAGACAACCCACATGTCCACCAATTGCTTTATTTTATTTTATTGACTTCAGAGAGGAAGTGAGAGGGGGGAGGGAGATAGAAACATCAATGATGAGAATCATTGATCAGCTGCCTCTTGGGGATCGAGCCCACTACTCGGGCATGTGCCCTTGATCGGAATCGAACCCACGACCCTTCAATCCGCAGGCCGAGGCTCTATCCAATGAGCAAACTGGCTAGGGGTGACTACCAATTGTTAAAGGGTAAACAAAATGTTTACATTCCTTTGTTGCCTCCCCTGAGGCGGGAGGAGAGGGTGCAGGGCTGGAGGGGGTGTTGCGAGGCGCAGGGGCTGCTGCCCCACCCGAGGCCCTGGGACAGAGCCCTCTGCGCCGCTGAGGCCCCCCACACGCCTGGCCGTCCCCTGGGAGCTGCAAGCGGCCATCTGTCCTGTGCCCACAGCTGTCGGGTGACGGTTCCGGGTTCAGTAGCTCCCGGCTGGGGGGTCCATCGTCCTCTTGATTGAAACACACGGCCCACGTCCACACGGCCCCGCAGTAAACAAGAAGGCGACTTTTCCTCACCTGGGCTGCGGTCGGGCTGCACGCCGCTTGCGTTTGCCTCCGCTGTGACGTGGCTAATGTGTGGGTAAAAGGGTCCCTTCCCGAGACGTTTCGCACTTAATTCCGTATGAGTGTGGCAGTGAGTGGAGGCCCCTAATAGCATGCGGGGCGGCTGATGAAGTGAGCCTGCAAATGGGCGATTAATCACGGACTGAAATATTTACAACGCCTCCCGGCTTCCTGGGATGGGCAGGATATGGCTCCTGTGTGGTCCCTGGGCGGCGGCTCTGCAGGTGGAGAGCTGCCTGCCTTTCTGGCCTCTGCCCACTTTCCCCACAGCCAGGGCAGGACTTCCTGCACCCCCACCGCCCCTCGTTAGCCCCCTGTCACGGGGCAGGCGGGACCCAGGCCTCCCCTCTGCCCAGGACACGATCACTCTCTCTAGAGACCCCAAATTCTCTGCGCTTGAACCTCTTCACGTTTCATGTTCCATCTGTGGCTGCCTCCCTGCTAGGCCGCGAGCGAGCCCATGGGAGCAGGACCTCGTTCTATTTGGATCCTCACGTCACCCTTTTGTTTGGGAGTGCAGGGGTCCTGGGGCGGGGGCTGCGATCCGAGCTCACTGTGAATGGTTCTCCGTCCTCCTTCTTGAACGAAGAGCAACCCCCCCATAATCCCAAGCTCCGGGGTGGTCACCTCTGGAGGGACCGCCACCTCCTTACCGACTAGAGGCCAAGCCTGAGATCCAGAAGAGCGAACTCATGTGCCTGGGGACAGGGTCAGGGGCGGAGGCCCCATCTGAGCCCACGGCCTGAATCAGCTTCGTCCTTGGGGTCGAGTTGGTCATCACCGTCATCGTCACGTCAAAACCACGCCAGGCAGGAAAAGAGAGGCACCCCGGGGCGGGGGAGGGGCGGTGCTCGCCCTCTAGCTCTAGGTGGATGATGATAAATCTGGTTCTGAGCATTTAAAAGTGATCGATGCACCGAGTCTTAGGCAGGTAGACAGGGAGGACACCTAATCCGCGTCAGGTATTCTTGGTGGCCTTGACCGGGGCGACGCCGGGCCTGGTTTGATCATGGGCTCCCCCAGCTGCTCAGCAAACTGTCGAGCACATTAAATATCTATGTTTATTGAATGACTGACTCGAATGCTTGCCATGGCCCAGGACTGGATGCCGCCTCATTTTAATCCTGAGCAAGCGTGGTCTTAAGCATTATGCCACGCTGACTGCGACAGGTGACTTCCTTGCGTGGCGGCTTATCCGAGGCAGATTGCTTTTAAATCCTTGTGGTGACATTCTGGCCAGCCGTCCAACGCGAGATCCGCATCGAGTGAATCCTTAATAATTATTAATTGATGAGGTGCTTTCGCAGCCTGAATGCTTAAACCACGTGCCCTCTGAATACGGCGCGGGCTGCGGCATATTTTAATTAAATACTGACGACGTTAATTCGACTGCTCCCTCTAATACTCTCGGGCCGAGAGCACCAGGCTAATGGCTTGCTCATTTCGGAAGATATTAGCAGCAGGGTGCTGCCTTTTACCCAAACATGAGATCGTCATAATTAAAACCTGATATTGTTCGAAATGAACTCCTTTAAAGTAATTTATATCCCACAAACACACACAGATGCAATATATGTGCCAACGACCTCGAGAATTTACGGCACCTCGGAGAAACTCTGTCCGCTCCTTTCCAAAATGAAACCTCTCTGTCCAGGTGATGAAAGGCTCCTTACTGGGTTCAGGGGAAATGTGTGTTTCCACGGATCAATTTCCGAGTCTCCCCGAAGACAGAGCCACGGAGAAATCCTGGAAACGAATGGCGGCGGGAGCAGAGTGCATTTGGACTTTATTGCGCCAACCAGAGTCTAAACCACTGAAACAGAGACGGAGACAAAGGGAAATCTTATTGTGCGTTTTGGGGGGGGGACGGGGGACGGAGCAGGAGGGAGGAGAGATGATGTCTGAGTAGACAAAGAGATGAAATAATTTGGAGCGAGGGTCCAGAAGGCGAGTATAACACAGTGTGTTAACTCTCTGCTTCAGCTTACACGGAGCACGGATTGTGTCCCCAGGCGTGGGAGACCCCACGGCCGGCGCTTGCCTAGAGCATGACTCTTAACCAGGGGCCATGTGTGGGCTTTAGGGGGAGTAGGATCACCCTGAACTTGTATGTAAATCCTCAGTTTATCGGTAGATATCGGAATGGGCAGAAATAGATGGGCACTTCTTTTCTGCTGATAAGGTCTACGGCTTGGGCCACTTTCTCTAAGCCTTCGGGGTCCCCCAAAAGGTGAATCAACTCGAAAGTGGAGTTTGCTCTCTCTAACCTTCCCCTGAAAAGGATGAACCAACGGAAGCCAAAACCCAAACAAGCCAAGGAGCGCAGATATTTCACTTTGTGAAGGTAAAGAAAAATATTTTCTACAAAAACCTTAAAAACAGCATGGCGACTCTGTGAATAATACCTCATTGCATATTTGAACGTTGCTAAGACAGTACAACTTTTTTTTATATGTTTCTTTTTTAAAAAAAAAATTGATTTCAGAGAGAGGAAGGGAGAGGGGGAGTGAGATAGAAACATCAATGATGAGAGAGAATCATGGATCGGCTGCCTCTTACACACCCTTCACTGGGAATTGAGCCTGCAACCCGGGCATGTGCCCTGACCTCAAATCTAACCATGACCTCCTGGTTCACAGGCTGACACTCAACCACTGACCCACACCATCCAGGCTGAGAGTACATCTTAAAACTTCTCATCCTAAGAAAAAAAGTCCTGTCACTCTGGGTGGCTGCAGATGTCATGGTGACCATTTCCCAATACACACAACTATCAAATCATTAGTTGCACCCCCGAGACTAATATAATAGTTGTGTGCTACTTACACCTCCATAAAAATAATTTTAAAAATCCAAATTGGAAAAAAAAACCTTCAGGAAAGAAAAACCATGCACTCAAAGAGAAAGAGAGAGAGAGAGAGAGAGAGAGAGAGAGAGGGAGAGAGAGACCACCCAAAATCGTGACTGCCAGGACACAGTTCCCTGACAACCTCCTGTATCTTTGAGTCACCCTTTGCAGGGTCATGTCCTTAGCGGTCACTGGAGGAACAGACCCGTCGCTAACCCTCGCTTGACTCTGCTCAGGGTCCTGGGCTGGAGACAGAGAAAGTCCCCGAGGAACTTTCTCGGCGCGTTCTCCTCCCCACTACCATCTTCTGAGTGTTTACTATTTGTGAAGCATCATTTCAGGAGCTGTGCCTGCGAGGGGTTATGGCTCACTGATTTTGTAAGGACAGGTATCATAATCAGTCTTCTTACAGAGGAGGAGACGGAGGCTCAGGAAGGTTCCGTAACTTGTTCCAAATTCACAGCTAGCGGTCTCCTGCTACCTCTACCCCTTTCCCTAAAAACAGACAGACAAATAAAATCCTACAAATGGCAGTACTTCTCAAGGTGAGGCAGATGTCAGGAAATGAAAGCAACTATATAAACCCACCTTTCATCCTCACGGGACTATAGAGAATTGAATAGTGTTTATGAGCTGTTTGTCTCACAGGGAGCAACAGCAGACCTCATCCTCACGGCTCCAGAACGACAGGAGGGGAATTGAGGTGGCCCAGGGCTGGGGGCGGGGGAGTGAGGCTGGAGAAGAAAGGGGACTATTAAGGAAGTGGGTTTAAGGGAAGCTACATAATTTTGAAGATCCTGGACCACAAAGCCTGGCAAACAAGATTTTTCTTACCACCTAGACTGTGCCTGCACTGTCCACGCTCACTTTTGACAGCCATGGAAAACAATTTATTTAGACATAATTTCAGTCTTACCCTTGCAAGAATAGTACAGATAATTTCTATATATCTTCCATCCAGATTCCACCACTGATACTATCTCACTGCATCTGCTTTATCTTTCTCTAAATAAACATATCCACCCCATCTTCTTCCTCATGCAGACATAACGATGCTCCTTTATCTTCCAGGGTACATTTCTCCTAAATGAGGATATCCTCTTCCAGAACCACAATACGATGATCGAAATCATAAAGTCACCACCAATAAAATACCATGAACTCATCTACAGCCTGACTCAGATTTCACCGATTGGCCGGGGCTTGTCAGCAACAGGAAATCCCAGGTCATTCAGTTGTCCCGTTTCTTCTGTCTCTCTGACTTGGGGACTGTTCCCCAGGCCTTTTTTTTGTCTTTCATGACACATGCTTTGTGGGAAAGTGCAGGTCAGTGGTTTAGTCGAATGTCCTTCTGTTTGAGTTGCCTGATGTCCTGACCAGGTTCAGGTTTGCATTTAGGGTTCAGGGCATCATTTCAGGAAGTGATGTTAACCTTTGATCTCTTGGTTAGAGTAAGGTCTGCCAGGTTTCTCTGCTTTGAAGTCACCAGTACCTCCCCTCCCTTTTACGTTACTGCATTTAAAAATATATGGTAAAATATATGTAACATAAAATTGACCATTTTAACCAGTGTTAAGTGTCTAGCTCTGTAGCGTCGAGTGCATTCATTGTTGTGTAACCTACACCGCCGTCTGAGGAACTTTTTCATCTTCTGCAACTGAAACTCCATCCCCATTAATCACTAACTCCCCATCTCCCCTCCCCCAGCCCCTGGCAACCACCGTTCTACTTCTGTTTCTGTGAATTTGCCCACGCCTGGTACCTCACATAAGTGGAATCATACAGTAGTTGTCCTTTTGTGACTGACTTATTTCATTTAACACAGTGGTTCTCAACCTTCCTAATGCCGCGACCCTTTAATACAGTTCCTCATGTTGTGGTGACCCCCAATTTCATTGTTACAAATTGAACATAATTAAAGCATAGTGATTAATCACAAAAACAATATGTAATTATATATGTGTTTTCCGATGGTCTTAGGCGACCCCTGTGAAAGGATCGTTCGATCCTCAAAGGGGTCTCGACCCACAGGTTGAGAACCGCTGATTTAACATAACGTCTTCAAGGTTCATCCATATTGTAGCAGATGTCAACATTCCCTTCCTTTTTAAGGCTGAACTATTCCTTTGTATGTAAACACCACAGGTTGCTTAAGTGTTCATCGGAGGATGGACACTGGGTTGCTTCTGCCTCTTAGCTATTGTGAGTAAAGTTGCTATGAACACACGTGTGCACATATCTGCTCCAGTTTGTTTTCCCTTCTTTTTGGATCTGTGCCCAGAAGTGAAATCACTAGATCCTTGTTTTTCCCTTCTTAATTAATAAGTTCCTTGGGAGTGATACTCTGAGACTATATAAATATCCTGTTACTCCTCACACGTTCACTCACTAGTTTTAGCATCCCTCGATCCTATCTGAATCAAGTATTACTCCAATGTTGCCAAATGGAAATTTCCTTTGCATCATTCCCTCTACATTGATTGGTTGGCATTCCACCGTGGGAAATAACTTTCCCATATCTCCCACTTATTTATGGGTATGGACTCATTTTATTCATGGGGTTATAGTTCTTTACTCCATGGACACCATTGCTCTGAGCAATACTTTCCCATATAACTCTAAAGAGCGCCAGTTTGGGGAAATGCGGGGACTTTCTGTATTTCCTTGTCACCACCAAGAAATCCCAGCGTGCAGCCTTACTTCTGTAAATGGAGATCACTTTCCTGCTCATGTATTCGTGTAGTTAAACTAGAACCCCTTTTTTGGATACTTCTCCCGCACAGACCACCTGAGCAGCCCCGCCCCGCCCCGCGGAAACTACATTTCCCAGAAGCCTCCGCGCGCTGCGTCATCAGCGAGCGCGGCTTTCGTTCGCGAAGCCGGCAATGGAGCGGCTGTGGTGACGGCGGCGGCGGTATGGCGGACCCGCTGAGCGTCGGCGTGAACCTGGAGGCCTTCTCCCAGGCCATCAGTGCCATCCAGGCGCTGCGCTCCAGCGTGAGCAGGGTGTTCGACTGCCTGAAGGATGGCATGCGCAACAAGGAGACGCTGGAGGGCCGGGAGAAGGCCTTCATCGCGCACTTCCAGGACAACCTGCACTCGGTCAACCGGGACCTCAAGTAGGTAC
>NW_005370733.1:593070-606562 GCF_000412655.1 Myotis brandtii
GAGACACGCCCCCCATGAACTTCCGCTCGCACTGCAGCCGGGCAGGCCCTCACTCGCAGCCCTCTGTGCCCCGGCGGCCTCACCCACCTGCGGATGGCCCTGCCCCAAACCCAGGGGCACCCATCTGAGGAGCCCTCATTCCTCGCCGGGGACCTGGATTCATCGGGCCCCCTGTCCCACCCCCCACAGCACAGAACAGGCCACCGTCAGCCTTTCCCTCCCCCTCCAGCACCCGCCACTCTCCCTCTCTCTCTCCCTCTCCTCTCCCCTCCCTGGTCCGGCCCAGTTCCCTCCCCAGGGGAGAGCCAGGCTCAGGTGTAACAGCGAATCACTTAGCCTCCCTTCACTTATTACAGTGGTTCTCAACCTTGGCTGCACGTTAGAATCACCTGGGAATCTTTTTAAACTCCTGATTTCTGGGCCTCATCCTCCGGAAATTCTGTTTCTTTGTTACTAATGTTGTGGCCTCACCCCATCACAAAGAAACAGAATTTCCGGAGGATGAGGCCCAGAAATCAGGATTTTAAAAAGATTCCCAGGTGATTCTAACGTGCAGCCAAGGTTGAGAACCACTGATCTATAGATATAGTATTTCCAAAGGTAGCTTAAATAATAGATCCATTACAGATCATTTCACTTCCACGCTTTGCTCCGAGGGCAGGTTCCTGCCTGAAACCTCGCCCTCCAGGAAACAGCTGGGGGAGGGCGAAGCCGTTTCCAAGATGACCCCTGCAGGACTGACTTCCTTCAGGTTGGTCACGCTTCTGGCTGTGATGTTACACCCAGGGTTTTTATATAAGTAGACAAGGTACAAAACTGCCATTCCCCCAGAACAATATCTCAATCCATTGACATTTTGCTTCCTGACAGTAAACTCATAAAAATTCTCATGAGGTTGGAATGATTCTTACATTGATGGAACCCAGTTTCAGATAAATCTCATTATTGCTGGATTAAACTGTAACTGTGGTGGCAACAGGAATGGCACCACATGTCTCACTTGGCTCAGACCAAATGTGGGTTTAGCAACATGGGTATTTGGCTTCTGGCTAGAAAACAATTCAGAGCAAGACCCAAAGAGTAAGAGAACATTTACTGGGTAAATTACAGAGGTAGGACAAGTAAGTCTTAGAGGAAATGGGTTTAGGAAATGAGTTATGGAGGTAAAAGAATTGCCCTTGGAGCTTGGGAGCACAAGCTAATGGTAAGCTGCCTGGGGGAGGAGGAGAAGGAGGGGAAGGGGAAGGTACAGGTGTGCTCCAGGGAGGGAGAGCGCACTGGGTCCTCCTTCCTAAAGGTTTTAAGGGTGGAGATTTCAGGGGAGGTCCCAGGGGAAGAGCTGAATGGAATATTCTGTAGCTTTCCAGGTGTGTCCATTCAGGGATGTGGCCTCCACTGATGGATTGGCCGGCACCAGGACAGGGGTCATTATTCAGGGGTGGTTAGTTTCTTTTTTCTCAGCTTGTCTCCTGAGGAAGCAGATGGAAGAGGGAGGTAGAACCGAGGAGGAGGTGGTGGCCAAGTGATGGGTGCCTCTTCCATCCCCCCGAAGTAGGTGCCTTCTCTTTTGGGGGAAAGCCAGGGAATCGCACCCCCTCCTCAGCTCGCACATTGGGTGCTGTTCTCTGGCACCGCCCGTCACTACTCTCCCGCTCGCTCGAGGGGCCGCGATGGTCATCCTTCCTTTCCTCGCTTCCATGTCCTCCTGGTTTGCTTCCTTTGCAATGTTCAGGATGCTGTAGCCCTTCACCGTCTTAGAGTTTAGGAAGGTCTGCATTGCCCCTTTGCCTTCTTAGCTCTTTCTACGAGAAGAAGGTGACTGGAGCTTCTGAAGGAACGTGGCATGAGCAGCGGCTCCTGGGGACGGTTTGGGACGGCTCCTCGGACCCCGGACCCCTCGGCGGGTGCTATTCTCTGGCACCGCCTGTCACTACTCTCCCGCTCGCTCAAGGGGCCGCAATGGTCATCCTTCCTTTCCTCGCTTCCATGTCCTCCCGGTTTGCTTCCCTTTGCAATGTTCAGGATGCTGTAGCCCTTCACCGTCTTAGAGTGTAGGAAGGTCTGCATTGCCCCTTTGCCTTCTTAGCTCTTTCTACGAGAAGAAGGTGACGGGAGCTTCTGAAGGAACGTGGTATGAGCAGCGGCTCCTGGGGACGGTTTGGGACGGCTCCTCGGACCCCGGACCCCTCGGACGGTGCTCCTGGAACGTCCTTTCCCTTGGCTCACTGTCCCAGTTTCTCGGGAGTTTTCCTGCGAGACTGCCACAGCCCCTCCGTAGGGCCTTCCCAGTCCATTTGTTTATTTTATCTCTCCTTTGTTTTGTTAAGTTTTGCCATCTGTGAAGCACCAGGTACAAGTCTATCCCTGCGTGAACGGCAGGTAATCATCATTTATTCAGGTACTTGCTGTTCTGCCAAATGTGACGATCTGTTTGGGGGCCCGGAAACGCAGTGAGGAGCAGGGTTTCATTTACCACCTTTCAAAGTGCCGGGGCGCCGCGCAGAGAATGATGCGAGTTGTAAAAGCCCAGTTTCAGGCGTCTTACCGACTCAGGTGCTCTTAACTTTCCGCCTCCTTTGGGATGGCACCTGAGAGCCGGGTTTTAAAATAAGATAAGCGCCCAGGTAGGGGTTTTCTTGATTGTTCCCAATCTTTTTCACCCCCCCCCAAAAAAGCTCTTCTTTTTGGGGGGCTTCTGACGGGCGTTGAAGAGCAGCCCTTGACCACTGTGGTGGCGAGCGCTGGCCTTTCCGGGGACTCAGGTTTGCTCTCCCTGCTCCTTTTCAGCGAGCTGGAACGTCTGAGCAACCTGGTCGGCAAGCCGTCGGAGAACCACCCGCTCCATAACAGCGGCCTGCTGAGCCTGGACCCGGTGCAGGACAAAACTCCCCTCTACAGCCAGCTCCTTCAAGCCTACAAGTGGTCAAACAAGGTAAGCCGGCACTCAAGATGAGCGAATGTAGGGAGAGCCAGGTTTCTCAGTCTCATGAGTGCAGAGGCGAGGGTACGTTTTTATTTCTTTTTTGTTCTTGATTCAGCCTGGGGTTACAGAGTTGGAGGTTTTAGAGTTTCCCTGTGAGCTCGTGTCCTTTGAAGTCCTTGGAGGTTTTTGAGGCTTAGTCATGATGCTCAGGTAATTAAATTAAAAAATCTAAGGTGTAATTAACCTGGAGGCTGGCTGAGGAAGCAGCTTTGTTTTGTTTTGTTTTCAATCCTCACCTGAGGATATGATTTTTATTGATTTTAGAGAGGGAAAGAGAGAAACATCGATGGGTTGCCTTCCATAGGTGCCCCGACTAGGATTTGAACCCACAACCTAGGTATGTGCCCTGACTGGGAATTGAAACCACAACCTTTTGGTGTATGGGACAATGCTCCAACCACATGAGCCACTGACCTGGGCTGTAGGAAGCAGCTTTTATGAACCCCTTGAAAAAAAATATATATATACATATGGCTAATATGCCAAGTGTCCGTCCGACCGGTAGATACGACGTGCACTGACCACCAGGGTGCAGACACTCGATGCAGGAGCTGCTGAGCTGCAATGACTTGGCAGCGGCGGTTCTTGTGTGACACACCCCAAAACTAGAGAGGAGGGAGCCCGATTCCTCGCGAGGCCTCACGATTCCACCTTTGGCTCTGGGTCATGTTGTTGCTGGGGCACTGTCAGCCCTGAATCTGGTTTACTGGACACTTGCATTTGCGTTCCACACCCTGTATGACAGCAACTTTGCAGAGTGCCCTCTCGCACTCCGGGACCCCTGGCGGGATGTTGGAGAGCTGGTTTCAGCCTGATCCCCACAGGCCAGGCTGATGCCCTTCGAGCTGCAGCACCACCCCAGGTGCAGCTGGCTGGGGAGGGACCACTGGAGGTTGGCTCCAGGGCGTGTCTGGCCCCTCTCGCCCAGTCCTGCCCCACTGGCCACCTTCTAATTAATTTCCTTTCAGTGTGCACGAATCCGTGCACCGGGGCACTAGGGTACAGAATAATATTGTGGACCCTTTTCCTGGGGAAGATGTCTTGGCATCGTCAGCTTCTCAGAGGACCCCTGGCCCCCGCAAGGTGAAGGCTTGGTGGTCTACACGTTCGGCCCTCAGTGTTGTCGCTCCGCTTGTACTGTCGTCCCCTGTCCTCGGTGAGGAGCCTCTAGAGTGCAGTTCGGTAGATTTCTCTCTACTTCTCTCTAATCATGTTAGGCTCCATTTGAGGGAGACTGTCCTATACATGCGTCACAGAATTTGCTACTTATGGTTTCCTCAGCCGGCAGGCTGGGGCAGAGACCCCCCCAGGGCAGCTGAGAAAGGAAAACTGAACTGTAGTCTAAAGATAACAGGTGCCTGGCTGGCATGGCTCAGTGGTTGAGCATCGACCTGTGAACCAGGAGGTCACGGTTCGATTCCCTGTCAGGGCACATGCCCAGGTTGTGGGCTCGATCCCCAGTAGGAGGCAGCCAATCCATGATTCTCTCTTGATGTTTCCTCCCTCTCCTCTCCCTTCCTCTCTGAAATCAATAAAAAATATTAAGAAAAAATAAAGGTAACAGAAACAGTTAGGTTCATAGCCTGGGAGCAGTTTGTTTATCGACAAGTTCCTTTTGTTTGGGTGCTGTGTATTTTTTTTTTTTCTTGCTGATAGAAAGTGAGAATATATGTTTGGAATGATTTTGGAAGCATTTCTCTTTAGTCTGCACCACCTCCCTGGAGACAGCTGCTATGCCCCCGTCCGTCCCCCCCGCCCCCTCCTGCCCCAGTTACCCATTGTTTTTCTCCTCTTTCCTATCGGGCGTGCCCCTCAGGTCTTGGATGACAGATGAGCTTGGACAGTTTTTTCCTTGTGCAGTTTCTTCTTTGAGCTTCTCTTCTCTCTGGGGGCATTCAGTATCCTTTGGTTTTAGAAGTGATTGATCGTGGGGTGCTAAAGAAGGAGCTTGGGTCTCGGATGCGTACATTTAGCCTCTAAGGCTTGTCCCGCAAACTCCGTTTGGTTTTGAGGATCGCGGTACCCAGGTGCTGTGGGGATCTGTCACTCTCTTGCCCTCTAGGCCCACTCTCCTGGGTTGGCCTGATCTCCACGTGGTAGAAGAGTGAGCTCTGCAATTGTAGGTCTGCATGGTCCTTAAAGTAGGTGATCTGGTGTCCACATCAGACCCTGGCAGAGGGTCTGGCCCTGCTTGGTAAGTGGCCCCCAAGACAGTTCATTAAATCCAGGCGGTGGGATTCTCTGATTGGCCAACACAGCTCACGGGATCACAGGAAGCACAGGAAGTGGGGCTCCTTGGAGTTGGAGAGAGCCAGTTCCCAAAAGGGGGTGTGCAGACTGACAAAAAAATACTCTGTGTCTGTTGCAGTTGCCAAGGCCAGACCCGAGACTGTCCAGCCCTTCACGACAGCACTGCCCCTCGCTGTCCCAGGGCTTCTCTCGGGCATCTCACAGGAGTTCACCTGGGGAGGTGGGGGGGGGGGCAGTCAGCATGGCGGGGCTGGCTCTGGTCAGACTCCTCGTCTGCTTCTTGGTGTTTGGATGTGGGAGCCGGGTCGAGGTATCACGTGGGTAAAGTTGTTCTTGGAACTTGCTAGAGCGATGGAGACTTGTCAGCAGTGGGAACACTTCTTAGCTGATCCTGAAACCACAAGTGACTGGGACTCTAGTGACTGGTTTTAAATGGAAATGATGATGCTTAACTTTTGAATGAAGGTAGCTTAATTGCTCAACGAATTTAATAGTTGGAGTATGAAAATAGAAGTGCCTGCCCTGCCCCCTACCCTTCCCCAAGGTGGAAAGGAGGTCGTATTAAGGGAAAGACATATGTGTATGGAAGCTCTTGTTCTGGTGATGCTGCAGGTTGAAATAGATGGAGACATTGATGAGATTGCCTCATAAACGAGAAGAAGAGAACAAGGGTAAGGGTTTCTTATGTGCATTTCTTTAAAAACGGGAGAAGTAACCCCAAGGAATAAGCCAGCCAGTGTTCTAATTCTCAGCTGGGGCTATGGAAGCAGCAAATGACTACATATGTTCATCATATGTGTTAATTTCGCCTCTCCTGCAAGTGAAAGGGCTTTTTAATTGCTGGGCTTTCAGCGCTCATCACTTCAGCCTCACAGAGCTTCAACCAGCAAGTGCGTTACTGTGTGAGGGGAAGTTGGGGAGAGCCTGCCGCTGTCAGCTCTCGCGCTGGCTGAGGGGGAGGAAGCGGGGAAACAAAGCCACCCATTATGTGATGAACTCTCCGTCTTAAGCGCTAGTGGCCATAGAAAAGTCTCGTTCATGCCTAATAACAAATTATTTTCTTTAGGGGATTTTGTGATTTTTGTAGTCAGTTGGAATATTAATTACGTGGTAGTTGGCATGATTGTTAGGATAACACATTTAAAAATTAATCTCATCTAATGAAATGATGTCAAGTTGCTGTGAGCAGCACTTCTCCATGCTGAATGGGGAGAGAACTCGCTTTTAACTCCCGGGCTCCTTAGCTGACGGTTCTGTGGGATGACAAGCTCCGGTGGAGGACAAGAATAATTGGCGGCAGCGCTGCTCGCTGCAGAGTCATCGGCGCACTTTCTATCACTCGTTCTGCTCAGAAACGCGAGGCTGAGACGGGCTCATCCCCGAGGTCCCTCTCCGAGGGCCTCAGCGTCCTGGGCTCAGGCTTCTGTTTGGGGCTGGACTTCTTTCCTTTGTTGGGGGCAGAAGGCTGCTGGTTTAAGGTCTGCCCAGCAGGTTGAGACTTCAGCCTTTCTCTGGAGCAGCCAAGACCCAGCAGCCACTCTCCCCTGTGTTGGGGGGGGGCCGGGGGGAGGAGTGGAGGGGAGAGTAGCGGGAGCCGCTGCCGCTGCCTCTTAAGTTTCTACACGCTTAATTTTACATGTTTGTTAGAGAAAAACCCCTTTTATTCCGAGAGTGTCCACTTGGAAAGTCCCACACATTTCCCCTGCGCTGCCCGCCCAACTGTTCTTACCAGAATCTAGTTCCTTAATGGCTTTACGTGACCGGGACGCTCATCTCTTTCCGATCTGCCATGCTTCGGCACCATGGAGCGAACAGGGTGGCATTGTCTAAGTTGCGACACAGCCTTTCCTTTAGGGACCTGTCCTCCTTTAAGCCCCAGGAGAGGTGCTTTGTCTGCGGGATCCTGTGGGAGTTGCTGCACCTACCCCGGTGCCTGGTGTACAGTAAGCATTCAGCTGAAATGCCTTGAATGAATGAGAGGATGAATAAGCGCTCCTACTGTTGCATTTTTAATTTACAACCCCTTCTGTGGTCTGCTTGCTGGCATTTTTGATGAGGTGGATAGGGGCATTTTTATTTCCGGCCAGTCCTGAGAACCTGGCCGTGTCACTTGTGGAGAAAGGCCTGAGGCCCGCGCGCCAGGCGTGGCTGGGTTCCAGAGGGGAATTGGGAAGGACGGGATGAGGTCAGTCGATGAGCCGGGGATAAGCTCCGAGGGCTGAGGTTAGCAGTTTTATCTGTGTCTTTGCCACCCGGTGTGCCCTTTCTGAGAGCCGGTTGGCAGCCAGTGCTTTGGAGGGGATGGGACTTGGTGGAATCCTGGAGTTGACTGAGTCAGGCTTGTGAGCCGATCACCTGATGTCAGGGGTCCTGTGGCAGCTGTCACTTTGGCAGCAGCGTCACTTGCCAGCCATACGCTAATGACACCTCACTGTCACCAGCCTGACCGCTCCCCTGACATCCAGACCGTGGGTCCAAGTGGCTGCGGGTATCTGCACTCGGCGACTTCCAGGCCTCTCCGCATGGGTCCAGAACTAAAATCCTGCGCCCACCGCCTGCTGCTCGTGGTGGGCACCTTCTCAGCCAGGTGCCCAGACCTCACACCTTCTGACTAGGATCTGCTGATTCCCCTCTTTAACCTCCATCTCCAGCCTCTCCATCTCCACCGCTGTTGCCGGAGCCAGGCCCCGCTGGTGCTGGCGATGCTGAGCTCCCGTCTAGTCTGTTTCCCACCTGCCTCGCTCCGGGTCTGTGTAGACACCCGCTCCCAGTGCTCTCCTCTGCCGTCCTTAGCACTCAGCCC
This sequence comes from Myotis brandtii, assembly GCF_000412655.1. NCBI lineage: Eukaryota > Metazoa > Chordata > Mammalia > Chiroptera > Vespertilionidae > Myotis > Myotis brandtii. Next base: position 601,107 of record NW_005370733.1, read on the forward strand.
AGCTCCCTGGCTGGCATTTGGAGGCATGTGGTCATCGTGCTCAGGGCCCCGCGTCCAGAGCAGACAGCCCCGGGCCAGGTTCCCTGGCCTCCGCCTCCTCAGCTGCCACATGGATGAACGGTCCTGCCTCTCGGGAACTTGTGAGGACGCGTGAGCACTGCACTGGACTGTTAAGCACGGAGCCCGGCAGCTTACTGTTACTCTTAGTCCCTTAGGTCTCAGCTTAGCTGCTACCTCCTCTGGGAAGTCTTTCTGAGATGTACCCAAATCAGGTGCCCCTGTGTTCGCACCTGTCATTGCTTTTATCCCACTCTGCCTGTTTGTCATCCTGACAAGATTAAGCCTTGTCCTCTGTTAGGACTTAGATAACTTTGGAAGGTTATCTAACACCTTTGAGCCTCAGTCTGCGGGACTGTGAAATGGGCATAATACCGATCTCCCAGGATTGGTCTGAGAGGCTAATGGGAAATGGGTATAAAGTTTCTAGTTTGGGGTAGGCTACTTAGTGGCATTTAAATAGCAGTTATTGGTAGTAGCTATTTCCAATGTGTCAGAAAACAGTATTGGTCGACTCAGTGGAAGCCTCTAAATCTCTTCTCTTTCCTTTTTAGAGTCTTTGTGTTTTTTCCCTGTAGAATCTGCTTCTGTGTATTTCACCTTGACTTTGTTCAGATGGTTGTTGGCCACAGGAGAACGGAAGGGGAAGTGAGGCTTCATCCTGAACTCTCTGGCCTCTGTACCCTAATCTCAGGGTCCTGGGCCGGGTCAGGCTTCTGCCCCGTGAGGGAGGGAGCGGCGTGTCCTGGCCCAGCCCAGCATGCTGCCCTGGGCTTCTGGAGCTCCGTCTGCCCTCCCCCTCGCTCCGCGGGCTTTGCTGCATCACTTGTTCCTGGAGGCTCCAGCTCACTGCAGCCTCCTGGGCTTGGCGGGGCCATTCCCTGGACCAGCGCTTCGGCTCAACCTCTGCTTTTCCTTGAACTCCCCAAGAGCCCCCTCTCCCAGGACAGCTTACTCATCCAGTAGGTTCTGGCAAGGCAGTGCCGTGCGCCTCCCCCTTTGGAGCCGCGTCAGCGTGCCCTCAGCCCTGTGGATGCAGGCACCTTCGGAGCCTGCAGCTCTATTTTGTGGCTGCTCTGCGAGGCGCCGTCCCTCTGCCAGGAGCACAGTGTACCTTCCCGAGTGTGCTCTCTCGCTTCCTCCTCCAGCCACATCGAATGTTGCTGAGAGAAGCTTCCATGGGACCAGGCAGGGCCGATCTCTGGCTTTGCCCACGGCCTCTAGCGGCTGCCCTGGTCACACTGTGCTGTGGCTGCTCGCGCTCCAGGTCTGTCCCTCTTCTGCAGGGCTGGGGTTCGGCATCACCTTCCAGCACCTCGAGTCTAGTACATAGAAGGATTTAGTAATTGAGGCCCCCCTGCCGTATTTCCAAATAGACTCTCGGAACTGTGCCTCCTTTGTGTCAGATCCCAGGGAACCTCAGTGATCACGTAGGTCATCACCCTCATTTTATAGAGAGAGTGACCATCCCAGGCCGCCCTGCCACCCTCTGCCTGAGCCCTGCAGTGCCGGGTGGCTTGGACAGACTGGGTGGCCAGAAAAGCAGAGGTTTCTCCCGCCGCTGAGGCCGTTGCAGCGCTGCCTTTCCCTGTGGTGTTGCGGCTGCCGATCCCGGCAGTGTAGCAGGTGCAGTGGGCAGTCCACATGGCACATCAGGGGACCGGCAGGGATCGGTGCGATCCAGTGACCGCTGCCGTCTGTGCAGAGCAAGCTGTACAGGCCCAGCCCCTGCGGGAACGTGGCTCAGGGCCTTACCTTGACCTCCAGAGCCAGCAGCCCAGCCCCTTAGTTTCTAGAGGCAGGCGCCCTCAGCTGCTTTGAGCTCTGAATACGGTAAATTGGGATCGTAGCAACTAACTGGCATCTTTGCTGGGCGTTTCATGGAGAGAAAGGGACTGCCTTGATCCCTTACTGACAGGGGTGGGGACACTAAGGGTGGCTGTGTAAGGATCAGACAACTCCCCCGCTTTTCCTTTTTTTAAATATATTTTTATTTCAGAGAGGAAGGGAGAGGAAGGGAGAGATAGAAACATCAGTGACGAGAGGGAATCATTGATTGGCTGCCTCCTGCACGTTGGACTGAGCCTGCAACCAGGCATGCGACCTTGAGCAGAATCGAACCTCAGATCCTTTGGTCCGCAGGCCGACGCTCTATCCATTGAGCCAAACCGGCTAGGGCCCTTTTCCCTTTTTAACAGGAATTGTACCGAGTCCTGCAGATGCCGGTTGCTCTTACCTTTTCCTCTTACGTGCGTCTGTGTGTCTCAGGTTGAAGAGTGACTCTGTACCGTTGTTATTCTCAGTCAGTAGGCTACTCTGATTATGGGTAGCTTGTCAGTAGTTGCCGCCACTAAGCATTCTGGGCTCGGCTGTCTCCTGATGGCACGTGGTGGATTTTGCAGGGAGAGGGCAGGTTCGGAGTGTGTGCATACCTTCATGTGCCAGAAAATTCACTTGTTGTAAATGCTCCATCTTATTCATTTCCAAACTGCGTTTGAGTAGTGTGCTTTTCTTGCTAGGAAAATATCTAATTCATCTATCCAGTACGTGTTTGCTGAGCACCTATTATGTTCCTGGCACAGTGAATGAAACTGATCACTTCCCATCTTCTTGGAACTTAGACTATATCCAATTCTCTGACTTGATCATAGAAGTTAAGTGCCAAGCCACCTGATTTTAATAATAATTCCTGGCTCTGTTGCTGATCCTTTTTCTTCTTTAGTCAGTGGCCTTTATATGCCTCAGTTTACCAGTCTTTTTAAAAAATATATCTCTTTGTTGATATTAGAGAGAGAGGAAAGGAGAGGAGGGGGAGAGAGAGAGAGAAAAAAAAAAAAACATCGATGAGAGAGAAACGTGGATCGGCTGCCTCCCTCATACTCCCTACTGGGGATTGAGCCTGCGACCCGGGCATTAAACTGGCCACCTCGTGATGCATGGGATGCCGCTCAACTAACCGAGCCCACCGGCCAGGGCAGTTACCAGTCTTCACGGTCAGAAAGGAGCATAACTCGTGGAGTCCTGGCTGACTTAGTTGGCGGATGTAACTTCATGTCTGAACATGAAGGGAATTTTGTCTTGTAGTCCTGATATCTTAAACAGCATCCTGTTTATAGCTCGGTGCATTTTAATTCTGTCCCATGCTGAATGCAAATGCAAATTTTTTGCTAGTAATACACACTTTTCTGGTTTGTTTGCATGGCACCAGTTTGCCCTTATCTTACTCAGCCGAAGCTGTGTTTGTTTTAAGGGGTTCTCATTGGTTTTGAGAGAACAGTAAGTACATATCTTACATTTGTGTCCAGAGGGAAAAAGCAGTCATTCGGTCGGCTTCAGGGCACTGCCTTCCTTGACACCTTGGGCTTCATCCCTGGCCAATTGGTCTGTCTCTGTCCTAAGAGAACTCTGCGTGTTCTTCGTCACGCGGTTTAGTGACTCTGTGGCAGAGGGTACTACACGTGTGTTATTCCCTGTATATGACGGGATCTGTTTAAATTTCGTTTCGGTGCCTGGAGCCCTGAAGGATGATTTTGCATGTGGTGGGATTGGCCTTATGCACCAGCTTTAGTCCCTCACCCAGGGGCAGGAGCAGGCCAGGCGGGGCCCCGCTGGGGGCACTGCTCCCTCCGATGGCCTGGCTGCCCGCCCCGCTGTCTATCCTATCATCTCTCTCTCTCACCATTTAAACTTACACTTTATAGTTCAGTTCGTCTCCCGGAGTTGAATGCATTGATTCAAGTCCTACATCATCCTTGGGTTTGTGATGAGAATTAGAATCACCCTGAGTCTCAAGATGGAATGACTTCTCGACCTCTGCTGCTCAGGGAGCAGAAACTGATTCAGCGATTGTTGAAGCATTTTGTTTAAGGGATGGGTGGGAGCCCGCTTTCCTTGTAAAATTACTGGGATCGTTTCAGTTTGCTGTAGTTCCTCACCACGCTTCACCCTCTTCACCTGCAAGATGAGTTTGCAGGCACTTGGCACAGGGCCCGCACATAGTAGGTAGGCACTTGCTGGGTATTAGGTTTTTTTTTTTCATCACTGTCTGCTGTGCCCTCCACCCACACACCGAACTCCAGCCAGGGAGACTTCCTGGTTCACTAGGTGGCTTGGAGAGCAAAAATGCTAGCGTTAAATACCTTTAAAGTGTTAAAAGAAGTAACAGAATTCTGGAGGCCAACACTCTCCTACCCCTTGCTTTCCCCAGTCTAAACAGGGCAGTCCAGCCCTGGCCGGTGTGGCTCCGTTGGTTGGAGCATCCTCCCATGCACCAGAAGGTTGTTGGTTCAGTTCCCAGTCAGGGCACATACCCAGGTTTTGGGTCCGATCCCCGGTTGGGGTGCTTATGCGAGGCAACGATCGATGTTCCTCTCTCGCATGGATGTTTCTCTCTCTTTCTCTCCCTTCCTCTCTCTCTAAAAAGAAAGAAAATAAAAATATATTAAAACAGAGCAGTCCAAGTTAACTTTAATTGCTCAGATGAGCTATGACATGGAGATTGTAATGCATTTTCACAGTAGCTCAGACAGCGTGACCACTTGATCCTGCCGGCAGTTCATTGGGTCCTTGGCCCAGATGCTGTGCTGGGGACCGTCAGCTCCTAGCAGGCCGCTGTGGGGCTGCTGCTCCTCCGAGGCTCCCGAGTAGTGGAGCGTTGCCTCTAAGGCAGGTGCTGGGCGTGCAGAGCTTTCGAGGAAGGTTTCCAAGGCTTCTGGTGAGCGAGGCGCCTCCGAGGGAGTCGCTTTGTGCTGATGAGTCACAGAATGGGCAAGGCCTCGCGTCTGCTTTGGGTCCTGAAGGCACATTGACAGTATCTGCACCCTGGTGGCTGGAGGGCAGTTCCCGGTGACTGCCACTCCCAGGCAGCCTTGGGAGGGAGGTGACAGCTGAGAGCTGATGCTCTGTGGGGAGCTGGGAACACGGGCGGGCGAGTGAGGAGGACCAGCAGCCTCAACCCGGCGTGGCCAGCGTGGTTAGCGCTGGTTGCCAGGGCGGCCGGAGCTGGCACTGCGGTGCTTAGTGTCGTTGCTAATGGACACGTAGATCCTCCCTCCTGTCCCGCTTCAGCCCCTTCTCTCAGAGCCAGGGCACCTGCAGCTGTCTTCTCCCTGGCCTCTGTCTTTCCCCACGCAGGTCAGGTGCCCTTGACCATGCACGTTTGATCGCCTACGTTTCCTGCTGAAAATGTGTAGACGATGCCCTTCTCGTGCTCAGGAGTCAGCTGAGGGTAGCTTCCTGCTGACCCTGCAGTGGCCTGGCCCTGGCACCCGGAGCGCCACACTCAGCCTGCGTGCCTCCTGCCCTCCCTGAGGCTGTTTCAGTGCCCCCCCCCCCCCCCCCCCCCCCCCGGGCCCTGCTCTGTGTGTGACAGGGTAGAGCCATAACCTCTCCATCAGCCC
>NW_005370733.1:606804-615202 GCF_000412655.1 Myotis brandtii
GTTTGGCTAATACCTCTCACTTTATCTTTCCAGTTTTGTTTGTAGTCACATACGTGGCTCAGTCTCTCCCAGCTCCCTCTGTGCTCAGCAGTCCTGCCCACCCCGTCAGGGCAGGGTTCACGTTGGACTGTAAGTGCTGACTGTCTGGACAGGGGCAGGGACCCTGTCTGCCTGGTCACTGTGCCCAGCGAGGCCCACCAACAAAACAAACTCACAAAACACTTGAGTTAAATGAGTGGCTTCCTCGTCTGCAGTCACTATTGCAGTGCTGATTAGCCGTGGCTTTGAGGGGCAGGGGCACAGGTGGGGTTCCAGGCCCACGACTCGCTGGTTTGGGTGGAGTGACACTTGACCGCTGCGTGTCCTGAGCCCGCAGCTGTGGTGTCTACTCGGTGCGTGTATTCCACTCACGCTTCCTGCTGGAGGGTAATCACATTAAGTTGAGCGTTTTTGGTTCTTAAACTAGTTTGGGGAGACAAACAGAAGGCAGATTATCTTGATTATTCTGAGGCAACTCTGGAAAGGCAGAGAAAGGGTACCGCGTAGGTCACCGAAGAGCCGTTCAGCTCCTTCAGCGCTTCACCGGTTCTGACGCACGAAGTGGCATCGTCTCGTCCCACCATAGGCTGTGGAGGGCGGCGTGGATAGTGTGAGCTCTGTGCCCCTGCCTGGGTTCAAGTCCCGCTTCCCCCGCTGCGCTTGTGGCCTGGGAGCTGTCCTGGTTCCTGCTCTGTAAGATGAGGGGTTGTGCTGGGTCTCGGGGGCGTCGTGAGATCTCAGAAGATGGCTGGTCCACGTAGCTGGCATCACCACCGTCAGTTCTCTAGGAACCACTCGCCTGGTTTTCCCGAAGAGGGGACTCCGGCTCCTCAAAGTCAAGCCACCTGCCCAGCTCCCGGTTGTCAGGGGCCCGGGAGAGTCAGGTCACCTGCCGCCAGTCCTCTGCTCTGTGCTGGGCCTCCGCCGTCTCAGCAGCAGGCGGCTGGCCCTGCTTTCCGGGGAACACGGGGGTGTCCTTATGGCGAGGGCCTTGTTAGGAAATGGCTGTTCTTGCAGGAAAAATCCTTGGGTAGAAACTTCCGAAGTTACTCACTTTATTGTGAGGCCTGTGTTGTGAGCATTTGTATAAATCACAGGGAGCATCTCTGTGGACTGATTCCCTGCCTCACCTGCAGTCGTACATGTTCAGGCTTGGTTACTTGGTGGTGTTGCCTTTAAGCCTGAGCGGCCAGACTCGAGCATAAGCTAGCTCTGCCGACCTCAGGGACGTGGAGTGACCTCTGGTCTTGGTGGAGGCTGCCTGCGTTTCTGCAGGACTGAGCCGTGGCTCCTTCACCCCACAGCAGGGACTCCTCACTCTGCCACCGGGGTCTCCACACGTGGGGTCCGGCTTATGCTGATCAGTTACTCTTTTACAAAAGAAGCGGAAACGGAACTTTTGTTAATTGGTTAACATTTTTTCCTTCCTTGAGCCCCCCTCCCTCCCTGGCAGTGTGGGTATCTAGATTGAATCCAGGCTCTGTGTTTATTCACTCCGTGACCTTGGTCTGTCTGTCTCAGTTTTCACATCTTAAATGGGGGTAATAGTTCTTACCTTCTTGTGTGGTGTTTTTTTTTTGTGATGATTCGGTGAGCTGATGCTGGTGAGGAACTTAGCCCAGGGCTCAATAGTGATAGGAGCACACGACTGAGATAGATGAGTGAGGCCTGGCACTAATTTACTGACACTGACCTGATTCCTAATAGCGATTCCAGGTGAGGAGGGCGGGGGAGGGAAGATGTGCGTCCCAGCCACACACGTGGCAGACAGATCTGAGCTGTGTTTCGGGCAAAGCATATTAATGTCCGCCTCCCCTCGGCCTTCGCTTTCCGAGGATTTATTTGTCGCCGTGATGTGTCAGTGGCTGTGGGTGTTCAGGCTGTAATGGATCTTGTGCTTAAGGTTTCCATTGTCACGGCTGGCTCAGCAGGGCGCGCCCTCCGCCTCGGCTCAGCGCATGGCTGCATCCGGCTGCCTGTCACCTGCGACTCCAGTCGGGAGCTGTGACAGCCTCGGAGCTTGGCAGGCTGGTCTTGGAGCTGGGCACTGGAGCTCGCCAGCATAGTTCCTGCTCTGATTAATTTATTTAATCTAACTATCTTGTATCGCTCTGAGAGGATAATCATACACAAATGACTGTTGAAACTTCAAGGTTGTCTCGCTGTAACCAAGCCCATGCTCCCTCCCTCCTTCCTCCTGCCCTCCCTGAGGCCCCCGCCCCTGCCCTGGTGAATGCTGGGGTCGGGTAGGAGCTTCTAAGCAAGGAAAGCACTGTTTGCATTCCCATCCTGTAGGTCGCAGCTCACTCGGGGAGAACCTTCTCTTTTGTCCTTGCATGTGAGTTCAATTCTTTTTCTCCGATGTGGTGAGGATACACGGCCCGCTGCTGCCGCTTCCTTCTTTCAATAAAGTGGGTTCCGCATGGGGCTAGGAGGGTGATTAGTGCCTGCGGGATGGGAAGGTGTGATGGTGGGGGCCCGTTCACCAGTCCCTCTGCTGGAGTGACTGTGAGATGCCATTGGTTGTAGGTGCCTTGTTGTTTCATGTATCACCTAGACAGACAGCCCCACCAAGAAACTTCCAGACGCCATGATTGAAAGGTGCAGTGTGATTTCAGCAGGTTTTAGAATAAGTGAAATGTGATAGATTGATAATGGGGTTGGTTATAAAATGCTTAGTTTTGATACATTTTCACCAAAGTTGTGGAGGTCTGGATTTGGAGGGCGCAGACATTTTTGTCATACAGTGTCCTTCACATGACCTTCCACTTGCTGAAAAATGTAATGTACTCTGCCTCTCTGTGCAGTTAGGTGAGGGGACCAGAATCCCTCTATTACACATGTTATGTCATGCTTTTTATGTATGACTTTCAAATGATCACATGTCATATTTTTTCACTCAGCCTAATATAAAGATTTTTAAAAAATTGGTGGCCAAGCCCTGGCCAGTCTGACTTGGTTAGTTGGAGCATCATGCCGTACACTGAAAGATCACAGGTTCAATTCCCATGAGGGCATATACTCAGGTTGTGGGTTCGATATTCAGTCTGTGTGCATATGGGAGGCAACTGATTGATGTTTCTCTCTCTCTCCCTCTCTAAAATCAATAAAAATATATCCTCGGAAGAGGATTAAATACATAGATAAAGATAAATAAAACTGGTGGCCAAGTGTCATATAATTCTTAATAAAAATAGCATTGTCACTTTTGATGGTTTTCCCCCTTGCACACAGAACATTCCCTTGTACTTGCTGCACTCACTGGTAGTCACAGTCGTGGCATCATCATTGTCAACAAAGAAGGGCTGAGGAGGTGGAGGGGACACGGATGGTTCGGGCATCTGGAAGGAAGATGAGCTCCGTCTTCCGCTTCCAGGGGCTCATAGTGCTAGAGTCGGGGAGTGTTTCCACTTTGGCCGGTAATGCTTGGGACCACCTGCTAGGAAGCCCCCGGGATGGGCAGGACCTCCCGGTCGCCAGCTGGTTTGGTATCTGGGAAATTGAAATTCTGGCCTCCCACCCGCTTTGATATGTGCTTCTACTTTTCCTCGGGTAAATGCAGTTTCCTGCGCTCCCCCCAGTTATTCCGATTATTTCAGGCAGGAGGCAGTTGGCTACAGATGCAGGGGAGTGTTCAAACGCTTTGCTGAGCACGCCCCCATCTCTCTCCCCTTAGAGCAGTGGTTCTCAACCTTCCTAATGCCGAGACCCGGTAATACAGTTCCTCATGTTGTGGTGACCCCCAATTTCATGGTTACAAATTGAACATGATTAAAGCATAGTGATTAATCACAAAAACAATATGTAATTATATATGTGTTTTCCGATGGTCTTAGGCGACCCCTGTGAAAGGGTCGTTCGACCCCCAAAGGGGTCGCGACCCACAGGTTGAGAAACGCTGCCTTAGAGGCTGAGGAGCCCGGACAGATGCCACTCGGTGACCATGCTCAGTGGAGGGCTGAGGTTACCTCGGGGGACGCAGGCCAGTGTTTCCATCTGCCTTAGTCTGGGCTCTTGTTTGCAAGGAAAAGATTCACTTGAGCTCATGGAAGCAAAAAGGGGGCATTTATTGGGTATTTTGTGGGACCAGTGGGCAGGAAATAGAGCCAGAAAGATGTCGGGGACCGGAGCTGTCCCTTTGCCAGGCTTGGCACTCAAGGACCCATGGCCCTTGTCCTGCTCTTCATGCGTCCCCAGCAGGTGCACTGGGTGGAACAGGATGGCCTCTGGCCCTGGCGTTACGTTACTCAGCTTACGTGAGCGGGTGGCCGATGAAAAACGCATCTTTCAGCTCCATTTTCCACCAGGGAAGCTGGAGTTGGGGGGCAGTTCTTAGAGAAGAGGGGTCATGCTGCACCACCCAGAGGCTTCCCTGCAAGTCGTGAGTCTGTTCCTCCCTCTTTCTGCTCAGAAAGCCGGGGAGTTGCTTTTCAGAATGGCTTAGACCCGCCTGGAAGTTGGGGGTATTGTCACCCAGCAGTGCTTGGCATTGTTGGGTGGGAGGCTGGGGACCATCTGATCACCTACCAGGGCGCCGTCCGCCTGGTGAATTGAGGTTTGCTCCTCTGCCCTGTCGTGATGGGACCGTGAGGAATCGCTCAGATGGAGAAAGCAGATCAGTCCTGGGTCCCTCAGAGGAGCAGCGTGTGCTGTGGACTAATGAGCTGTGAGAATGGCCGTGTTTGCCCTGGTAATGAAGTTACCGTAATGGAGGCAGGGAACGATCAGTATGCGCTGCAGACGGGAGCGACTGTCATGCCGTTACATTTGAGGGTCAGCCTGCAGTCAGGCCCCCAGTGTGACCGATGGTGAAGCCCTGAGCTCTGGTGCCGGGTCAAGCGCTGCCTCCGCCATTCCCTTCCTGGTGTCCTGGGGCGAACGTCTCCACCCCCTGTGCCTCCCCATCCGCAGGGGGCCTGCCCGCCGCAGCTACCGCCCCGGGAGGCTGGGAGGCCCAGGGAATTGACACCACGAGCCGGAGCATGACGTGTGGCTCAGTGAGCAGCTGCTTCCTTAGCATTATTCACTGTGACCGTTGCGCTGTGGTGGGTGCAGGCTTGACTGAGATGAGAGGGTTGCACCCTGAGGGTTTGAGGGTGCCTTCTGCTCTGTGGACTCCGTGAGTGGATGGGTAATGGGGAGTCCTTTCTGTGCTGATGCTCACCAGGTGCTTGCCTTCCGAACGGGCTGCGTGGAAGTAGCTCATCGTGCGGGAGTGTGAGGTGTCTAATGGCAGATTGCTCTGTGGTTTGGAGCACCAGTTGACCCACATCTAAATCCTCCTTGACTTATCGTCTTGGCTGTCCTGTTTGATCTTGTAAATACTAATTTCGCCTGGTTGTGCATGTGGTTTTCAGTGGTCCCAGGGTTAATTACCGTGTTTTGTTTATAAAGTACTCGTAGAGGGCGGGGCCCATCGCGGAGGGCTCAGGGCCCAGTCCCAGGGTAGCCTGCAGACCTGTGCTACTGGTAAAGCTTGGTGAGCAGCAGGGAGAGGGATTTCGGGGTCCGTCTAGATTGGCCAGCGCATTCCTGCTAGAGTCCTTCGTTTCAAGAACGATTTGGGGCATGACTGCCTTTTCTTGTGTGTTGACAGATGTGAGGAATCCCGAATCTCATCTTCTGAGAAGGATGGGGGGCGTGCGCCAACAGGTCATTTAGGAAGTGCTTCTTGAGGGCCTACTGTGTGCAAAGCTGTGTGTGCGGCTGGGGGAGGGTCCTAGAGAAGACAGGCCCTGCCTTCACAGTGCCTCCAGGCCAGTGGTGCACAGCAGGGTGTTCCAACCATGAGCTTCCCATGCCACCTTCTTGATTTTTTTGGGGGGAGGGGGCATAATTCCTATACCCCTTTTACTTTGGTTACTTGATAACTTTTAAATAGATTAACTATTTTTCTTAATACATTTGCTTTAACAAGGAACCCTTATGACAGTTAATTATATGTGTGTGTTTTTGGTCTTGTTAATTCTCACTTGAGTATATTCTTTCCGTTGATTGAAAGAGGGAGGGAGGGAGAGAGGGAGAGAGAGAGAGAAAGAGAGAGAGAAACATTGAGAAACATTGATATGAGAGAGACACATGGATTGGTTGCCTCCCACATGTGCCCACCGGGGCTGGGAATCGAACTCTCTAACCACTGAGTACACCAGCCAGGGCTCTATGTGTTCTTAACAGATGTTATAATACATAGCTACTAAAATGAAAAGCAGTGCTCACCTGGGAAATGCCCAGGAGTCACCTGGTAGACACTAGTGGCACATCTGACACGTCCCGGTGAACTGTGTCTGTGAGGAGACTTGGCTGTTGCCTGGAACCGGAGGCATGTGAAGAAGAGCAGCAGAGGAGCAGAGCTGGAAGGTGGGTGTGGCACAGGAGGTACAGGCCCTTTCCTGGCTGCGCGGCTTCGGGCACGTGGCTTAATGTCTCTGTGCCTCAGTTTTCACATGTAAAATGGAGTTAACAATAGTGTTTATCTTGTTGGGCTATTGTGAGACTTGAGATGGTGTCTGTAAATTACACCCTATAGGCTTTGACATATAGCAAGCTCTCACTAGTGTCCTTGTTTCTGTTTTTAAGCTGCTTCCCCTAATTAAACCAACCTTCCCTCCCTCCCTCCCTCCCTCCCTCCCTCCCAATGTATCCCATCTTTGGTGCTTACCTAAGGAAATGAGCACCTCTGCTGCATTGCTTTCCCCTTGCGCGTTTTTCTTTATAGCCGAGCTAACCACCAGGGTTAGCTCAGCTATAAAGGGACTGCAAACATAGGGACTGTTTGCAGATGAACGCCCCTTTATAGTTAAGATGGCCAGGCACCTTCTCCTCCATGGAGTTCTGTTCGAATTGTGGCGTGTGACATGCTCATTTTCCGAGCAGCCCCTGCATGGCGTCCGGAGGCCATGCACCCTGAAGAGCACAGAGGAGCGGTCACCGCAGCTGACCTGTGCGCCTGGGAGTCGCTCTGGCCTGAGTCTGGCTGGGCTTTGTTAGAGCTTTGTTTCTCGGTGTGCATTTAAGTCTTCCTTTGAAATGCTCCTTCTACAGAGGGTTATTAGGCTTCATCCCGGAGCCATTATGTACTTCAAAAACATGCCTCGCGCGCAGCCACCAGATCGCCACTCTGTGAATTAATCTTTTGTTATTAAACCTCAACATAGGGACTGTTTGCAGATGAAATGTCAGCTCTTCGCCAAGATGTTTTGTTTTTTTTGCTTGTGAAGCAGAAGTTTGTAGACAAATAGCTGACCCCTTTTAAATGAAATGTAAAAGGATAAAGTTGTCTTAAGGTGACTGCCTCTCAGGGCCAAGACATCCAGCTACTTGCTGCTGCTTTCTTCTTTCACAGTCCGCTCTCTGAGCGGCCACCATCGCTGCCTGTGAGGGCTGGGCTGCACGCGAATGCTAGGCCTGGGCTGGAGGAAATGAGTCTGAACGGTGGCCCTGCTGTTTCCTCCCGGTGCCCCTTTCCTGGAGCACAGGTTGTTTTGTTTTGTTTTGTTTTAAAATGTTTTTATTGATTTCAGAGGGAGAGGGAGAGAGAGATGGATACATCAGTGAGAGAGAGAGATGGATCGGCTGCCTCCTGCACGCCCCACACTGGAGATTGAGCTCACAACCTGGGCATGTGCCCTGACTGGGAATCGAACTGTGACCTCCTGGTTCATAGGTCGACACTCAACTACTGAGCCACACCGGCTGGGCAGTTTGTCTTATTTTGTTGCTCATCTTTTGTACAATCGACCCTAAGCTGAACGCCCCTTTATAGTTAAGATGACAAGGCACCTTCTCCTCCTCCACTGGCGTTCTGTTCGCATTGTGGTGTGTGACATGCTCATTTTCTGGGATGCAGAGCAGTGCCGCCCACAGAACTTTGTGGGATGAGAGATGTTCTCAGCTGTGTTATTCGATCTGATAGCCATCATTCACACGTAACTAGTGAGCACTTGAAACGTAGTTAGTGTAACTGCGGGATTAAATTAAATTTAATTTTTTAAAAAAATATATTTTATTGATTTTTTACAGAGAGGAAGGGAGAGAGATAGATAGTTAGAAACATCGATGGGAGAGAAACATCGATCAGCTGCCTCCTGCACATCTCCCACTGGGGATGTGCCCGCAGCCCAGGTACATGCCCTTGACCGGAATTGAACCTGGGACCTTTCAGTCCGCAGGCCAACGCTCTATCCACCGAGCCAAACCGGTTTTGGCAAATTTTATTTAATTTTAATTAGATTTAAATTAAATAGCCACATGTGGCCAGTAGCCATTATGTGGGATGACGTAGATCGAGGCTGGAAGGGACCCCGGGCCACATAGACTGGTACTAACCCCCTTTTTCATTTCGCTGGGAATAGTTCCTGGT
>NW_005370733.1:615214-630447 GCF_000412655.1 Myotis brandtii
GAAAGGCATTGGCTGTCATGACTGTAATGAGGGATGAGAAAGCGCAGACCTCAGCTAGGGGGAGTCAGTCTGAGGCAAGACAAGCCCTCTTTCCCCAACACTGTCAGATTTTAGAGCCAGTGCATGTGGCCTTTGGGCTCATCTTTCCAGAGGCCCATGTAGCCACTGGCTGTGATCCCGCTCCTTCCGTTCCCACTCGGGGACGCTGGCTGCACTAGGATGAGTGCAGACGCGTTACAGGGGGGCCTGGAGTCTGCCCTGAGTTCTCAGGGGGCAGCTGACAGCCTCAGGCGCTTTGTTACTGTCAACACCTTGTTTGGGGCGCACCTCCCAATTGATTACGAAGACTACTGTCTTCACACCTCAGTTGAAAAGATGGATTGATCAGAGCATGTGCAGCAGCGTGCGGGCAGGTGTATGTGTTTACACACGTGTGTTTGTATGTATTGAGCCAAGGGGTTTCCTGGGTGAATTATGAGTGAGAAACACTGATGGAGCCATGACTGAGTCTTCAGGCATCCATCCAGGATTTACTGAGTGCTCAGCATATGCCAGGTGTTAGCAAGATGAAAAGCTCCCAAAGTCCTTGCCCTTGTGGCGCTTACATTCTGGTGGGAGACACACAAAATATAGATGACATCATGTAGTAATGCGTGCTTTAAAGACAAAATGGTGCAGGAAGGGCTGGAGGGAGCCTAGGGTGGATCTCTCTTCGCTGGGGCACCGGGTGCGTGCGCGCACGCGCGTGTGTGTGTGTGTGTGTGTGTGTGTGTGTGTGGCCTGTGTGAGGAGCGGAGGGGCCCGCGTGCAGCTGTTGGGAAACAGCAAACCCGGCCTCGGAGGCTGTGGAAGGCATTTTGCTGCAGTTGTTGCTGTGGGCACCTTTATGTCAGCAGACACCCTCGGTCTATAACTCACATTGAGTTCCTGGTGGCCTGTGGGAGCGGAGGGGCCCGCGTGCAGCTGTTGGGAAACAGCAAACCCGGCCTCGGAGGCTGTGGAAGGCATTTTGCTGCAGTTGTTGCTGTGGGCACCTTTATGTCAGCAGACACCCTCGGTCTATAACTCACATTGAGTTCCTGGCGCTCCTTTCCCGTGAATGCAGGAGGGCCTGGACTGGCTCTTACAGGACTTCCCTTGTTGCACATCTTCAGCCAGAGTCAGGTTGTCCGTGGCCGCCGCCTGCGGCCCGCTCCTCCCTCTGGCCTGCCCATGTCCTCAGTGGTGGCCCCATCCGCAGCCCTCCCGCCTGGCACTGCAGCCCACCCTGCTGCCTCCCCTCGCCCGCCCAGTGCCCGACACGCATCCTCCTTTAGCCAAACTGTTCACTCTCTCTCCTTGGGCCATAGCAGTACTTCCCACATTTCCCTTTTGCTGACACTGTACCTCTTCCCAAAGCCCTTCCCTCCTCACTCCTTCCAGCTCGCCCCACCCCCAGGACCCACCTGCCACCCCTCTTCTAGGACGCTGTCCCTATCATCTGAATGCGACTGGAACACATAGTTCCTGATTCCTAGTTATGTCCTGTTTGTATCACATCACAGGTAATGCCCCCATATTTGTTGAGTTGGTAATTAAATACGTAAGAAACATGTCTTCCGATTTCTTGGGCTTGGACTCAAAGACTCTGTGTTGTTAGGTTTGGGAAAAAATGATAACTTTATTTTAAAACCATGCACAACCTATAAGTGTATGTATATATGTATGTACGTATACACACACATCTCCCAATTCTGGATTCTTTTGAAGAAGTTTTCCCTTTTCTCTTCTGATTTCCTCCATTTCTTCCTGGTGGTGTGTTCAGTTCCCACTTTTCCTGAGAACTGAGTGTGTGGTTGTGGTTAGGCTAATGGGGGCTCTGGGAGCCAGCCTTGTCGATGTGACTGCTCGCATTGTCTCTTTCCTTCCTCTCCCTTTGCAAGTGTGAGCCGTGCCCACATCCAACCTTCTATGATCCTGTATGTTTTCCTAGTTGGGCCGACCTGGCACTCTGCTGACATTCAACCAGATCTCACCGGCTGGTCACAGAATTGTCAGGATCAGGGATGCGTCCATTCCGGCGACCTGGCTCCTTGCATGGTGCCACGCCACGCGGGGCTGTGGAATCAGCCTCACTGTTGCTCTTCTTCTGGCGCCGAACGTGAGCCCAGGCATGCAGATCTCATCGCAGAATCTTGGAGCTTTTCCTTGATTTTCCCACAGTCTGCGGAGCCTGATTTAGGGCCGCATCAGGATTAAGTGAGATTACCAGCAGCTTCTCTCCGTCTCTCTTGTGTATCTTGTATGATGTGTCCTAATAACTATTGATGTCAAGTTCATCCCTCAAGAAGCCGAGCCCGACCTTTAGTGTCCTGCTGAGGTTGCAGTTTTATGATGTGTTTTTCTTGCAAGTAAAATCAATGGAGATAAATCTCGCTAACTTTTCCTGCACGATGAGGCGGGTGGGCCCTGCTGCCACCGGAGGTCCCTCCCTCTGCAGGGCACACTCTTGTGTCACATGGAGGGTTGTTCACCAGAATTGATCGGTTGGTCCACTGCTCTTAAAGGTCACGCTTAATGACATTTTGGGAAGATTGAGGAAGGTGCCCTGGTCGGCCCCGTGCTCTCCTTCGCCGCTGTTTGCTTTTAGCCGCCTTCTCTCATTTACTAGGCAGTTATACCGGTGCTTAAAGGGCAGGGCCTGCTGTGCATTTTCATCCTGAAATTGAGCCCCGGCTCGTCCGCTGCAGTTCACAAATGGTCTGTTTGGCTCACGGGAATCCTAATGTGAATGGATGACACCCCCGTTACCAGGGTGTGGGGTGCAGGACGGACCGCGGCCGCAGAGTGGGCCGGCTCATCTGTGCGGCTGCCGGGCCAGGCTGACAGGTCCAGGGCGTCCTGCCGTTGGCCTTTCATGTTGAGCCTGTGCTGAAGAACAGATGGAGGGGAAGGGGCCTCCTTGACAGTCTGGGAGGGTGGGGACCTTTAAGTCAGAGGAATCAAAAGAGCAGTTTAGTTATTAGTGGCATGTGTGTGACAGCTTGACACTCGGTAATTGTCCACAGAGACCACGCTGCTTTGCAACGGTGTTCTTGCAAATGTGCCACATGACATGTTTTTCCTAATAAGGAGGGCTGGTCTGATTTGGATAGTTCTGAATAACTTCACATTATTTATTAACCATCAGCAGTAGGAATATTTTTTTCTTGCCATCATGGTTGGCCAGAGGATTAGAAACAAGAGTAATTGAGATTCCTGCAGTCAACAAACATGATTTTCATTCTTGAGAGAAAAGTTTTGGTTGGAAAATTTCTTGTTAATATGACTTAGTATCCTGAGAGATAACGCTGTGAATGTTCTCAAGATAGGAAACATTGTTTTTGGCAGGAAGTAGTTAATTATCGTGTTCAAAGTAATAAGTGCTCATTATCCCAGCTGAAAAACAGAGAAGCATAAAGAAGAAAAGAAGGCATCTATAATCCTCCACTTAAAGTGTAGCACGGTCAGCAGCTTCATATTGTCTTTTTAGTCTTTTTTCTACATAAATATTTGTGTTTAGATGTGTTGTAGTCATTCTTCACATGCAAGGAAAACCACTCCCACTCTATTTCCAATTATATACAAAGAATTTCTGTGCTGTTATGATGTGGTGATATTACTAGTATATAGTACTCAGAAAATTTCACATTACATTCTCATAGTTTCCTATACTGTTTCCCTGTTAGGTCAGACATTTATTTAGCTTACCAGTGTTACAAATGTTGGTGGGATAAATATCTCCGTGCAGTTTTTCCTTTGTTCAGGAGTGCTTTCTAAGGATAGGGTCCCAGAAGTAGAGTTGCTGTGTCAGAGGTCTGGGCTGTTTTATTTTCAGGACTTGGGTAAGCTGTATGATATATAAAACCATCGCTCACCAGTTGCGCCATTGCAGAGGTGCCAGTGGACTAGGGTGTGTGTGTGTGTGTGTGTCTAACTATTCTTCACTTGTAAAAATGCCATTTGTCTCCTCTTTGTATCTTCTGCTTCTTTGCTGAAACTTTTTCTATTCATTTCAAGAGTGTTTGCCCTTTACTCGTTGGAGGATTTCTATAGTAGCTATTTGATGTCTCTGTCAGAAAATTCCAACGCCTTTGACCTCTTGTAGTGACATCGTTACCTACGAGAATTGAGATTTTCCTTATCATTGATAGGCCAGGTAATGTTGGCTTGTATCCTGGACATTTTTGATGTTATGCTAGGAGATGTGTAAGTTCTACAGAGAACATGGATGTTCTTGGTTTAGCAGGTAGGCAGCCCTGCTGGGTTTAGGCTGCGAGTTCAGGTCAGCTTTCTATGGGTTCAGGTTTCAATGTTAGCTTGTTTTCAAAGACTCTGCATGTTTTTTCCAACCCGTCTCAGATGCATTCCCCTCAGTGCCTGTGACTCGGTGGCCATCTGTCCTGTGGTTCAGTCGCTAGTCTGTTCCTTCTCTGGAAGGTCTCATCGATGCTTGTCTAGCTCGGATGGAGCCCGGAGGTCATAAACTACCTCACGAGGTCGCCTCTCCAGGCGCTTCTTTTCTGCGGTCTCTCTCGTCCTTCCTGGTCGTCTGGGCCTCTCCTTTCTGGTCCCTGGCCAGAAGCTGGGCTTTATCTGCCCTGCTCCGCCGGGCACTTCTCACTGTGGCACTGGGGACAGAGCAGTGGGCGGCAGAGAGAAGAAAAGCGGGGGCAGGGAGTGCCCCTTCACTCTCGGGACTACAGCTCCTGATGGGAAGGGACATTTCCTGCCTCAGAATCTGATGCTCTTCTGCGCTCCCATCGCAGCTGCTAATGCTGAGGTCAGCGAGACTGCTAGGAGGCCGAGGGCGGGGCCTGGGGAGCGGAGAGAAGAGAGAACCAACAGAGGAACTGCCCACTCGGTCTGATCTGGGGGACCTTTCCACTCCTTGAGCCAGAACTGGGGGGTCTGGAACTCCAGTTGCCCGCTCCAGTAGCCTGGAGTGTTTGTGGCACCCCAGGCCGGGCAGCATCGAGTTGAGGCTGGGGATACTGGAGGAAGAGGGATGGCTAACTCACCTCTGGTTCGGTGGTACTTTGGAGTCTGGCTTCTTTCCTCATTCCTCCGCTACTGCTTGCTTCTCAGAACCCTCAGCTGCTCCATGCCTTCTGCCCAGTTTGTGGCTGCATTTGGTGGAGAGGCGTGGAGGATGCTCAGTCTGTCTTACCTGGACCTGGAATGAGGAACAGCTTTTAGACTCTCAGTGCATATTACCAGGTTGCTTTCCAAAGAGCCTATACCAGCTTACAGTTCCTAACATGCTAGTTGGCCTATCTCAGTGCACTTCATGAGCGTTGGGAAAGACTGTCAAAACAAAGCAAAAATACTCCCATCTCTACTTTTTGAGGGTGAACCACAGCCGCTTACTGGGTCAGGCTCCTTAATTAGTGATTAGAATCAAACTTTCGCCTTTATATTTATTACCCAGGTGTATCTCTTTTCTTCTTTTCACTTGTTAATTCAGGTCCATTGCCTATTAATTTGCTAAATTTAGACATACACATTTATATCAGGATCTGGTTTGGTTGTAAATAACATAGACCTCCCAAGGTATCCCAGGGCTGCTATGGGAGCTCCATATTTCCAGGAACCCAAGTTCAACTTGCCTCATTGCTTTGCCAAGCACAGCTTCTATCCCCAGCTCTCCACAGTGGCTGCTG
The DNA here is from genome assembly GCF_000412655.1 of Myotis brandtii. Taxonomy (NCBI): domain Eukaryota; kingdom Metazoa; phylum Chordata; class Mammalia; order Chiroptera; family Vespertilionidae; genus Myotis; species Myotis brandtii. Next base: position 620,896 of record NW_005370733.1, read on the forward strand.
GAGCTCCAGCCATGACGTTCTCATTCCTAGCACAACCCGGAAGAAGGCATGAAGGAGCAGTAACTTTTAAGGCGGCTTTCCAGAACCTGCCCAGAACATTTTATTTGCATCTTATTGGGCAGAACTTACACAGACACCTGACCATACCGGGCCGTAAAGGTTGCTGAGAAAAAGAGTCTTTGGCCCGGCAGCAAAGGGTGCATTTACAGACTTGGGGTCTGTTATTAAGAAAGTAAAGGAGATTGGATATTGATGGGCATTTGGAAGTGGCTACCACAGTATCGTTTTTTGTTGGTTTTTTTTTTTGGTTTTTGTTTCAGAACTAGAAGAGAATATCCGTTTCTAATAAAACAAGCAAACAAACATAGAGGTCTGAAAAGGAGAAAGTGAATGGCTGGAGAGGGGTTCCTCCCTGGACCCCTTTCCCTTTACACTCAGATGTAACCACTGTTAGCAGCTTGATGAAAAGTTCTTCAGGATTTGTGTGTGTGTGTGTACGCGTAAGCACACGAATCTGTGATCAAAAAAACAAATGTGGGATCTTACTAAACATATCCTCCTATATAATAAAAGGCTAATATGCAAATTGTCCCCTTGGGAGTTTGACGGGGAGACTGGGAGTTCGATCGCTCCCTATGACGTGCGTGGCCACCAGGGGGCGGCGTGGAACATGGTGGGCAACCAGCAGTGGCTGTGGTGGGGTGCTGAGGGAGCGAGGGAAGGAGGAGGTGGGGAGGTGGGGAACCTGATCAACCCTGATCGCCAGCCAGGCCTAGGGACCCTACCCATGCATGAATTTTGTGCACCGGGCCTCTAGTTCTCTTACAATTTTCTTTCATTCACTAGCATCACATGTAAGCACACCATTCATGCGCTATTCTATTATATGGCTGTACTGTGATTTACTTAACTTTCCTTCTGTTGATAGATGGGTTGCCTAGTTATTTCACTTGAAAATATGCTGTAGGGGATATTCTTGAAAACATAGCTTGGCACACTTTTGTACAAATATTTTTCATTATTTTTCTAAAACTATTAACATTAAGCTTTTTCATTTTTGCCTTAGACCTCATTGTATTCTTCTTATTTTAAATTTTATTGATTTTTAGAGAGAGGAAGTGGGGGAGACAGACAGACAGACATTGATGTGAAGGGGAAACATTGATCAGTTGCCTTCCATACATGCCCTGACCAACGATCAAACCCGCAGCCTGTTGGTGCATGGGATGACGCTCCAGCCAACTGAGCCACCTGGCTAGGGCGTTGCATTCTTTTTTAACATAAAATGTTTGAAGTGTTTATTTATCAGCTCTGTTGTCCTTTTCTTTGTGTCTTTTGTCTCTTTTAAACTAACAAAGTAGTTTGTCGTGAGATGCTCACATCGTTTTTCTCCCATGTTTTTCTGTGATTTGATTTCATACTTTTAACTCTAATCCAGTGGTTCCCAGCGTGGGGCACACGCCCCATAGGGGGGCAGTTTGATTTTTAAGGGGGGCAATTCTAGAATGAGTTATTAACAGTGAATTTTTTGCATTTTTTATGGTTGTAGGGGCCTCCTATACAGTATATAAATATATGTTGTGACATATTTATGTGCACCAGTTCTTTGTTATATGTTTTGAAACTATTTGCTATTTTTTCATATCTTCTATAATAATAAAAGTGTAATATGCTAATTAGACCGGATGTCCTTCCGGACGACCTTCAGGACGAAGCCGGGGCTGTGAAGGAAGCCCGGATCCCAGGTGCCTGCTGGCGGCCAGAGGGAAGCTGGTGCTGGCAGCCGGGCAAAGGAAGGCCTGCTCTTACGTGAATTTCATGCGTCAGGCCTCTAGTCACTTCATATTATTATTATTTTTTTTAACAATTTCTTAGGGATTTCTTCCTCAGTACTTCAACTGTCCTTTTGTTCTTTTATTTTTCTCTTTCATGGATGCCATGTTCTTTGGAAACTTGCTTAGACCAAGCTAATGGCCTTTTAGGCTTCCTCCACATGAGTAGGAGTTCACTTTTTGAATAATAAGAATCATGTCACGGTGTGGGGAGGCATCAGGATTTTAGAGATGCTTAGGTGTGGGGCGTGGCCAAAAAGAGGTTGGGAGCCATTGGTCTAATCCAGTGGTTCTCAACCTTCCTAATGCTGCGACCCTTTAATACAGTTCCTCATGTGGTGACCCCCAACCATAAAATTATTTTCGTTGCTACTTCCTAACTGTAATTTTGCTACTGTTATGAATCGTAATGTAAATATCTGATATGCAGGATGTATTTTCATTGTTACAAATTGAACATAATTAAAGCACAGTGATAAATCACAAAAACAATATGTAATAATATATGTGTTTTCCAAAGGGGTCACGACCCACAGGTTGAGAACTGCTGGTCTAATCGATCTAAAATTACTTTTGGTATGTGGCATGAGGTAACACTCAATTAACATTTTTCCTGTTTTTAATGCATTTCCACTGAATTAAATGAATTTCATTTTTGCCTTGTTAACAGTATGCCTCTCATTAAATGGAAACTGACCGGAAATGAAAACAATTGAGTTAGTTTTCCAGGTAATTTTCCAACCATGGCATTTGTGGGTAAAATGTGCATTGTTTTTATCATTTAAGCAGATACAGGATTGTCCTTCAGATGTGAGGTCAGCAGATCCAACTGCAAAGCAGATAATTAGAAACAGTTTGCAGACTGAAATATGGTGCAGCAGGCAGACCGGCTGCCAATGGCGCACCCGCCCGCCCCGGGGAGCGTGGGGCCCGCCCGCCCTCCCGCTCAGGACAGGCCTCCTGGGCACCATCTCCCTCTTTCATTTCTGGTGAAAGACCCTGAAAGAGTAGTGGCCGTTAGAAGCAAGAATCATAATGAAAAGAGCATTCGCTGTGCATTTATAAACTGTCAGATGGTGGGTAAGGTGTTTCACATCATATCTAACCCTAGAAGCAACTCTAATGTGTGCACTGTGGTCCCTGTTCGCGGAGGAGAAAACTGAACCTGGAGGGTTGGGACTGTGCGGGGCCACGGCCCCCAAGTGCAGGTGCCAGGGTGCTGTCCCGTCCGACCTCTTGCTCCCCTTCCCTCCTGTCTCCCTCCACTGTGTTCTCTCTCCCTTTTCTCCTTCTTTCTTTGCTACCGTATGAGTCACTTAAAAAATCACATTTGAAGTTTTGAAAGTAGCAGGTTTATTATGGAAATTTGGAGATACAGCAGATACAAGGAAGAAAGTAACTCCCCTTTTACACCCTGGTCCCAAATGTGTGAATGCCGTTCCCCTCGCTTTGTCAGGCTGGAAATTACCAGAAGGCAGTCTCTCCCGCTGCTTCATGATTTCGCCCCTTCACTTGGGTGGTTTGTTGCTTTTCTTATTGAGATCCACGGCCTGTCCATATGCTGTCTGTCCACTGTTGGTTCTCTCCCCCCAAGACTCTTTTTTCTGAACCATAAATTGTGTTACCATTAGAAGTCCTTTTCAGATTTGTTAACTTACATTTTAATGAGCCATTTCTTTCAGCTTACTCTTTTTTTTGTTGTTGTTAATCCTCACCCGAGGATATTTTTCCATTGATCTTTTAGAGAGAGTGGAAGAGAGAGGGAAAGACAGAGAGAAACATCAATGTGAGAGAAACACATTGATTGGTTGCCTCCTGCAAGCCCCCCCTATCAGGGCCCGAGGTATGTGCCCTTGACCGGAATCGAACCCAGGACCCTTCGGTCCGCAGGTCGAAGCTCTATCCACTGAGCCAAACTGGCTAGGGCTCAGCTTACTCTTTCCTGATAGCATATGTTTTCATTTGCTCTCCACAGTAGGGAATCAGAGTTTTTTCCTTTTTTAAATCAGGGAAGACTTGCTATGTAAAATATGAGCCTGCTCATTTATGAAAGGTGTGCATAGCAGCAAAGTGAACGCCAGGGACCCACTCCTGGCTTCAGAACGAGCAGGAAGCAGCTCCGGCCCAGGTGCGTGTGAACCCCTCTTCGGGACACCCCCTCGGGACACCCTCCTGAGGATCCCCCCCCAGTTCCCCCAGGACACTGCTGCCCCAGGCAGTGTTCTGGGCTTTGAGTTTTGAGTTATTTCCTTTCTTTTTTTTAAATGGAAAATTATGCTTTAAAAGGTTCAGCTAGTTTCCCAGGGCCTGGCAGTAGAAATAGCTGAGGTCCTGGCACCTGCGTCTGGGGTGCCTCTCTCTCTCTCTCTCTCTCTCTCTCTCTCTCTCTCTCCCTCCCTGGGAACATGACTGCCTCCTCGCTGGCTGGTAGTATGGCATTTCCCTCCTCGTTTTCACTACATGGATTTCTGCAGAGTGAAGTCAAGTTGTTTCTTGGAAGTGCTTTTATTCACATTTAAACCTGAGGGTTTTACACTTGTTGACTTCAGATGTTATTAGAAAACTGAAAACTTGCCTCGCGCTCAGAAAGGAACCAGTGGTGCGTGGGATGCACGTGGGCCCCCTGCTTTGCCCTCATGTCTGGAGCTGGTGCAGGCGATGCCACACCATCACTCCCTTTACACCGTAAATGCAGTGGTTCCAGTGAATACACGTGTTTTGGAAGATACTTAGCTGGCCTTTCAGAAAATCAAGTCCTGGGGATTTTCCACTGGATGAGTTCACTTTTTGTTAATTTTCACAGCACCCACAGCATTCGGCTCACAGACGGAGGTGGAGGTGGAGCCCAGGAATAGATGCCTCTCACAGTAACAGGCACAGTGGAGTGGCTCCGGGTCCCAGTGGTGGCTCGGGGCAAAGGCAGGGCCTGGCTCCTGCACCCTGGGCGCTGGGGGACAGGATGAGGGGCCCTCTCTCCCTGGGGCCTGGGCAGCACAGCGCCGTGGTCACAGTGCGGCCTCTGGAGTCACTCACAGATCTTGGCTTTCCCACTCCCCGCTGTGTGACCGTGGGCCCGTGACTTCGCCCCTCTGAGTCTGGTTTCCTCACCTGTAAAATGGGGACATTAGCACACACGCTCTTGGGCGTAAGGCGTTTAAACAAGGTGTAAAGAGTGTAGATGCGATCAGTGCTGTCAGCCCTATCGCAGCGCCCAGCACAGCATGCTCTAGTGATCGAAGCCGCCAATGTCGGCGCCATCTTCCAGCCAGCCGCCCATTCTGTAGAGGAAGAGGCTGAGTTCCGGATCTCACAGCCACTCAGAGGCTGAGCTGAGACAAGAATCCGGTGTCTGACCTGGCCCCTCTGCAGTGCCCCCCCACCCCCACCCCCGACGCACATCGCAGTCATTTACCTTGTCGCCTTCCCTGCCTCTCAGCGGTGCTGCTCGCCTCCTCTCTCGAGCCGGCAGATCCTGACAACAGATGGTGCTGTTTTGAATTAAAACAATTTAACTCGGGATCCATCAACTGCCAACATCAAACATCTTTAAAAGAAGGAAAGAACCTCATTATCAAGAGTATTTAAGCTAAGCAGGTATTTGATCTAGCCTCATCATTTGCATTCCTGAGAAGAAGAAAGGCGGTGGCAGCTGCCGCCACCGGCAGACCCCATGCGCGCCGACACCTAATTGCTTCGGGATGAATTTCCCCTTCTCTTGGCCACACGGCGCTAATTTGGACTTGGGTCCGAAGGTTTCAGCCACACTGAATATTAACAAAGTGTTTTCACCTAATCTTGTTTTGGTCCACAAATCCCTTGGCCATACATTTTTCAGGGTAGGGTTAACACTCAACTACTGCTTTGTCCAAATGCATGTGAACATGGCAGGCCGACTGACCACGTGGGCTTGTGCCTGCAGCCCTGGGGCGGGATGGGGCGGAGCTGCGGGCACCGAGCCAGTCCCTGGACAGTCACTCTCCTGCTCACAGCGCAGTGCCCAGAAGTGAAATGTATATTCAGTGCCACTCCCCCTGCCCACCAGACTGTTCTCTCCATCTTTCCAAAGACCATTGTCCATAGGATCACTCCTTGCACCCAATCCCCAAGCTGATGGTGAAGGGTAGTGGATGTGATGCCGTGAAAATACTCAGACTCTAGCCCAGGCGTCTGGGAGCCCAGTTAGACCCACTCACGTCTGGCTCCGCCGTGGTGCTCACCCTACTGCTCTCGTGTCCCTCTCCGCCAGCTCATCTCCGCCCTTCCACCCCTTCTTGCCTCCACTGGCGCCCAGGTTAGGTGCTGAGGGTGCGAGGAGTTAGTGCCCCTTTGACCTGTCTTTGTTTTTTTTCTTCTCTGGCCTCCTACTTTATTTTCTCTTTCTTTTATTCTTCTCCGCTGCCACAGTGTGGTCTCCTGACTAATGCGGCCACTGCCACCGCATTTCCCTGCTCCACGGGTAGACTGTGAGTGGCACCCGGGAGCCACGATTCCGGTGGCCCAGGTCCTGGTCCTGGCTGTGGGTGTAGCTTAGCTCTAGCCTAGTGTCAGCAGGAGATAAGAGGACGGAGGTGAGCATCCATGGTGTCTGCAGCCAAACAAGGGGGGTATTACTGCAGCTGGGGCCTTGCTAGCATCCCAGGGGCTGCTGTGTGTGAGTGGAGGGGTACACCTGCGGGGGGTGCACCTGTGGGGCGTGCACTGCAGGGGAGTCGCCAGCAGAGGGACCAGCACCTGCCGAGTAAGTGGAGGACTCGTCTTCTTTAGTCCTTTTCGGGCCTGTGTGTCCTTGACCCAGAGTTCAGGCCTAATGGGCTGGGGGGGTCCGGTGCAGCTCAGCTCTGCCGCGTGCTCCCAGCACGATTCTGCTGAAAGTAACCGTGCTGTCTTAGTATTTGTTTGCCGCATCGCACTTCTGCCCGGCGTTTGGGTTTGAAACCCTATTTATAGTCTCGTGACATTTGCACGGACAGCCCCGTCAGGTGATGCCTTCTGCGCGAGCCCCTTTCATCCTGGTCCCACCCCCCGTGTCCACTGTGATGTCTGACCTCTATACATGGCTCTTCCTAGGTAGCGGCCATGCGGTCTCTGCTGAGCTCGGTGTAAATGATCCTCCCACAGGGACCTGAAGCGCAAAGGTGCGGCACTGCTCTCATCGTTCATAATTGGGTTCCCGCCGCAGGGAGCGAGTGCGGCCCCGCGGCCTGAAGGCCCCATGTGGTTAGTGTCCTTGGGCCGTGAGGACCGATGCCGCTCTATCTCACACGTAATCAATCTGTATCTGACGGCGTTTGAAAGTGATGTGTGAATAGTGGGTATTGGTGTGGTGCTCTGAGTGAGATTTATCATATCAAAGTCTGTGTGAGCGGGAATGTATGTTGTCTATTTTCACTTTATCAAATCGTCCCACTTTTGTATTGATATTGTTCCCCCTCCTGTGGTCTTAGGAAACAAAACATGGAGTCATGAAATCTCAGAGCTGGAAGGGAGGCCATAGAGCCAATATCTTCCATGAGGGAGGGACCCGCGGTCACAGAGGTGAAGGTGTCCCCTGTGAAAGCCCCCGAGGGGGACCCAGGCCCGCAGCGGACGTGGCTGGTGGCCCCTGCTCATGCTGATCCTGGGGCTGGTGAATACCGCCTCCTGGTTCCTTGCCTCATCCCTGGCCGCGGGGTCTTTACTCGCTCTCCATGTGGCCTCTCTGGAATCAGGGCTCCCCCTGCCAAGGGGACATCCGACAGCTGGGTGAGTTCAGCTCCGTGTCCCTCACCGCGAGAGCCTGCCTCATGGCTTCCCTCGCACGGGCAAAGGGGAGGACGATGCGATGGCAGCTGATGGCGACAGGGCCGAAGCTTACCGCGCACTTGCACGCACTGGGCACTGGGCTGGGCGCTTTGCACGAATGAATGCGCTTCCTCCCACACGGCATGTGCACAGCTGTTAAATGACTCGTTTCAGAGGCGAGGCTCTGGGTGGGTGCAGGGAGCTTAAGTCCTTGGCTGGCGGTGGGGAAGTTGGACCCAGAACCACGCCCTTCACCAGCCAAGCTCTCCTGCCTCTCAGCCAAGCACCTGGCACATCACACCCACTTGGTGATGACAGGTTTTTTTGTTTTTTTAAAAAAATATATTTTATTGATTTTTTACAGAGAGGAAGGGAGAGGGATAGAGAGTTAGAAACATCGATGAGAGAGAAACACCGATCAGCTGCCTCCTGTACACCCCCTACTGGGGATGCGCCCGCAACCAAGGTACATGCCCTTGACCGGAATCGAACCTGGGACCCTTGAGTCCGCAGGCCGACGCTCTATCCACTGAGCCAAACCCGTCAGGGCAGTGATGACAGGTTTGATGGAAAGTTAAAGCACGGAACACCACCTCTTGGAGTGGTTCTGGGTTCTCACTCTGCTTCCATCTGGAAACGGTCTCCATCTAGAATCAGCCCCATTCCATGGGGAGTTACTTTGACCTGTGGCATCCCTTGCAGTTTAGAAGTCCCATTGAAAGGAAAGGGACTAAAATAATACCATTGGAAGCCACGGGTAAGCCAGGTTGACGTTCAAGTTCTTGTTCAGGCCCTGCCTGGGACTGGTTGGCTCTCCTGCTCCTACAGCCTGTGCTCGCCCAGCAGCCAGAGTCCCGAGGCTGGAAAGTCACGTTGTGCCACTTCCCTGCTCAGGCCCTGCAGGGCACCCGGCTCACCCAGAGGAAAGCCATGTGCTTGTGATGGGCTTCCACACCCATGGGTCTGCCCACCACCCCACCCCTCCCCACTTTCTTGCTTCTCTCTCCTTCACTCTCTCTGCCCAGCCATTAGCCTCCTTGCCGATTCCAAAACATTCAAGCTGAGCTCCCACCTTCCCTGGCCTCGGTGCTGACTGCTCTGCCTCCAAATAGTCCAGAATCTTTGCTCAGAATCAGTGCCGGACTTAACCTTGCAGCATTCCCCACTCGCATCCCCCTTCCCTGCACATCTTAAAACCCGGGACACATTTTGGCATCTAAAACAGCATATTTTTACTTTTAAAAATATAAAGAGCTTATTGTCTGTCTTCCTCTACTAGGGGGTGTTCTTTGTTTTATTGATGTTTCCCAAATGCTTAGAAGATACCTGGCCCATATTTTTTGAATGAATGAATGAATGAACAAGCGAAAGAAATGGATGAGTGTAGCCTGGCCAGCATGGCTCAGTGGTTGAGTGTCAGTCTGTGAACCAGGGAGGTCACGGTTTGATTCCCGGTCAGGGCACATGCCTGGGTTGCGGGCTTGATCCCCATGTGGGATGTGCAGCAGGCAGCTGATCAATGATTCTCTTTCATCAATGATGTGTTTCTCTCTCTCTCCCCCTCTCCCTTCCTCTCTGAAATCAATAAAAATATATTTTAAAAAAAGAAATGGATGAGTGTTGCCTGGTGAAGCCACTTTCTTGTTGGGCCTTTTAAAAATCAAATAGCTGCTTGTACCAGATGAAATGTCATATCCTCCCGACGGTATGCTCTGTGGGTTCTTTGCACCTTGTCACGTGGATGTGTCACCCATCCGTCCCCACCCCGCAGGATGTGGTATTTGTGGGGCAGGCAGCACTTAGCTGGTGTTGAGGAGGCAGGTGACGCGACGTGCTGGGACCAGAGGCCCGCGTTCTCTTCCCATTTCTGATGAGAACAAGCTCTGTGTGAGCCAAAGCTGATGCGTGAGAAGCACGCCGCTCTGCCCAGACTGCAGTC
>NW_005370733.1:630474-668473 GCF_000412655.1 Myotis brandtii
CAGTTTTCATTCCGTGATGTTCCCCGGAGACTAGGAGCCCACTATTGTCATTTCCCCTCCCCGCGTGGCAGCCCCAGTGCACTCCCGGGCCCACCGCAGCGGGCCCGACCCGGGCCCATCATTGCTGCGGATTTGTCTGCCTGTTGCACAGCCATCTGCTCTCTGCCGTCCAGGCTTTAGCGTTTGAAGGATGAATTACTAACCGCTCCATGGCTTGCAACTGCTCGCTGTTGGTTGTGTAAGCCAGTAACTCGTCCCAGCGGTTAGAGTCCCCAGAACCTCGGTTTGGAAAGCCTTGCCTTGCCTGGTTGTGTACGCGCCAGGGGCAGCCATGGAGGCGGACTGAATCAGCACCCAGGCATCGAATGGAAGCGTGGCTTGCAAACCTTCTCCTGCAGCTGTTATGTTCAGGCTTTCATGCCGGAGGTGACACTGAATGGGAAAGCGCTTCGGAGAGTTGCCGGCACAGAGCAGCACCGCACCCTGGAGCGTGCGTTAAGAGGCTCATTTGCGTTGTGACTGCGCTTCCCTGTCTCCGGGATAAAGGGAAGAAAGGTGAGCCAGGCAGTAAAGGGCATGCTTGTTACCTGCAGTGCCTGCTGTTCCCCCTGCCCTTTCGGAGCGCTTCGCCTGTCCCCAGCGCTGCGATGAAACGTTCACACCACTTTCTTCTCGCGCTTTCTTTAATGTGCTGAGCCCCCTCTTGCTCCGGCTTTTTTATGTGCTGTTCCTTTCACTGGGAATGTCCTTCTGGTACCGGCTTCCAGCACCTGTACCTCAAATGGCAAGACATTTGTCACAAAAGGCACTAAGTTTTGGTTTGGGGGACTGTCTCTATACGCGCAGGCTGTCGGCTACAGAGGCACAGAGCTGTGTCCCGAGCACCAAGCACCATGCCTGGAACAGGATCATGTGCCTGGAACAGAATCATCGCTGTCTGCAGAGAGAGCTGTGCTCCAGGTTCTGCAGATGGCCCACTGGGTGCATGCATGTCATCGTTCCTGTCTTAGTGACCAGGACCCCAGGGCAAGGGAGGTCAGGTCGCTTGCCCGAGGTCACCAGGTAGTAGTGGCAGAGCCAGGATTCAGACCTAAACCACTTCCTCCTGCTCTGTAACAAGCAGGGGACGCTGGCCCTCGTGGCGTACTAATCATAATCAAGCCCTGATACAGTCAAAACAGCAGTGCAGAAACCAAAAGACCTGCGCTCTAACTCACCTGAACACGTAGGAAAACGAGGTGTTTTTATTTATTAAATGTCAGCTAGAAAATATTTTTGTCCTATAGCTTTTTCAGATGTTTCCAACACGTCTTTCTGCTGTAATCCAGCGTGAATGTAATTTCGCCGTTTTTTTTTTCTTTTTAATTTTAATTAATTGTTGAGGAATCGGCAGTTTTTTCAGAGCCATCACCCAGAATGCAGCTCACCCTGGCTGACTGGGCGGGTGGGCCGCGCAGCCTGTGACCAGGGCCCGGGCTGGAACTTGCTGCCGTGCCTCCAGCAGGGCCAGGACTGTGGGCTGGCTGAGTCTTGGCTACCGGAGCTCCGGCCTCGCTCGTGCCCATGGCGAGAGGGTCTGCTGCGGCCCTGCTCGCCTGCTTGCCTTGACGACCCGGTGGCCCAGCTGTCGGGAAGCCTCCTCCGTGAGGACTGGGCGCCATCCACCACGCTCTGAAACTTTGAAAAGATTTCCAGCTTCTAGGAAAGTGACAAGAGTAGCACCGTGAGCTCTGTATGCTCTTACCTACCTTTGCATTTCCTTTCCCCCGTCACTCACTGTGCGTGCGATTGTATAGGAGTCTCTCGGAAATGCTGGGCCAGCTCTGGACCACCACATAAAGCAGTCACACTGGTTCTCTGGCTTCCCGCTGCTTATAGAAGTTATGTTCACACTATACTGTCGTCTGTACTAGCATTTTGTCTAAAAGTAATGTACATTTGCCCTAACCGGTTTGGCTCAGTGGATAGAGCATCGGCCTGCGGACTGAAAGGTCCCAGGTTCGATTCTGGTCAAGGGCATGTACCTTGGTTGTGGGCACATCCCCAGTCGGGGGTGTGCAGGAGGCAGCTGATCGATGTTTCTCTCTCATTGATGCTTCTAACTCTCTATACCTCTCCCTTCCTCTCTGTAGGATATTAATAAAATATATATTTTTTAAAAAAGTAATGTACGTTCATTAATACCTACTGCTAAAAAATGCTCAGTGTTTCCTGTTGGAAAAATGGCACCAATAGACTTGCTCTATGCGGATTTCCATAGCCCTTTGGTTTGTAAAGTTGACCTGGCCCTTTACTCCCAAGAACAAGGGTGTATCTCACCCCCCCTCACCCCCGCCACCGTCCAGTTGTCAGAATGCAGCAGGCCACTGTCACCGGTGGCTTTAAGAGCTGAGCCTCAGCACAGTCCCCGCTTGTCTCGCATGACAATTTGATGTTTACAATAAAGACCCATATCTATGTAGCATTCTCCTGCCTGGAGTCTTTCTCGCTGACCTGTGCTCATAGCCAAGCAGGAGGGTGAGGCCACAGTGCAGTCAGGCCGTCTGCCTGAGCCCACCGGGTGCAAAAGGCGCCCGAGCTCACAGCACGGGAGATGCTGAGCAGACGTGGAGCATGTCCACACCCACACTGTCCATTCGAGGTCCAGTTCTCCATCACACGCTCATTTTAGCCTCTTTCAGACCCGGAGGCGAGGGGCTTGACTCCTCTGCAGCCATCGCTGAGAGCTTTGCTCGCGCTGCATCCTTGGCCGGAGCTCGGTGATGCCACCGCGAAGGGCAGGCTTTGTTGGGAAACTGGCTCTTGGAGACGAGAGAACCAGACTTTGTTTTACCATCGTAGTCGGTGACGGTAGTGATCTTCAATCCCGAGTCTGATGTGCTCGATGCGTTTATAACCTTCGTTTGTCCAGGACACTTTTACACTCGCCTTCCCTTTCTCCTTTGAATCTAACAAAGGTAATCACTTGTTTTCTGTTTCAGATCTCTGGGCATTTATGAGAGCTAACGATGTGTTATGCCTTTGGGGAAGAAAGGAAAAATCCCTGATTCTCGAGCTGGGAGGGGCAGAGCAGTGAGCCGCCTCTCTGTTCCCATATATTTAATAAAGATTGTGCTGGCACTCCTGGTCCCACATCTATTCATGCGGGGCTGTGTTGTGCTGTGTCGCTGCTTCTGAGATTGGCACTGTTATATTATTAATGGTCCTGCTCACACATGCCTTGCATTTAATGTAGAACATAAGAGGCTCACCTAGCATGAGTGAAACATCTCAAATTGAAAGTGTAGATGCTATAAAATTTTTAAAGGAGAGAATGTGTTATGGTTGAACTTTGAAATGAAATTAGTGGATTTTTAATCACCAAGTTAGAAATGTCCTTGGATTCTTGAGCGGGGAGGGGGCTGTGGGGGAGGGATGGGAGGTGTGTTCGCTTGCTTTTCTGCCAGGTAGAATCCAGAGACCTAGCGGGAACACGGGGTCGGAGCTACGCGGACAGCAGGGAAGAGGGGAAGAGGGGCTTAGGAGACAGCCGCTCCGCTATTAACTCATCCGTCACGGCAGCGGTGGCCGAGATCTCAGAACAGTTGGAGACTCACATACACAAGTGCATGTGCTGAAATGCCACGCTCGGTGGCATTCGGGGGAGGGTAACCTTTGATGATGAATTTTCTTGCCCTTTTTAGGGGAGTGGAAGGGGAGGCGGTGGTACTTCAGAAGACTAAATTTACCAAAGTTTTGCGAATTTAAATTTTCTTAGAAAAAATGTCAAATGATTGCAGCTCCCCAAACGCCCGTGTTGGCATTTTAATGGCGCTTTGTTGAGCCCAGTGAGGTGCGCCAGTGGAAAGCAGAGCGGTGTCTTTTCCTGGTTTTGTGGTATTGAGTCTGGAGCCCTGCACCAGACGGCATCCCAGGAACCCTCATGATTTATCTATTGTGTGTGATCTTTTCTTAAACATTGTTAACCTGTGCCCTTTACAGACAATGCCGGGCCAGAGAATGTCAGGGGAGCTTCAGATTCATGGGGTGTAAAGAAAAGGATTGTCCTCAAAGCCAGAGGCTCCGATGGGCATTGAGAGAGCGGTGTGTGGAGAGACACCTGCGGGGCTGCCTCTGGCTGCGGGGCTGAAGCCGGTTAGCGTGCCGTGTGCGTCCGGCCCGCACCGCGGAGAGGAAGAAAGCGTGTTCCTGCTCCTGCCAGGCTGCCGGAGGCGGCTGTGTGCGCTCCCCACGCGGGAGGGCTGTGCACTGCTATTCACAGGCCGCTTTATCGCCGACTAGAAAGGAGGCTTGGGCACTGCCAGGAGGAGAATGGCTTCACCGCCAGGGGCAGGGGGCGGACAGCAGAGGCCTAGAGGGAGGCTGGGTGAGGAAGAGCCCTTTATTGGAGCAAGTGGAACTCGGAGAGCTGGCCTGGTGCCCCGCCCAGTCCCTCTGCCTCCTGAGACAGGGTGCTCTGCACGAGATGTGCTCCCACAGGTGAAAAGGAAACTGTCGTCTGTTCATCTTACCATTTAGGTCATTAGATAAAGAAGTGAGTGAAGACAAGACCAGAGACAGTTCTTGGGCAGCTGTTGTAATTTTCACACAATTGACTATTTTCAACCTCTGTTTTGAGACAACATGGCTACTTGGGCTCAGCTCTTTGGGAAAGAAGAAGAAAAATCAAACGTGTGGGCTTACTAGGTGCTTTTGCCAAATTACAGACCACGGTTGAATTCGGATGCCACATCATTGCTTCCCCAAAAGTTTACTTTCTGGTAAACACTGACTGGGAAACTATAAAAAGGAGCCAAAAGCCACGAGACATAGATTGTCTCTCTCCCTCACACGTCTCCACCATTTTCCCATTGTTTCTCAGTTGTTCATGGCGGTCGCCATTCCGATCTTGCTGCTGCTTGAAGCTGGGGTGGGCTTGGGGATGGTGGGCTAGCGCAGCGGGACCCCTGCCCCCGCGGGGGGAGCACTCGCTGTGAGCACTTCCTGCAGCACCTCGCCCACCACATCCACCTCCCATGGCAGCAGTACAGAGCTCTCCGCACCTCATTATTTCCACAACCTGAGCGGATTTGCACATTAATTGATGTGTGGGAGGGAAGGCATCTGCTATAGTAAAAACCTTTAACTGTTGCAGTAAAATGAAATAAAATTAAGTGCTGCTGGAGTAACCCACAGTCCCCAGGTGGGCATGGCGCCTGTGTGCGCAGGGCTTATGTTCAGGACCTGCTTCACGTTGAGGCTGGTTTTCCCAACGTGATCTTAATGCTCATCCAGGGAGTGGGAAAGGGCAAGTGAGTCGTCCCGAGGTGGTAACAGCAGCACCAGGCCTTGCCTGTTCGCACGCCACTCCCCACGGAGCTCCCCTCAACCCTTGTAGCTCTTTTCTGGATACTTGCCTCTATTATTCTAAATAACTCACTTGAACTGCTATTTCAGATGTTATCTTTGACCCCACTCTGGAAGATAAAGATGGAACAGTGATTTGCTGAATTGATACCCAGTGTTTGTGTTATTAGTGCTGTAAAGACTGCTCACAGCTGAACCATGTGGGCTACTGTGCCTGCCGTTCCTTCTTGTGAGGGGGGCCGGGCGGCTCGCCACCCCGAGTGCAGACCTGTCCCCACACCCTGAGCCTCTGTGGTCGGCCTCTCTGGAGAGCACGCCTGCCGCTCTGGGAGTTTTATTCTCACCCCTCGCCTGGCCGCCCACGCCTGGGCGCCCACTTCCCGGTCTTGGGAAGGCTGCAGTCCGGTTCTGCTTGCTCTTGGATTTCTTCCCCTCCGGCCCCACCCCCACCCCGTGCAGGAGGCCTTTCCACGTGCTTCTCTCTGCGAGGGAGCTCGGCCATTGGCTTCCTGTCTTCTAAGACGGCGTTGGCCTCTCTCCCTGTGTCGTCCCTCTCCTGCCATTTACCCTGGGCACAGTGCTGGTGTGTCCCTTTCCCCATCTTGTGTGGAGGGAGTGCGCTGAACATGCCTATTCATTCCAGCAGGGCACCAGGAGAGCTCGTGGGTTTTCTCTGTATAACTCTTCTAATTTTCACACAATTGACATTGTTCAGTAACCCATTGGGTCAAATTTTGAATTTTATTTCTGGCCATTTTAGCCCAGCAATTTCAAGAGTCAAGTTATGTGTATTTGTTTGCTTGTTGTTTTTTAAATATATTTTTACTGATTTCAGAGAGGAAGGGAGAGGGAGAGAGATGGAAACATCAGTGATGAGAGAGAATCATTGATTGGCTGCCTCCTGCATGCCCCCCACTGGGGATCAAGCCTGCAACCCAGGCATGTGCCCTTGACTGGAATCGAACCCGGGACCCTTCAGTCTGCAGGTGGATGCTCCATCCACTGAGCCAAACCAGCTAGGGCAGAGCTCGTATTTTGAATACACGTTGCTTTTTTTTACACACAGATTTGCAGCATCTTAACTTTGTTTCTTAAAAAGCACATTCCCTGTGCTGGGCTTTCGTTTCCCACAAGGGTCTCCTTTCGCCGCATGCTCTGAGCGATGCGCGCAGACCGCAGACGTCTGCACGTTGGCGATTTGGAAGGGACTGCCCCGCGGGGGCCCTGGCCTCAGGCCGCTGCGTGATAGTTCATCACGTAGGAGGAGGGAGAGAATGAAACGCCGGCTCCTGAGGAGACTGGCCCCTGTCCCTCTGTGGCGGCAGCTGGTTGAAAGCCCCTCAGTGGCGTTCCTGCTGCTTTGGGCTCAGCCGTCAGCTGCCTGGAGCGCAGGGTCGAGGGCAGGAGTACTGGTGGGTGGTGGCGGTGGTGAATGTTGAACTTTTCAAAGAAGCAGCAGTGCCATTCGAATGAGAGCCACCCTTGTGCTGGGTGGGGAGAGCCAGGCAGTGCCCTGCGGGGCAGGGCGGGGGGTGGGGGTGGGGGCGAGGAGGCTGTCCCGAGACCAAGCTAGGCTCTGGAGCCAGGAGTGGCGCACACGGCCGGGCACTCACCAGGCTGTGCCGCCTGGTACAGACGCCCAGTGGATGTTTGTGCCCCTCCCTCAATGCACATGTGATTGATGAGGAGCTGGGACCTTTGAGAGGTAATTAGATGAGGTCAGGAGGGTAAGTCCCTGATGATGGGACTCGTATCCTTACAAGAAGTGACACAGTGACCTGGCAGCCGGGTGTAGGGCAGGAGGAGGGCCCGCGCCCAGAACCGGGCCTGCTGGCTCCTGGCCCCTGCGCTCCAGTCTGCAGAATGTGAGCAACAAGCGCTGTTGGTACCCACCCAGTCTGTGGTCCTTTGTTGTAGCAACCTGAGCCTCTTCACACCCCGTCCTGTCCTTGGAAACCGGACATAAACCACCAATTTAAATACAACTGGTCCTCCAATAGCATTGTTTCACTCAAAGGTGCTTCATTATCATGAGATGCCATAGGAACATCACTCTTTTTTATATTAATTATTCTCTAGTAAACTTGATATTCTTTGGACGTCTTGCTTAAGTCACAGAACCTATTGATGATAAGTGAGGACTCACTGTGTTTGCCTGTGGGGATCCTTGCATTTTCTGTGGGAAATGCAGCCATTTAAACCCACCTCTCCTGACCGCTGGGCCACCTTGAGGAGCAGGTCACACAACTTTTGGGCCATGCCTTTTGTCTGGTCTCTTCCCCCCAAAGGCGATGCAAAATGCGGCTCAGAAAGCCCGTTTCCTACTTTTGAAAGCCCCCCCCCCCCATGTTCCCAGCTTTCCGTGCTTACTCAGAGAGGCAGCTTGTTCAGATCTGCATTATTCTTGTGTGAAGAACTGTTGGCTTGTCTTCCTTCCCACCCCCTCCCTATTTTGTAACCCTGCTCATGGAGGCTGTTCTTATTAAATATCATAATTTGCTCATTGGAGAGTTATTTGTAAACTTAATTAACTCTCTGACAGTGTTGGAGAGTTAGCTCAGCCTCTCTGGTCGTGGTCTCCGTACCCTGGCCTGTGTCTGCTAAAGACTTGGTAAATAGTTGGGAAATGCCAGTTGGTGATGTATGGGTCTCTTTAACATTTCTTTGATTTATGTGCAGTGCTGTGGAAAAAGGCAAAGAAAGCAAATTATATGGCGAAAAATGTTGCCAATCTTCACTTTTTTACTCTTAGTTTTAAAAAGTACACTTATCAATCAAATCTGATGGACTTTCTTTTTTGTAAAGATTGAAAATTTAACTATTTGAAGACCATTGCAACACATGGTCTGTGTCTGCTTAATCAAGTGTACTTGTAGTTAGCCCCCGAGGAGATCAGAATTCTGAGAGCTCTCCGGTCTCTGCTGTGGGGCCCCAGCCTGCTCTCGCGCCACTCTTCAAAGCACGCGCATGGGACAGTCCGGTTTCTCACAGGATTCGGGGCGACGGAAGCCCTGGCTGCTGGAAGCATGTCGCATCCATGTTTGAAAGCCTAAGTCCAGGTGCTGGGCCAGCGAGCTAATTGCGACTTGTCTGAGGGTTCCCTCTGTGGCGTATTTCTGGGGGTTCCAGGTAGAGACCGGCTTCTGGAATCAGTCAGTGAGTCAACAAGTATTTTGAGGCATTCCTCGCTGGCTGCTGCTGGTCCCCATTGTGGTGGTTTGCTTGTTCATCACAACAGAATTCAGAAACTTTGAGAAGGGCTGCAAAGCATCATGGGAGTAAGTCACTTGCACATGGAGCAGAGGCCCAGCTCTCTGTCAGTCCAGCCATCCTTACTCTCCCCTTCCTCAGACCCATCCCCAACAGGCCTGTTTCTCACCGGGTCGCCTCCTCTAGGGGGTTGGGTTGTTTTGTCAGAAGCAAGGCCTTCCAGTTATTGGCTCCGTCACCCCTGAGCTCAGTCTAGTTGTTCACGGCTCAGCAACCTCAGCCTGTTACTAATCATAGTTAACGTGTATTGAGTGTGAACTGTGTGCCAGCCACGTTGCTCAGCACTTTCATGTACTTAACCCTCACTGACTGTAAGAACTTGAGTGGGTTTTGCTCAGTGAAATCCCAGGTCCCTTCTAGAGCAATTAAGTAATATTGACAGCAGTGTTACCCCCAGTAAGAGGAGAGAACGGAGGCTCTTGAACGTAGAGTAACGCACCCAAGGTCACAGCGTCGGCTAAGTGAGGGCCCTGTGACGTCTACCCAGACAGCTGACTCCATCCCTGCATTCTAATTAGAGGGAGGTGAGTGGAGTTCACCTCGGTCATGCTGATCTGTAGAAAATTCACTCTCATCTGTGGCTCATCTCAAACCAAGAACATACCCACTATTGGGATGGATGACTATTGCTCTTTTCCTTACAAAAGAAAGGAATCACAGCCCCGTATTTATCAGAGGAAAATCCAGCCATGTAGGCTGGCGCCTCCTTTGCCTTTTCTCACACTTCCTGTGTAGACAGTCAGACTTCAGCTGACAGTGAGACGTCAGTGGTCCTGTAAGAAGGAGACAAGCTCTGGGCTGGAGGGAGACTTTGCTCTTCCGGTGCTGAGCACTTTCTTAGCTGCAGAAGGACATCTTCCTAACCCGGTCGTTTAAGGCACCGAGGTTGAGCCAACTCCCGGCATTTAGGTTGTGTGTAGATCAGAACAATCCCCGAAGCGTGTCAGAGGCGCTTCCCACGGCTCCCCTGGGTCTTTTGGTTGGAGAGCTCGAGGCGGGCGGCCCAGTAGGCACTGCCCGGCTGAGCCTCGGTTGTACCAGAGTCTGGGCCTCCTTCTCAACACAGCAGCTCCTTCAGGAGGCCTCGTGGGTCCTTTCTCCCTTTACACTTACAGATTCTTGCCTGACGTGTTGAGAGTGACAGTATTTGATTAAAAGATGATCATCTAATCAGTTTTGTGAGCATTCGGTCATCGCTGGCATTGCTGGAGGAGGCGAATTCCTGGGCTAGTGACTGATAATCGCAAGAATGGCCCTGTCTTTGTGTGCGCGCAGGACACTGTGCTCAGGCGTTCGCATGTATCATGTCGCTTAATTCCTACAACTGCTCTGCTTCTTCATCTGGGAGAGAAGGCTGACAACCTCCTTCCCCGGCCACGGGGAAGTCGGGAAAGGCACTGGCAAAGCCTGCCTCAGTGCGGGCCACAAGCAAGAGCTGTGTGCTGTGAGATCACATTATGTTCCTGCGGGCGCTGAAGAAGCGGCTGAGGGAGAGGACACCCAGCGCTATGGGGAGTCGCGGGGCTGAGCTGGGGGCGGGCCTCAGCTGTCTGACTGCAGAGCTCCACCTCCACTTGGCTCTGCTGCCTTCGGCCCTAACCTCTGCGCCGCCGACCCATCGCCCACCAGCACCTCTCAGTCACCAGGCGTTATTCCTCCTGTTCTTGAAGCGAAAAGGCACTGGTTAAAAATGATCAGTAAATGCCCTAACCGGTTTGGCTCAGTGGATAGAGCGTCGGCCTTCGGACAAAGGTCCCAGGGTCGATTCCTGTCAAGGGCATGTACCTTGGTTGCGGGCACATCCCCAGTAGGGAGTGTGCAGGAGGCAGCTGATCGATGTTTCTCTCTCATCGATGTTTCTAACTCTATCCCTCTCCCTTCCTCTCTGTAAAAAATCAATAAAATATATATATTTTTAAATGATCAATAAAAAATGTGTCTTTCGCCCAGCCAGTGTGGCTCAGGGGTTGAGCATTGACCCATGAACTGAGAGGTCACTGGTTCGATTCCTGGTCAGGGCACATGCCCAAGTTGTGGGCTCAATCCCCAGTGTGGGGAGTGCAGGAGGCAGCCGATCAATGATTCTCTCTTATCATCGATGTTTCTATCTCTCTCTCCCTCTCCCTTCCAGTCTGAATTCAATAAAAACATTTTAAAAAATGTGTCTTCCCAAATGCTTCCTCCCGTTTCCTGACTCCTGTCCTCACAGGCCTCCAAGCAAAGCAGCTGTCCCCTGGCTTCCACTCCTGTTAGTTTCCGTGTCTGGTGTCATAGTTCTGTATCTGTCAAAGTTAGGGACACGTGGCCCCGTGGCCCCTTCTGCTGAGGTTGAGGGAAGGAAGAGAGGGAGCTGAGGGCTGCATCTGAAGGTGATAGTAAAATGGTGCCAAAGCAGAAATCGTCATTTCATGACCCTGGGACTTCTGCTCTCCAGCCAATTCTAACAAGAGGAGGCACATAGCAATCACTTTCACGCCTCATAGAAGCTGCTAGTATCTAATTATGTTATAGTTATCAGAATGGTGATTTTTAAATAATCATGTTTGCTGGTTTCTTTTAAGAATATTTTTTAAAAATATATTTTTATTGACTTCAGAGAGGAAAGGAGAGGGAGAGGGAGAGAGAGATAGAGATAGAAACATCAATGTTGAGAGAGAATCATTGATCGGCTGCCTCCTGCACGCCCCATACTGGGGATCGAGCCTGCAACCCAGGCCTGTGCCCTGACCAAGAATAGAACCATGACCTCCTGGTTCATAGGTCGACGCTCAACCACTGAGCCACGCCGGCCGGGCTTGTCTTCCTTGCGTTACCAGAGTCCTGTGAAGGTCGTTTCCTCCTTTTGCAGCCACACGCACAGTTGGCTTTGTTCGTGGATCTGTTCACAGATGAGTGATACCTCCCCCGCTGATTGGCATCTTTGACATCTGGTGACACGCGTGCAGCTGTGGTGTAAACGGGCTGTTGTGTGACAGTCTATTAATAAAGGTGTGAGTCCCGGGTGCTCCAGGAGCACCGTCTACATGGCCCCCAGAGCACGGGTACCAAGGAGGGAAAACGCCGCACCCGGCCTCTCTGTTTACCTCTTTGACAGCTGGTGCAGCTTGGACAGTGGCGGGTCTGTATGTGGGAAGAAAGCAGCCCACATGGCACTAGCATGTCCGGGACGCTCCGCTGAGCAGGGGCTCGGCCCTGGTTCGTGTCTTGCCTGCGTAGTAATTGAAAGGCCTGGAATCTAGCTTCCCCGTGAGAACAAATAGGCAAATAAATTGGACACTTCCTTCTGACGGTCTATTGATGGTGTTTTGACCAAATAGAAAGATCATTTCCCCACGAAGGCTCAAATCTAGGGTTGTTTTTCTTAAAAAAAAAAAAAAAAAGTTGGCTATTTGAAAGAAGCCTTGTGAGATAAAAGCAGGGAAGAAGCTAATACCATTATCTGATATTTAGAGAGAAATCCAAGCAACACAATTAGACGGATGGGGTTTTCTGTGGCTGTTTTCCTCGGCACAGATAACACCAGGCTGGCTGCCTGCTTCTCTCCTCAGAGTCACGTTCAAAGGAAGAGGCAGCGCTTTAGCATCACACACGGTGCTCGCTCATTAGCTGCAAACAACACAGATTCAGTAATGAGGGCAAAGGTCTGCCACTCAGAGTGGCGATGGGGTGTTTAATGGTTTAGGGCAGTGGTCGGCAAACTGTGGCTCGGCAAACTGCGGCTTGCAAGCCACATGCGGCTCTTTGGCCCCTTGAGTGTGGCTCTTCCACAAAATACCGACTTCTTCGCATGGGCCACGAAGTTTCAATCGCACTGTACGTGCGCGGCCGCACGTGGTATTTTGTGGAAGAGCCACACTGAAGGGGCCAAAGAGCCCCATGTGGCTCGCGAGCCGCGGTTTGCCGACCACGGGTTTAGGGGAAATGGGACTGTGTGAGAATCTCAGATTAGCGCTCACCCCCCTCCACAGGCCCACACCCAGCCACACGCGGTGACTCGATGCAGGTGTCATTGTCCTTGGCTGGGGCTGTGAGCAGGTTCCTTTCCAGCAGCTCTGGCTGTTTGGTTCCATGTTTGAGGGCAGGTGACGCTGCACGGATGGCGTCCTTTCTCGTCGCTCTCCTGGGCTGTCACACAAACTTCCAGAGAGGACCCTGCGTGGAAACCGATTGCACACGTGATTCTCAGGACAGTAAAGGGACTTGTAAACCCACTAGGCACTAGCATGATGGCCCCATCACACAACAGATCAGAGCTGCTGGGAAGGCTGATGTGTTACTGCTGAGTCTAGAATTTAGATTTTCTGACAATATTGACATTTCTATAATTTCCTTTCTCCAAGGTATGATTTTTTTTTTTTGACCTTGAATGATATGGTAAGATAGAGACTGCCCCAAACTCCCCACTTTGGTGGTGGCTGGAGTCAGGGAGGAAAAGCAGGCGTGTCAGCGCTTAAAGAGGTCAGAGCGAGGGAGCGACAGGAGCCAGCGAGTGTGGTGATGCGGACACCGCCTCCCGGGCACACCGGGGTCCCTGTGCGTCGGGGTCCCCATGCAGGAAGAGCCGCTGTGTCTCAGCTGGAGCAGGGACGACACATGCCAGCCATTCCTCCAGGTAGAAAGGTGCGGCACACTCATCCCTCGGGTGACTGCCGAGTGGCCCACCTTCCTAAGCCAGGAGTGACCTGGGCCAGTCACCTCCCAGGCCGGTATCTCCTCCAGTGGGGGGCGGGTGGGCTCCTCTAGGGCCTTGCTCTGACCTCAGAACCCTGTTTCTTCTCAAACTGCTGTCCATTGCAAGTATATGCTCTGTCCATTTTGGAGCAGGTAGAAGCCTTTAGAACAGCTGTTCTCAACCTGTGGGTCGGGCGTGGGTGTGAGTCCGACCGTCGCCTGCAAGCTGAAGAGGTTCTAAAGCAGCAGTTCTCAACCTGTGGGTCGCGACCCCTTTGGCGGTCGAACGACCCTTTCACAGGGGTCGCCTAAGACCATCCTGCATATCAGATATTTACATTATGATTCATAACAGTAGCAGCATTACAGTTATGAAGTAGCAACGAAAATAATTTTATGGTTGGGTCACAACATGAGGAACTGTATTTAAAGGGCCAGAAGGTTGAGAACCACTGCTTTAGAACAATGGTGAAACCAAACGCCCGTGTAACTTCTTTAGAAATCCAGAGCTGGGGGGTCAGAGGGAGGGTGTAACCGTGCCCGTAGGGAGGGTCCTGAAATGTGGACACAGCTGTGGTTAGAGGCAGAGCCCAGTGGCGGGCTTCCAGGCGTCATTTCTCCTCCCGAGGCTCTCTGTCTGGCCCTTAGGTTTACCAGGACCCCTGGCAACGCTTGGCACCTTTGCAGGTTAAACATCACAAAAACAGCCTTAGTTAAAACCCATTCGCCAAATCGAGGTTCTCCTAATTCTAAATGGTGTTTCCTCAGGTCACTATGAATTGTTGAAATTTTCCCAGGTCCAGGGGTCACTAGCAGACATGGATTAGAAAGGGCTTCAGGTTGGGAACTGACAGAAAATCCCAGGTCCGTCAGAGGAAAAAGAGGGCGGGCATTAATAGACAGCCAAGTTGGAACTGAGAGAATTGCTATCAAAATCCAGGGCACACCGAAATCGCTTAGCACCGAGCGATAACTTACACTTATCAACCCCCCACCCCCCACCCCGCCGCCGCATAAACACTCCTTCTCACAGCTGTAAGATCTGGGAGTTAAAAGAATAGATCATTGCATTTTTCTCCCTCTTTCACTTTATTCTTGCTGGTTAGTGGAGAACTGACCTTGGGTAGGAAAATCACATTAGAACTTTGATAAGTTGCTTTTTGAAACAGTTGTTTCCATGCCACAGACATTTGGAGCAAAGGATGTTTATTGAAGTGCACTTTTATAGAAAATATTACAGAACCTGTAATTGAAAACTTACGGCAGGACTTTTGGAGAGTGATGTGTTCTTAATGTTTATTTGTGGATTAGCTGCACTTCCTTCTGCTGTTTAAAACCTTTGGCCGAGGCACGGAGTTCCAGGAGCTTTGCAGATCTAAACTGTTTCGTGGAATGGAGTATTTAGTGCTTAAATAATGTATAAATCCAGTTGGACAGGAGCTGCCTGTCAGTTTTATTAACTTTGACCCTTTCTCCCATTATAAAGATGCTTCGGTAAATATTTAATGGGGCCCTTATAGATCTTGACATCGGAGCGGTGTTCCTGGAAACTGGGAGAAGTGTACGTGATTAACAGATGTCGCCTAATCACCGTGAGTCAGCTTTCTGGGGAGAGGAGTCCTTCCACCCACATGTGCCCTTCGGGGTGCCGGGTCCTTTGAGGCTGGCCAAGATGCAGAGGCTTCAAAGGAACCTTCCAGAGACAGCCAGCAGCCAGCATGCATTTCTGCTGTTTTATTTTTCTTTTGTTTGTTTGTTTGCGCAAATGATCGAAATGATGCCAGGTGGGCAAAATCACCCGGCCACTCTGCCTACTTAGCAGGCCTCTCCCACTCAGAGAGTCAGCAGGGCCGGAATGGCTGAGCTTGCATGGACCCTGACAAGGTACAGAGCGGAGGAGAGCCAAGGAGAGCCGCCGCCCTGAGCCAGGAGGGGACCCCTGCCAAGCTGTCTTTCCCTTTAAGTCCATAAAGCCCCGTGCATATTGCACTCATTGCAGATTCTGGTGGGAAAGATCGAAACCCAAGTAGCTGACATTTTGAAACATTGTCTTTCAAACTTGTACTGTCCCTCGCTGCCATTGATTTCCCATTTAAGAACTCTGTAGGAGAAAAACAAATTTGAGCAAAATTCATTGGTCTAAGATGAGTTGTTAAAGCCAAATTATGCCCCCCTTTTCCACCATGAGGGGAGCTCCATTTTTATTATGAATGTGATACATCTTTGTCTTGTATTGTGCAGCCATAAGGCTCCCGCAGCAAATCGACCACGTAAATCAAGAGGCTGTTAAAAAGCAATATGGATGCTCCAAACACAGACATTTCAGGCTTACTGGGTGCCTGGATGCCTTCATCTTTATAGCCACTTGCAAGAAGCAGGTCATTTCGTTTGGTTTTGTTTTCTCTCGTTCTCTATGTGTGTGCAGCCAGTGGCTTTAGGTGAGGCCATTTATTTTTCAGAACATTATTACCCTTTGCATCCGGGGCCCAGCCCCTTTTAGCCGGCGCTCACCAGTTTCATTACCATGAGCTGTATGCCTCGTAGCCCACTCCGCAAAGGAAATCTATCCTTTGAAGAGCATTTTGAAAAGAAATTGATTCAGTGACTCAGAATGAGTTACTATTTGTACGTTCAGTTAATTCCAAATAAGTGTTTGAAAGACCTTGCTTAATTTGAGAAAGGAGGAGGGAACATGCTAGACGTTATAAATAGTCTCAGTCCAAATTCTCAGGTTGGCATTTTCTCATTTGAATGTGTTGTTTACATCTGTTCAAAATTGGGATACCTTTCAAGGATAATTTTATTATAGACAGATTGATGACAGCTCTTAGGATCTAAAATACAAAAGTATGGGATTTTAAAAGGAAGATAGGAGTCAATATCACATGTCAAATTGAATATAAGCTTCATTTGTCAACAAGTGAGAATTAGTTGTATTTAAATCAGAATATCCTGGTGGTAGGAGTTGGGGGCTGGGAGATTGCACTGAGCACAAGGGAAGTGTCTGCAGTGATGGAAACGTCTGTGTCTTGATTTGGGTGGCAGTTGTACAGATGTGTACATATCAAAACTCATCAAACTGGACACTTAACGTGTACTTTTTATTTTATGTAAATTATAACTCAACAGGGTGGATTTTTTTAAAGTCCTGTTTGGTTTAGAATTAGGCAGTATTACTTCTCATTTCCAATAGAGAAATTAAGGTCTAGAGAAGTAAAATGATCTCCTAAGTAAACTCACAGCTCAGCAGTTTGTCCAGAACAAAGCAAAGGCAGCTGGCCCTGAGCCCGTTTAAAGTGTGCCGCTTCCTTACCCAGTGTACCCATGTGTGTGCGAGGCGTGAGAGTAACTTCTTCATCCCCTCCCCCCAAGGAGCCTGTACCCATTGTACCCATATCTTCCCGAACTTATTATGGTTGATATTGTATCTTAACCACTGAGAACACTGCCCAGAGCTTCTGAACCCGGACTCCGGATATGTTTGAATCTGTTCGCCAGCGGTCTTCTGCCCCTGGTTTGCTGTAGTCACTGTGAGTTATGTGGCTTTTAGTATCAGCAGGACACGACAGTAGCAAGAGTTCCCAGAACTAATTAATCTTTAAGAACGAATGGATCTTCTTATAAAGAATGACATTGGTTTTAAAACTATTTACATAAGCATATATGAATAGTAGTAAAAAATAAAGTAAAAATTACTCTAATTCCACCACTTAGAAACACACTATTAATATTTAGAGAGCATCTTTTTGAGTGTCTCTCTGTTTAAAAAGTAACCTATTGGTTTGTTTTTCAATTCAGCAAAATGATAGAAAGTTCTTTTAATATTCTAGCCAATTCCCCGGGTAGTGTTGGGTATTTAGATTGTTTCCAGTTCTTCATCATGTAATGCTGTGCTGAGCAACCTCATTCGTGTTTCTTTTCCTGTTCTCTGATTATCTCCCTCTCACTGCATTCCTCGAAGCAAACTGCTAGCCACTGTATTTGAAATGACTTGAAATGTTCGGAAGGGGTAAGATGTATGGTGTTGCTAGTTGAATGCCCCCGTCCTGCCTTTCCCAGGGTCATCCTCCTTTCCCTGTTCTGTTTCTGGGCAGTTGCAGTACCACGCAGGCCTGGCATCCGGCCTTCTGAATCAACAGTCGCTGAAACGCTCTGCTAACCAGATGGGAGTGTCTGCGAAACGCCGGCCCAAGGCGCAGCCCACCACGCTCGTCCTGCCGCCTCAGTGAGTAACCCCTAGAACAAGGGCTTTTGTCCCGGGCCAGCTGTGTGTGTGCTTGGTTTTGGCTAATTGAAAGTTTTTTTTGCGAGATTGTTTTTTTCTCTTAAAATAGTATCTGTTAAAATTAGAAACCCAGCAGACAGGTAACATATTTTGCATAGATCTTAATTGAAGCAGTTAAAATACAGCTCATAGTGTATGTATTTTGTGTGTGACTTTTCCACGTAGGATTTTAAGATTCCTCATAGCTGATTCTGTTTCCTTGTCCCATTTCCACAGTCGGCAGAGGGTAAGTGGCCAGCCAGCCAGGAGCACATTTTGAAGGCTACAGGATACCTAGCCACCTGCTGGGGCTGGCGTTAGAATGGGCACTAGGCTCACCTGTTTTCTTCTTCTTCTTTCCTTTTATCTTAAATATATCTTTACTAGAGGCCCAGTGCACAAAATTTGTGCACAGGCAGGGTCCCTAGGCCTGGCTGGTGATCAGGGCCGATCTGTGGGCGACCGGCGGGGCGGTTGGAGGGCCCCCGCTGGCACCTGTCTTGGCTGGCCTGGGGCCTGTGGGCTGGGGGCAGCTCCTGTGTTGAGTGTCTGCCCCCTGGTGGTCAGTGCTTGTCATAGCGACTGGTTGTTCCACCGTTCGGTGGATTTGCATATTAGGCTTTTATTATGTAGGATTGATTTCAGAGAGGAAGGGAGAGGGAGAGGGAGAGAGAGATAAAAACATCAATGATGAGAGAATCACTGATTGGCTGCGTCCTGCACATCCCCACTGGGGATCGATCCCTCAAGCTGGGCATGTGCCCTGACCGGGAATTGAACTGTGACTGCCTGGTTCATAGGTCAACGCTCAACCACTGAGCCACACCGGCTGGGCACCTGTTTACTTCTTAAATAGGAATATATTGCTCTTCTTTTTTTCACTAGGAGAGAACTGTAAAAGGCTCATAAAGTGTGCAGCTTGGTAATTGTTTAACACATGTATACCTCCAGGTAGCTCTGGCCGGATCAATCCAGGTGGCCACCACTGCCCGAATCCCAGTCTGTACGCATGACACCTCCCTCCCCAAGTGTAACACTATCCGACCTCACTCTTGAACGTATCTGTTCTTGAACTTCATATGGATGGGTCACACAATACGTAATATTTCGTATCAGCTTTTTTGGTTCATTTTGTAGCGGGGTAGTATTCCTTCCAAAATGCTGCAGGTGGCTCATTCACTTCCCTGTTGGGTTACTTTGTACCAGGAGCCCCTAGGTGGGGACGCAGGCTCACTCAGTGATGTGGGATCAGAAATGCGGGCACAAGTCTTTGCTGGTAGCTTTCCTGTCAGAACGTGCCCTCCCGAGAGGGGCCGTCCTCTTCAAGGCTGCACTTGGACTTGAAACACATTCCCCTGCTCATCCTGCCCTGCAGTTATTTCATTTACATCCTCAGTTACCAACTGACTTAAAAATGTCCAATCCGGAAGAGTGTTTGCAGATGAAACTCAGGTGTTTGCCTTCATTTACTTTCTGTTTGATTAGCAAACACTTATTGTGCTTACTATCTGCCAGGCACTGTCCTAGGCTCTGGGGATAAAATCCGGAGCAAGACAGATGTGGTCCCATCTTCCTGGAGCTTTTCGTTTACTGGGGGAAAAGGCCAAAAAAAGGGCACCCTTAAACACATGAATAAATACAGTAATGCCGCAATTTCTGGTTATGACTGGCGCTTAGGAAGGGAACATGGAGGGTGGTGGGAGTGGACGGGGTGGGGGAAACTTGGAGAGTGAGGAGGAGAAAGGCCAGTGCGGAGCTGGGGGGTGACAGGACGACAGGGACCTTCCCTGTCGTGCGGACACCGTGGACCACATCTCGGTGATCTTCAGGTTTTCGTCACAATTAACATTTGCTTCCAGGATAGAGTGACCGAACCAGCTGGCCTCCGGCAGGTTAGTGTGCGCCTGCTGCAGGCACAGGTGCCATATTTTCCCACGACAGGGGCCACTCCTTTGAGTGACACGAGACAGTGTTAACCAGGAGCAGAGAGCTTCTTAGGCATGTGACTCTGTCTGTTGTCCTCATGTGTTGAGGTGGTGATTCTGGAAATCTCACCTTCCAACCTTGGTTGCAGGCTCGATCCCCGGCCCTGGTCGGCCGCGTGCAGGAGGCAACCAATCGATGTGTCTCTCTCACATCGATGTTTCTCTCTCTGTGTCTCTCACCTTCTTTTCCACTCTCTCTAAAAACCAGTGGAAAAATATCCTTGGGCGAGGATTAACAACAACAAAAAATAATAAATATATAAATAACTTAAATAACTAAATCTCAGCTTCCAGCTCTGAGAAGTCTAATGGGCCTTGTAACTTGTCATTTTCTCCGCGTGGATTGTCTACTGAGGCAAGACTCTGGCGAGAGTGAAAGGCTTTCTAATGGTCCCATAAGACTGGAGCCAAAAAGTGTGTGTTGCTAACTCTCTCTTGACAAAAGTCCGTGCTCAGTCCATCTGTTCAGCATTTGTTCATTTGCATTGGCTTGAAACCTGCTTACAGGTGACATGCTATTATGAGGACACTCGGAAACTATTTTAAGCACCAAGGCAATCAACAGACTCTGTTCTCATGCCAGCAAAAAGAGGTGCTCACAACTGTCATTATACATTTATAATGAATCACTCAAATACCCCGTTTCGAAGAGAAAAGTGGTTGCTGTGTCCTAAGAATACGACTTTGAAATGATTTCCTATACGTAGGAGCCTGTTTCCTGTGGAATTGACTGTCACCTTTTCACATCATGGAGCTTTCTGGGCTCACATTATCCTGGAAACCCTTTATGGAACTGCTGCCCCGGGGGCAGGATCTATAGTCAAGGCCAGTCAGGGCTCTTGCATGGAGCACCTGCTGTGTGCCACTCTGTGCAGACATCAGGATAGAAACACCAAGAAGACTTCGCTGCTGCTTGATTGCATTATAAACATTTTTAATTAGAAATAGGACACTAGTAATATATACATTATCTTAGGTTTTTGGAAAAATGAGAACAAAAAAGAAAAAGAAATAAGACTTCACCCAGAGAAAATTGTTAAGGTTTTGATGGATATTGTTCTAGACTGTTTTCTCTGCACATGTAAGTATAATTTTTAAAAACCAAAAAACAACCTCCAAAAAGGATTGGATATCATTCTGTATCACAGCTCAGTATTTGTTGATGGAGCTGTTAGATTTAAGGTAAAATAGAATATTTAAAGTTGCATATTCATCACCCGTGGCATAGTTGTATTTGTAGAACACGAATTCGAAGTTTGTATTGTAAGCACGGCATAACTATTAAATAACTTTGTCATTAGGAAAACCCCTGGAACTCCCTTATGAAACAACACCGAAACCCTCCCAGGTTGCTGTCTGACAAACTGCCCCAGTGTGCAGTGGTTAGCGCCAGCACGCACAGCCTCTCACCTTTTCTGTGCGTCTGGAACCCGGGAATGGCGCTGGGTGGTCCGGCTCAGGTGTCTCAGAAGGCTGCGCTCGGACAGCGCCAGGGCCGCAGCCACGGCAGGATGGCCTGGGATCCCCAGGTCACTTCAAGGTGGCGCACTCACTGGCGGGCGAGCTGGTGCTGCTATTGATGGGAGACCTGGTTCCGCTCCGCAGAGGCCTCTCCACAGGGACTGGAGCCTCCCCGTGCCTCGCGGGTGACGTCTCCGAGAGCAGGAGCCTAGAACGAGAGCCCTCGCGTCTCTCCTTTTGATGACGGAGCCTCGGTGACACGGAGCGCAATGCCACCCGATCCCGTGGGCCAGGCATCCAGGGAGGATGCGCCAGGGGAGGGAGGAGACCCTGGGAAGGAAGGGCCGGAGGAGTCGCAGCCAGGAGACTGCAGGGGGAGAGGGTGGGGCTGGGAGCCCAGGCAGTTACTTTCCAGCAAACATCTCGGGCCCTCACGTGGCTGGCCCTCTGCGCTGTGCTGGGGGTTTGGAGATGAGCAGGTATAATGTTGGCTTTTAGGACGCGCAGAGTGGAAACAGGCGCAAACAAGCAGGAGGGAATCAGCAAAGTGCCACGGCTAATGATGGTCCAGCCGTGCCTGAGATGGCCGTGGCCCGGCACTGAGAGACCCGCTCAGGGAGGCCCGCCATCCCCCACCTGCTCCCGGCTGCCAGGGGAGCAGGGGGAGGCCTTGCTTCATTAAGGGAGCAGGTTTGCTTTTTAACTAGCGCAAGCGGCAGTGAAGGACCTGGCTGGGCCCTCACTCGCCCTGCTCGGCACTTAATGCCAGGCTCCTGGGCGTGGGCAGGGGCTCCTGGGCGTGGGCAGTGGCCCTGGGTTTGGGCAGGGACTGCTGGGTATGGGCAGTGGCTCCTGCCAGCAACCAGAGGGCAGTCAGGCTGCAGCACCAGAACCGGCTCTGAGTGCCGAGACCGAGACCACAGGGCCGGCAGGGGTGCAGGCCCCTGGGGCGGTGTGGTTTTTAAATGCAGCACTCCGATTCCCGTGTTCCTATAGGACTGGCGGGATCAGTGATCCAGAGCTGGCTCCCCCTCCAAAGAAGCTTGTGAGAAGACACAGATGTGCTTGTTGAGAGAGATCTTTTATCACGTGAGCTCTCAGACGGCACTGACGGCAGCTCGCCCCCTGGCTCCCACTGTTCACGTGGAGGCTTTTTTTGGTCTTTTTTGGTTAATCTTCTCCCAAGGATATTTTTTCCATTGATTTGTAGAGAGAATGGAAGGGAGGGGAGAGACAGAGATAGAGAGAGAAACATCGATGTGAGAGTGACTCATTGATTGGTTGCCTCCTGCATGCGCCCGACTGGGGCTGGGGACCAAGCCTGCAACCAAGGTACATACCCTTGACTGGAATCGAACCCGAGACCCTTCAGTCTGTAGGCAGATGCTCTCAGCCAAAAACTAGGGCCCATGAATGTTTTGAAGGAGACGCTATCGTTTTCTTGAAGGAGCAGTGTGCCCTGGGCGGGGTAAACGTGGGTTTGGGCGGTAGTGAGCTGAAGGCTCCTCTCTGTCCTTATTCTGCACACAGAGCTCACTCCCGTTCCAGGGAATAAACGTCAATGGTTTCACAGAAAGGTTAGTATAAAAAATACGGCTTCATCGCCTGGAAGTTGTGGAGACAGGCTGTTTCTCTTGTATCACGTTTTCTTTCTTGAAAAGGTCCTGCTGCTAAATCAAGGGCACATCTCCCTTCATGGGCGCCTCTGTTAGTCCCTGGGAGGTGCCTAACACATGCCCAGCCAAGCACAGCCCTCCGCTTGCCCACCCACCTGCCCAGCCCCTGCACTGGTCTCCTTTCTCCCCCTCATCCGTGTCCCCCTTCGTCCTGGGTCATCCTAGCAGAGTACAAGCACGCCAACCCAACCCGCCTCCGTGGAGACCCCGCTCATCACCCGCTGCTCCGGCGGCCCCTCCCCAGCAGGACCCCCTGGAGGAGGCGACTGCTGGGCTGCGCTCCTCACGCCCCAGGCAGCACTGGCTGGTTTCTGTCCCTGCGCCCTAGTTTGCCTCTTGCAGACGCCACAGAAATGGCCTCGTGCAGAACAGTTTTCTTTGGCTCCGCCTGGTGTTGGAGACTCACTTGTGTTGTATGTGTCAGTGCCGTCCATCTTCTCGCTGACTAGCGTTCCTGGGTGTGCACGGAGCCTGTCCTCTGCCACAGGGCTGTCTAACCCCCGCGAGCGCAGGCGTCTCCCCCGCCACCTCCCGCTCTCCCAGACCTGCCTCCGGTGTGAGTAACAACACAGGCCTAGTGGGCTGGGAGGCAGTGCCGCCGGTTCAGGAGGTGACAGGGAGGTGACGGCGCATACCAGGTGCTCGCCTGAGCCTTCAGCGCGGCCACTAGTGTGGCTCCGCGAGTTGAACTGAAAGGGACTCATGTTTCGCCACCTCCTTGCGCACCGTTTCCCCAGATCTCGGACTTGAAGTCCCACGCGGGCTCCCACGGATGGGGCGGTCCCCCGGCTGCTCCCAGGAGGCGGCGCCCGTCTGCCCTGCTTAGCGTGAGGCCAGCAGCATCAGCGAGCAGAGCCCGGCCTGGACCTGTGCTGGGCCCGTGAGGAAAGGGCAGGAGCTTATCGTGGTCGCTGACGTTAGACCAAGGCGGGTACGTGGCCAGATGACGCGACGGGACCGGAGGCCCTTCCTGTAGCGCCCTGGCCATTCCGTCACCCTCTCCTCCGTGGCTGACTTCCTCCTCAGCCGCACAGGGGGCGCCAGGTCTCGCGTGGCTGGGCCGTCACGGAACCCTGATGCGGTGCCACTTGAATGTGACACTTCCGTCAGGGGCGCTGTTTCCTTCTTGGTGGCTCGGTCCCCGGAGGATCCTGGTGTTTTGTCGAGGGCAGAATTTGTTTATGCCGATAAGCTGCTAATTAAATGCTTCCACATAGATGGTGGCAGGAACATGGACAAGAATATTTTCATGGGGGGGGCGGGAGGTGCTGCCTTTGCACAGAGGCCAGTGAATACAGCGTGAGCGAGGAGCCCACTGGTCATTGCCACGAGCTTCTGAAACCAGGGCATCGTTTCCTGGGTCCCTTTTTCCAAGGATGGAGTGACCCAGGTGGACTCCCCTAGGCTTGGGCCGGGAGCAGAGCAAGTGTGTGGCCTGGACGTTGTGTCCCCGAAAGGCACGGAGAACTTCGCAGCTGTAAGTTTCCCGAGTTTTAGAAAAAGTCATCAAAACTTGAGCAGAAGTTCGCTAAATCCTTCTTTCCCTATTGGCAAGTATTAAGTAACAATATTCATTAAATGCCACGGAGAGGCTGTGTAATAAAGAAATAAGCCCTGGTCTTGGTGGCTGCAACGCCCAGAAGAGCTGAAATGGAGGATGTAATTAAAGATTGAAACAGTGTTTGCCTCTGGAACACGAGACACCTCTCCGGCGGGGCCGTATTAATAAGGAAGAGATCAGTGCCCAATAACACACCTCGGAGCTCAGTTATTAGCCCCGTGTTTAAGCGTCCGACTCAGTACTTCGCTGCTGCTTTCCTGCAAGACTGGAGCCGTCTCCAGGAGCGGCCAGGGAGGGGGACCAGTCTTAGCCCCAAAAAGGCACCTGAGCCCCGCCCGTGTGGCTCAGTGGTTGAGCATCAATCTATGAATCAGGAAGTCACAGTTCGATTCCCGGTGTGGGGCATGCAGGAGGCAGCCAGTCAATGATTCCCTCTCATCATTGATGTTTCTGTCCCTATCTCCCTCTCCCTTCCTCTCTGAAATTTAAAAAAAAAAAAGGGCGTCCGAGTCTGTCCATTGTCCTGGGTGGAGAGGGGCTCACTGCAAGGTCACCCGACTGGCACCCCCGTCCTGTAACTCGTTGTCTCTGCTTGTCCACAAAAAAGGGTTCCGTCCGTTGGTCTGTTGGTTCTGTGCAGGGTTGTGGGTTTAGGAACAGGTGGCCGGCTGTTGGAAGGTTTTATAACTGGCCGGGACAGGGGTGAGGCACTATAAAATGTTGTCACGCCACCTTGTTGCACTGACAGAAAGAAAGCCTGTGCCAGAGGCCTGGTGCTCAGGGCTGCGTGCAGCGGCCGCCCTGTCTGCCAGGGCCCTGCCCGACGGGGCTGTACCGGGTAACTGACCAGCCTGTCGCCCTTCCTGCTGCTGTTTTGGTTGCTGTCCACTTGAGGTGGGTTCCCATGGGTGCTGATGCCGAGTCGGAGGCACTGTGGGGCCCAGAGCGAATAGTCCTCCTCCCTGCGCGCCTCACTGCGGCCTTGTTCTCGCTTTTTCAGTTTCTCCTGCAGGGTCTGGAGCAGGCCTCAGAGAAGCCCCTGAAATGCCCTTTCTTTTCTTTTTTGTTTTATTTTAAATATTTTTATTGATTTCAGAGAGAGAGAGAGAGAGAAACATCAGTGAAGAGAGAATCATCGATAGGCTGCCTCCTGCACACCCCCTACTGGTAATCGAGCCCGAAACCTGGGCATGTGCCCCCGACCGAAATCGAACCTGGGACCCTTCAGTCCGCAGGCCGACACTCTATCCTCCGAGCCACACCGGCCAGGGCTGAAATGCCCTTTCTTCTGTGCGTTCGTGCTCACGCTTCTGGCAGGTCGAGAAGGAGCGTGTCTCGCAGTCTGCGTCACTGACTGGGAAGGAAAGTGTGGGTCAGTGGCTCAGACCTCCCGTGAGCTTTTCCTGCAGCTCTCCACGGCCACGGCCACGGCCACTCCCCGCCCTGGCTTCCATTAGACGGCACCGTCTGGGGGACAGGGCTCTGTGACTCCTTTGCAAACAGCCTTGGCTCAGGTACTGATGGCTGAGCGAATGGGCCCTACAGGCTAGTTCCCCTTTATGCTCTGACACGCACACGCGTGTGCACCCCCAAGTTGGTGGGGTGAACATCTTTTTACAGGAGGTTCTGGCCCTGTGTTTGCGCTGCTCATGTCGTAGTAAAGTGGAAGAGTGAGCACTGGGTGTTTCAGTGCCTGGGAGCAGGTGCCTCTTGCCTGACAAGTGCCCGCGGTGAGGAGTTGGCCTTACAGTCAGACCGCCCTGCTGAGTGAGGAGGGTAGGATCGGGGCCGGAGGCTCAGGCCGCCATGGGCGCAGCCGCCCGGGCTGGTGAGCAGGGTGCGTGGTGAGCGGGATCAGGAAGATGAGTCTGGTGACAGGTGCAGGTGACTAAGGGGGCTCTGTAGCTGTGGGAGAGTTCATTCCTCATGTTACTTATCTCCTCCCTCTCTCTGGGCTGGAGGAAACTGGGAGGGATGAAGGCAGAGTCCTCATCAATATTAATGCAGTAACCTGTCTGTGGAGAATAGAGGGACATTTTGTTTTAAATGCTCTATGCCTTATGCCTCATTAGCATAGATGTTGTACCATAAAAGATCCCGTCTCTCCTTGAGAGCCATGTTAGTGCAGCCAGTAGCCGCCCTGGGATCGGTCGCTGGGCAGGACTGTCATACCAGAGGGGCAGGGGGACGCCGCTGCTCGCCGCTTCACCCCGACCAGTGCGGGCTGGGGCAGGAAGCCAGCGGGAAGTCCTGGGTCCTGGCTTCTTTTCTAGACCTTCCATCTGGACCTTTGTTTCTGTGTGTTTATACCTTCACTCTGCAAGCGCCTATTGGGCGCTCTGTAAGCTAGGTGTGCACTCCGTCACCTAAGACTAGGTGTTCGCTCCGTCACTAAGGCTAGGTGTGCGCTCCACCAGCTAAGGCGAAGTGTGTGCTCCATCACCTAAGGCGAGGTGTGCGCTCCATCACCTAAGGCGAGGTGTGCGCTCCATTGGTGGCAGTCTAAGGTGCAGAGCCCTGCCTATAAGCAGGTGAGGGAGGCAGTGAGTCCCGGGCCAGGTTAGTGCCAGGTGCTCGTGGCCTTGGCTGAAATAAGATGGCCTCACTTTGCTTTAGGACCCTCCGCCTCCCCTTCTCCAAGGTGTGTAGGGGGGAGGGTGTATGATAAAAACAGGTGCTAATTGTTGAAACTGCCCGGTAAGAACATAATGCTGCTGATGAGCTCATTATACTGTTTTATCTACTTTTGGGTAAATTTGAAATTTTTCACAGTAGAATGTTTTTAGAAATGTGGGTCTGGAGCTTGGATTGTTATTGAAGAAACAGAGTTTTGGTAATCAGTGTGGGGTGAGCTGGAGAAGTCTCGGGGTGGGGAGAATCTGCCAGGGGCCATGAGGAAATAGGATGGCCTCACTTTGCTTTAAGACCCTCTGCCTCCCCTTCTCCAAGGTGTGTAGGGGAGAGGGTGTATGATAAAAATAGTTGCTAATTGTTGAAACTGCCCGGCAAGAACATAATGCTGCTGATGAGCTCATTATACTGTTTTATCTACTTTTGGGTATATTTGAAATTTTTCACAGTAGAATGTTTTTAGAAATGTGGGTCTGGAGCTTGGATTGTTATTGAAGAAACAGAGTTTTGGTAATCAGTGTGGGGTGAGCTGGAGAAGTCTCGGGGTGGGGAGAATCTGCCAGGGGCCATGAGGGAGACCAGCGGAGGGCAAGGAGGGGGCCAGGAGCCTGCCCGCCGCCACGTGGACGGCAGCCCTTACAGCCTGGCCCTGGGCCGGCCCGCCTTCAGCTGCTCTGTCCTTTTGTCTCAGACCTGCTGGAACAGAGACTAAAATGTAAGATCACTGTCATCTGTAGATACTGAATCACAGAGCAAGTGTATAAAATAGAGAAGCAGATAAAGAGCCTGCCATTAAGCACGACATCCAGTGTGGCCGCCCGCGGGGCCGGCTGAGAATTATGTTCATTGCCCTCTAATTGCATTTCTCTCCACGAGGTGATGTCCAGGAAGACAGCTCTCTCGTGTGGTTATGACATCACTCGGGCCATTACTGGGCAAAGGAAGGAACCCGGTGGGTGGGTGGGTGGTGTGGCTCATCAGACAGGAGCTGGGCTTTCTCAGTCCCCTTTTGCATAACAAAGAGCTTCAGGATTGTTAATATTTCACCCCTTGCCCTTCCCAGCCAACGCTGTTTGTAAGTGAAGCATCTCTCTCTTTAAACCTTTCTATTCTTTCCTGGAATGGAAAGTAACTTGGTTGGTCTTTTGATGTGTCTCTCTCTTTCTTTCTCTCTGCCACGTAGGCTCTTAGTAACCCACAGATTTTGGCCCAGAAAGTCCGTTTAAGGTGATACGTGATCTAGAAGCCTTGAGCCAGTTTCTCTTCACTGTGTGGGAGCTATCCCCACGCCCAGCCGCTGAGTGCCTCGGTGGTGTGGAGCAGCATGCGTGGGAAGCGGCTTGTGTATATATTAAGGGTGGCGCCTAAGGGGGAGTTTTGGGAGAGGACAGATCATTCACAGAGCTCGGGCGGTTCAGGTCTCTGCGAGGTGTGGCGGGGACCAGTGTCGGAGGGCTTGCCTCGCCCCTGATGGGAAGGCAGAGACCAGACCGCTTTGGATTCTGCGCAGCTGATGCAGTTAGGTTGCTCCTCTCGGTTCTCAGGGGTTCCTGGCTGAGCTGGAGGAATGTGGAAATCATGGCTCTGCTGTCCAGTGTAGGTCCCGAAGGGCGGTATCCGAGGGGCTGTCTCCGGCAGGTGCAGGCGCAGGCACAGGCCCCTGGTGGCACCTGCCGGGTGAGAGGCAGCTGTACTTGAGCATAGCAAGTGTCTGCTGTTTTGCATGGCTGCCTTCAAGATATTTGGGTACAAGTAGCAGCTCCGAAAACCTGTCAGAAGTTGTCTTGGAAGGAAAACAGGCTCTTCTTGTAGTGCCTCCGGGTTATGATTTCAAAGACGGGGCTCACCCTGCTCTGCCCTGGAGTGACCCTGACTATGGACTGACCGCAGTGTTTATGGGCCCCCCCACCTCTAATCAGGGCACAGCGTTACGTGCCCTGCCTCCGAGGAGCTTAGTCCGATGGAAGCGGGCAGCTGTGTTCAGAGGTGGATAAGAGCGTGTCAGCTCCGGGTGGCTGTCCAGCAGCCTCACGAGCTTGTGAGCTGACGTCCCTCAGGAGGCCCGCCCCGCCAGATCCCCGCTCTTGTGGGAGTCGCTCTGCTCAGACCCTGGCTTTCAGGCTGCAGAGCCTGGAGTTCAAGGCGAACCAGAGGTCACGTCCTCTTAGGGTGACATTGAGATCACATCCTAGGTGACACGGCACGAGTCCCAAGGACGGGCGGTGGTTCTGCATCTCATTGGAGTCACAGACACGCCCGCCTTTGGAGAATGTGTAGGATGCTCAGTAAAGGGGCGGGGGGGGGGAGGGATCCTGTTGCAGGGACTGGGGATCTGGGAGGCGGTACCAGTGGGAGCCCCTGTCTCATGGAGACTCCCTGTGAGCGTGTAGGTAGTGCGTGCAGTTTCAGGCCCCGTCAAGAACATCAGGGTGGTCAGAACGAGGGAAACCAGGTCGAGGCCCATGGACTCACAGACGGTGCCCAGCAGAGCAGGAAGGCTGCAGAGGGGCTGACTCTTGCAGCACCACGAGTCAGGGATGCGCTGGACCTCAGGGTCTGCGTGGCGGGGGTTGGGGGGCACGAGCCCTGCTGGGGCCTGGCCCTGTGCAGTCGGGCCTGGGCTGGACTCCTTTCTCTGAACAGAAGATGTGGAGGGAAGTGCAGGGAGGGCTGGAGAAGGACAGTGTGAGGAGACAGAGGTGAGCGGTCCTGTGGGGACTGGGAGGATAGGGAACCGCCCATGAGGGCGTCCGCAGCGGGAGGGCGCACTGAAGTTGGACTAACTAGGCGGTCAGGGGCGAGTTCACTCACTTTCAAGGTGAGTATATTGCTTCCCACTCGGGTGTTAAAATAGAACCAGGTCCTGCCGAAGTAGATTAGAGGTGAGTTGATAGTGATGTCCGGGATATGTGTCCTGTTTTAGATTTGGTATTTCTTAAGTACATTTATGTTGGGGGTAAATAAAACAGGATGACACGGTAGAAATAGCTGCTAGAGCTGGCTGACATGGGGGTTTATTATCCGGCTCTCTGCTTTTGGATGTGTTCCAGCATTTCCATAAAAGAAAGTGGAATTGAAAATAGTGTAGCTGCTTGTACCACCTGTGAGTGCACCCAGACTGTGCACTTGCAGTGGTTAAGATGCAGAGTTTTATGTCATGTGTTTTTTACCACAATTTAAGAAAATGTTTAAGATGGCAAATTTTTGTATGTATATTTTACCACATTAAAACAGTAATATATATCTTACCGCAAAGAGGTGATACCGGATTGTGACTGGCGGCCACAGAACCTACTGCAGAGGCCTCTTAAGACATGTTTTTAGCCTTGGCCGAGTAGCTTAGCTGGTGGGAGCATCGTCCCTACACGCCAGGTTGCGGGTTCCATCCCCAGTCAAGGCACAGACAAGAATCAGCCAATGAATCAGCCAAGTAAGTGGAACAACACATTGGTATCTCTCTCTCTCTCTGTCTCTGTCTCTCTCTAAAATCAATAAAAAAGCCACGTTTTCATGGGATGAACGGTGAAAGAACATCCCAGCTCCTGCCGCTGGCCTGGGAGGGCGTCCCAGGGCGACGCTGGACCCGGCCAGCGCCTTGCTTCATGGCTTTGCTGAAGGAAGCGCGGACTTTGATTAGTGATGTCTGAAGAATGGAATATTTGCAGGGTTATGAATGTGTTCTTTTCTAATACTCACCAGCTATTTACACTGTAACCTCGAACTTAATTCGTTCTGGAAGGCTGTTCAAAAAACCAAAGCAAGAAATCATGTAAGTTGAATTAATCTGTTCCAGACCCCCAAATGACTCCATTTTAACCTTTCTTATATATGGTACAATGTCTAAAGTACTGTTTATAAATAAACACTTTAAAAAAACCATGAAATTTAAATGAAAATTTAACAAAAAGGAAATGAAATGTACAATAAAAAATGAAAATTTAATAAGAAGCAAAAATAAAAGCAAAAAAAATCATGAAAATATTTGCAGCACAGAGATGTTCATGTGAGGTTTGGCGGGAAACTGACTCATACTCGCGTATCCTTTCCTTTGCCGCCTGTGAGGCTCATGGCTGACCCTACAGGGATCAGCACGAGAGGCTTGCCGGGCTGAGAAGCTAGTTGTTCAAGATGGGAGACGTTCGAGAACCGAGGCTGACTGAGTGTAATTGCCATAAACCTTGGTTTCTGCCCCCACAAAATAGAGATGCAGTAGTTACACCTTGTAGTTGTGTTGCCATTTAGGTGAGAGAGTGAGTGTAAAGCCACCTCGAGCACCATTTCTGTCTTCCCGCACGGCTGAACCTCCCACTCAGAAATAGGCTGCAGAGTGAGTGGTTCCTCCAACACAGCGGTTCTCAACCTGCGGGTCGAGACCCCTTTGGCGGTCGAACGACCCTTTCACAGGGGTCGCCTAAGACCATCCTGCATATCAGATATTTACATTACGATTCATAACAGTAGCAACGAAAATAATTTTATGGTTGGGTCACAACATGAGGAACTGTATTTAAAGGGCCAGAAGGTTGAGAACCACTGCTCCAACAGGTCAACAGCAGCTGCTATGTTCACAGCGGTTCCTGTGTAAGGGCTGACAAAGGGGATTTTCTCAATATTTACTCGGCCATTTAAAAATATACCTTTATTGATTTCAGAGAGGAAGGGAGAGGGAGAGAGAGGTAGAAACATCAATGATCGGCTGCTTCCTGCACGCCCCACACTGGGGGTTGAGCCTGCAACTCAGCATGTGCCCTGACCGGGAATCGAACCTTGACCTCCTGGTTCATAGGTCGATGCTCAACCACTGAGCCACACCGGCTTGCACATGGTCACTTTCTTTTTTAATTAAAAAAGTGTGATTAGCCACTATGCTATAGAAAATGTTGTAAAGGGGGAAAAAAAACTCAGTTTTACTTCTTTAATATCATGATTTTATTTTACTTCGTTGTATTTTACAGAATGATTTTCTCAGCTCATATTTAAAAATTGTAAACCTAAAAGTCAACTAATTCAGTCCATGTTGCCAACAGTTTCGGCCGCCCAGGCCCTGGGCACACACTCCTGCGCGCGCTCCTGTGTGAGTGGAGCTCTGAGGCCGGACGGACAGCCACTCACGCAGCAGGACACGAGCCAGGTTGGTCGTGTTCGGGCCCAGCAGGTGCTTCCCGCTGCTGCACAGAGTCCAGACTGAGGAGGTTTGCTGGCACTTGCTCTAGTAGGGAAAGGACCCATTTCGCACATAATTCTTCATGACGGCCCAGAGCATTTTAATTGCTTGCTATTGTGTCAAAATATTGTCCTTCTGACAGTTGGGATAATGTAAACAGAAAGCAAGAGGAGATGGAAAATGGAGTAAATTTGCAAGAAAATAGGAATGCCTTGGAATACCTGAAAGACTGACTTAATGTCATCAGGCACATATTTTGATCTCAGGCGTTGTCAGGTGTAATGTTTGGAGGAGGGGTGATTTCTTTCTTTAAGACGGAGCCTGTTCCAATTGCTGCTTCTCGGAGTTTAACGCCGGCCGCCATGGGAGGAGCTCGGGGTCCTGCCTGTCCGCCTTCCGCTCCCCCCTGAGTAAATGACTGCGCGGCCAGTTGAGGGACATAGCACATGGCATCCGCCTGCTGACTGCTCATCCCCGCATCTTTCGCTGCTTCTCACCTCGGTGCCGTTGCGTGTTCCCCGTTTCAAACCCCCCTGGCATGCTGGCCGGGTCCTCTGTGCTGACTGCAGGGAGCTCCTCGGAGCGTTGAACAGCACAGACGCCGGAGGCTTTGGTGTAGGATGGCAGCTTCCCAGACCTCAGGTCCTCCCACTGTGCACTTGATGAAAGAACCAAGACGTCGACCAGCAAAGGCGGCACCTGCGTCAGTCGGGCAAGGGCAGGGGCCTCCCCTCTGGGAAAGCAGGTGGCTCAGAGCTCTTACCCGGCACCATTCAGGGCCCGGGGCCAGGAGCAGGGCCACAAACCTTGGGGAGAGTGTGACCCAGGAATCTATTGTCAGCCAAGTTTTGTTACATAGGAAGGCAGCAGTGTTCTTTAACAATGGACCAACTGCCCAGCCAGTGTGGCTCAGTAGTTGAGCATCAACCTATGAACCAGGAGGTCACGGTTTGATTCCTGGTCAGGGCACATGCCCAGGTGGTGGGCTTGATCCTTAGTAGGGGACATGCAGGAGGCAGCCAATTGATGATTCTCTCTCATCATTGATGTTTCTATCTCTCTCCTTCTCCCTCTCCTTTCATCTCTCTGAAGTCAATTAAAACAAAATGAAACAACAAACCACAGACTCAAGGAAAAGCCTATAAGCCTATCTTTAAAAACCTACCCAGAGACACAGTGCAGTGAGTCGGGTAAACTAAGTTCATTTGTTCCTCAGCAGATAGGTGCTGAGCCCTGCTGTGTGCCGGGCCCTGGCCTAGGCCTGGGAATGTAGCGCCATTAGCTTCCATCCCTCGAATGATGGCGAAGCCAGCGGTCTTTCTGGAAATGTAGCCACAGGGGAGCGGGAGGGAGTTAGCCATGTAGGTCTGGGGGAAAGTTCCAGGCGGAGTAGGAGAGGGTGGGGAACATCAGTGAAGGTTATGAGGACCAGCTGGGCCTTGACACTACGTGGAGGTGCTTGGACCCGTTCTTGAGACTAGAGCTCAAACACTGGCCCTGATCATGTCCAGTCAAGGCAGAGGGAGCAGCCTGAGGAATATAAACTGATGGTGACCTTGAGCCAAGCAGGTCACTGGCAGCCCCGCCTTGGCACACTATAAACAATAGGCCTGTTTTATAAATTGTTTTGAGGGTACAGTATGTGCTAATTTCAATTATTAAAGTGTCCATTTAGAAAATTTATTAGCGCAAATGAATTCAATTATTTCAAACATAGAAGCAAAATATTGCGTGGAATGAAAACAGACGATATAATTAGCCTTAATGGAAACGCTTGCATACCTCGCGTGATTGAGAGTGAAAGCCGCACCGCCTCAGCCTCAGAGGACGAGGCTGCACATTTACTCGTCTGTCTGAGATGCACACTTTCAGGTGCCAAAAATCAGCGTCGTTAATGACGGGAAGGGAAGTCCAGGTTCACGTAGTAGTAAACTCCCGATATTTATCTCACAGCCAAGGCCGAGCCCGTTTCGCCTGGTACTGCAGGGGCCTTTGAAGCAGCTGCTGCTGGAATGAGGGGAGCTCCGTCTGGGCTCACAGGACCTGCTCGGGCAGCGTGTGCGCCGTGAGGGCTGGCTTGGCAGGTGGTTCTTCTTGATCGGGTTGGCATGCACGGGCTACGGTGCCCGAGACAGGAGCAGACTCAGTGAGTTACGTCAGGTGCAGCCACACTGACAGTTAAGTCACAAGATCATCCTGGACTGAGGGGAGGAGACCACACACGATGTAGGTACCGGGAAGTGTTCCCCTGGGGGCTGTCATGTAGCCGACACCACATGTGTGAGAACCTATGATGTGCATGTTACATGCTGTCTGCTACTAATAGGTACATACATGGCGGTGTCTAAAGTTAGTAAGCTCCTTTCCCCAGATGCTCCCCCCCACACACAGGAATCCCTTTTCCTACCTTCCTGACAACTTCAGAATAAAGTGGGAGAAAGGGTCAGGGTCACGTTTGGTTTTGTTAGGAAACATGCTCATTCCTCGCTGCAGTGTGCACTGTCCAGAGCTCCCCCTGCTCCTGCGGGGGCGGGGAGGGGTTCCGGGGCGCAGTGGCTTCGCCCTGTGATTGTGTCGTGTCCTCAGCCACCAGTGGTTGTGAATTCTCTGAGTCCCTCAGCCAAGCCGCCTCGGAGGAGTCGCTGCTGAAGGGAGAGCTTGCCGCTTGCTCAGTTAGGGCTGTTCTCACAAATGGCCACGGTTTAAAATAAACACGCTGGGGGAGAAAGAAGTTTGCATCATCTGTGCATGCTCTCGTGTGTTTGACTTCTTCATTGTCAGCAATGGCGCTTTAGCTCCATTTCAGCACATGGCGCAGACTCCATGGAGCTGGCGCGTGTCTGGTGCCAGTTCCGGGGGAAGCGCCTTGAGCCGTCACCCTGTGCAGAAATGCGAAGCATTGGATTTATTGTAATTTAGGCCAAAC
The DNA here is from genome assembly GCF_000412655.1 of Myotis brandtii. Taxonomy (NCBI): domain Eukaryota; kingdom Metazoa; phylum Chordata; class Mammalia; order Chiroptera; family Vespertilionidae; genus Myotis; species Myotis brandtii. Next base: position 665,430 of record NW_005370733.1, read on the forward strand.
AAATAGTGGTTTTCCTTGAGACTTGCAACAATTGCTGTGAATGAGCAAATGTGCACACAAGGTGTGAGATTAAGTTTCATGTAATCACAGAACGCGCTCGCTCTCGCCAGCAGCTCTGAACTGTGTTTGTATTTCGGGTAACAATTTCAGCGCTGTTGTTTGTTGCAATTAGAAGCCCTGCTGCTTCGCAAATGATGCCCTCGTCCCGATTTAGCTCCTGATTAAAAAAAAAAAAAAAGCTGCGCGGGTTTCTGATGAAAACCCGAGGCTCAGTTCTTGCTTCTAAAATGTGCAAATTCTGTCAAAATTTTTGGGTGACTGAAACTCTTCCTCCAGGGTTTTCTTTCCTCATCGGCTCCACGGAACGGATTCCTCCCCCAACAAGGATGAAACTGTCCTCGCCGACTGCTGTCTACTGAGACTCAGAGCACTGAGCTAGGACGCCCCCTCCGCCGCAGTGAAGCAGTTAATGCTCAACATTTCCTCTGCCTTTTTAAGAAAGGGGACAAGGCAGGCGAACGCTTCTATACAGCTTTTCTCCCAAACAGTCAAAACCCATTTAAAGAGAGAGTTTCCAAGAAGAGCAGGATTCACAAAATGAGTGCGCACTGGCTGGGGTTTTTCCGAACTAATTGGGAAGCACGCCCGTCTGCTGTCACATCTTCTGATACGCGGCGAGGGATGTGTTAGTTTGTGCCCCTTCCCTCCTTGTCCCGAGGTCCCGCTTGCTCGGTGGGAAGACAATGCAGACAGGAAGCAGCTGGCTGCCCCGAGCGGGCCTGCAGCTCTCCCGTGCGAGTCTCCTGGCTGCAGCCACGGCAGCGCCGGCCCGAGGTGGGGTTGGGGCAGGTGTGTCTGAGGGAGGACATCTCTGCCTGGCCCAGCATTTGGTACCTAATGACCTAGGGCCTGGCTTGTTTCGAAGGCCGCTCAGGGCTCAGAGCTACTGCTCCTGTTCAGTGGCAGCTCAATTACCCCCACTCCCCGACACACACACCTCCCTTTATAAAGGCTGTTTTCACATCGCGAACTTGCGTGATGTATGTATGTATGTATGTAATATATTCCCTCACCCTCACCCCAAAGAAACAGCAGTTTTGTCTTAAATAAAAAGTTTAAATGTCAATTTGGGCAGACTAAGTAGCCCAAGGTTTTGAGAAAGAGATCCTGCAGAGTCCCGTGGGTGCATTTTATTATTGGTCCGTTTGTCCATCCATCCGTCCTTCTCCCTGGGGCCAGGTGCTACCCCACAGGAGGTAGCAGGCAAGTGGTCCTGCCACTGAGCAGACGTGTGTCCATGGGGGTGTCACATGTCTCCCCACCTTCGACACATGAGCGCCCCATTCCCTCCCTCACTCAGCCGGGACCTCCTCGAGCACCTGCTGTGTTCCAGGCCGGGCCCGGGGAGTAGCAGGCGGCAGGACTGGTCCCCGGACTCCCTGCGTTATCTTGTTTCAGGACTAAATTTCAGGGGTTTTGTTTTTTAAAAATATTTAGTGGTCAGTAATTCAACTTAGTTGGAAAACAAATATTTGCTCATATTTACCATACACTTCTAATACTGAAAGGAAGATGCTCAAGTATTGGTTAAAGTTCCTACTCTGCTTAAATCAAGGGATAGCAAAGATACCCTGGACCTTACCTGTTTTAATTCATTGTTTGGCCCGACGTCCTTGAAGTTGAGGAGACAAGAAGGAAGGTGCTAGGCCCCATGTTTGACATGCTTGAGTGTCCACAGCCTCCAGCCCCTGCCCCGGCACAGCCACAGGACCCGGGGGCGCCCAAGGTCCGAGGAATACGGGGACAGCATCACCTCTGCGTGCGTCACTCACCTGCCCAGGCTGCGCACCGCATTGTCACCAGGTGTCGTAGCTGCAGAGTCCAGTGCTTGTGAAGTTCAGGGTCACTCAGTTCTGTGTGGAAGGGCTCTTCGGCGTACTACTTAGGGTTTTGTGGTATAAATGAAGGCAAGGATTGTGGGGAGAAGGATGGAGATGAAAAACAACAATAAATATTCTTTGCTGGAAGTTCTGTATTTATGAAGTTAAAAACAGAATAAAATTCCCCTTGGAGATGGTTCATCCGAGTCTGTAACTGACCTGAGAGCAGTGTGTCCCCCTGTCCGGACTCCAGGGGGAGAGTGGAACCAGGCCTGGGACAGTCTTTTTTCTGTTATTTTTTAACCTAATAAAGTCTGTTTGAACAGCAGTTCTAGGTTTACAATAAAACTGAGCGAAAGTGCAGTTTCCATGTGCTCCCTCCCCCTGCCCTGCCCCCCACCCCCCGCCAGGGCACCGTCAGCGGCCGCACCAGAGGGTCCACAGTTACAGCCGAGGAGCCCATGCTGACAGCCGTCACTCACGGCCACGGCTTGCATGGAGGTCGCTCTCGGTGGTGTCCACTCTGTGGGTTTGACAGTGTCACATGACATGTACCCACTGTTGTACTGTCACACAGAATAGTTTCAATGCCCCCCAAATCCTCTGTGCTCTGCCCCCTCTTCCCCAATGTTTTTTAACTTTTTAGTGGAAAATCTTGAACATACACAGAGGTAGATAGAATATTGTCATGAGCTCATGTGTATCCCAACAGCCAGCAGCCTCTTACATGACTGTGAAGCAAATCTAAGACACACCATTTTATCCCCAGTAATTCAGTCTGTATTTCAAAGGTTCGAGAGATACGTAAAGAGTTAAGGACTTGTAAAATACATGACATTTCGCTTAGCAAAATACTCTCCAGGTCCCTCCATGCTGTCTCAAAGGGTAAAAGATCTTTCTTTTTTTACTGCTGCATAGAATTCCATGGTGTAAGTGTACCACGGCTTTTGAATTTACTCATCCACTGATGGGTACTTGGGCTGTTTCCAGATCTTAGCTATTGTAAATAATGCTGCTATGAACGAACATAGGGGTGCATACATGCTTTCTAATTGGTGCTTCAGGCTTCTTAGGATATGGTCCTAGAAGTGGGATCACTAGATCCAGACACATAGCAGCATGGAACAGATGGTTGAATCTCAGAGGGAAGGCAGGGGGAGTGGG
>NW_005370733.1:669075-674588 GCF_000412655.1 Myotis brandtii
AGCCACAGGACCCGGGGGCGCCCAAGGTCCGAGGAATACGGGGACAGCATCACCTCTGCGTGCGTCACTCACCTGCCCAGGCTGCGCACCGCATTGTCACCAGGTGTCGTAGCTGCAGAGTCCAGTGCTTGTGAAGTTCAGGGTCACTCAGTTCTGTGTGGAAGGGCTCTTCGGCGTACTACTTAGGGTTTTGTGGTATAAATGAAGGCAAGGATTGTGGGGAGAAGGATGGAGATGAAAAACAACAATAAATATTCTTTGCTGGAAGTTCTGTATTTATGAAGTTAAAAACAGAATAAAATTCCCCTTGGAGATGGTTCATCCGAGTCTGTAACTGACCTGAGAGCAGTGTGTCCCCCTGTCCGGACTCCAGGGGGAGAGTGGAACCAGGCCTGGGACAGTCTTTTTTCTGTTATTTTTTAACCTAATAAAGTCTGTTTGAACAGCAGTTCTAGGTTTACAATAAAACTGAGCGAAAGTGCAGTTTCCATGTGCTCCCTCCCCCTGCCCTGCCCCCCACCCCCCGCCACGGCACCGTCAGCGGCCGCACCAGAGGGTCCACAGTTACAGCCGAGGAGCCCATGCTGACAGCCGTCACTCACGGCCACGGCTTGCATGGAGGTCGCTCTCGGTGGTGTCCACTCTGTGGGTTTGACAGTGTCACATGACATGTACCCACTGTTGTACTGTCACACAGAATAGTTTCAATGCCCCCCAAATCCTCTGTGCTCTGCCCCCTCTTCCCCAATGTTTTTTAACTTTTTAGTGGAAAATCTTGAACATACACAGAGGTAGATAGAATATTGTCATGAGCTCATGTGTATCCCAACAGCCAGCAGCCTCTTACATGACTGTGAAGCAAATCTAAGACACACCATTTTATCCCCAGTAATTCAGTCTGTATTTCAAAGGTTCGAGAGATACGTAAAGAGTTAAGGACTTGTAAAATACATGACATTTCGCTTAGCAAAATACTCTCCAGGTCCCTCCATGCTGTCTCAAAGGGTAAAAGATCTTTCTTTTTTTACTGCTGCATAGAATTCCATGGTGTAAGTGTACCACGGCTTTTGAATTTACTCATCCACTGATGGGTACTTGGGCTGTTTCCAGATCTTAGCTATTGTAAATAATGCTGCTATGAACGAACATAGGGGTGCATACATGCTTTCTAATTGGTGCTTCAGGCTTCTTAGGATATGGTCCTAGAAGTGGGATCACTAGATCCAGACACATAGCAGCATGGAACAGATGGTTGAATCTCAGAGGGAAGGCAGGGGGAGTGGGTGGGTGGGTGGGAAGAGATCAACCAAAGAACTTGTATGCATATATGTGCATAAACCATGAGCACAGACAATAGTGTAGTGAAGGCCTGGGGTGGGGACAGGGGCGAGCTAGATAGGGTCAATGGGGAAAATGGGGACATATGTAATATTTTCAATGATAAAGATGAAAAAAAAAAAAGAATAGCCTGGCTGGTGTGTCTCAATGGTTGAGCGTCGACCTATGAACCAGGAGGTCACCGCTCAATTCCCAGTCAGGGCACATGCCTGGGTTTCGGCTCGATCCCCACTGGGGGGCGTGCAGGAGGCAGCCGAACCATGATTCTCTCTCATCATTGATGTTTCTACCTCTCCCTCTCCCTTCGTCTCTGAAATCAATAAAAATATTTTTTTTAAAAAAGAAAGAAAAATAGTTTCACTGCCCTACAAGTCCCTGTGCCCCACCTACACACCCTCCAGCCCTCCAGACTCCTGGCAACCACTGATCTTTTTATTCTCTCTCTCTCTAGCTTTGCATTTTACAAAAGTTCATATGGTTGGAATCATACAGCCTCTGTGCTTTTCAGCCTCACACCTGTCTTTTAGCATGACGTGTTTAAGTTTCCTCCATGCCTTTCAAGGCTTAGCTCATTTATTTTTATCCCTGATTAATATTCTATTGTATGGAAGTACCACAGTTGGTTTATGCATTCACTGAGTGGAGGGTATCTTGGTCACTTCAATTTTTGACAAACATAAATAAAGCTTTATAACAGTTTCTGTGCAAAAAAATAAAAATATGTAAACAAACAAACAAATAAAATACACGGCCACGATCCTGTGATCTTACTGACAAAACCAACAGTAGTTCCGTAGCACCAAGTGTCCAGCCTTCAGACTTGCAGGTGTCTCGTGGGTGTCAGGTTCTTCACTCTCTTTTTCACAGTTTGTTTGGCCTGCGATCCCAACAAAGGACCCATCTTGTGATTGGTCGCTATGGTTTGTGTTTCTTTAATTGACTGTTTTCCCTCCACGGCTCCCTCTTCTGCCTCGTCTCCCCGCTCTCCCACGTGTTGCTGAAGGACCGGGCTAGTCCTGGGCAGCTTCCATGTGTGGGTTTTGCCGGTGCCATCCCCGCCGTGTGGTGAGCCTGCTCTCCGACCTCTGTGTGAGCTGCAGGGGCCAGGCGCTGGGCTAGAGTAACGTGTGATCTGTGTGTTTGTCCTGGCCAGGCTGCCTCATCGAGAGCATCTCCCTTCTCAGGAGGCACAGAATGTCTGGGGTCCGTCTTCTTGATGACATTGCAGCCGGTTACACTCAGCGTCTAGACTCGTTAGCGTGCGGAGGCTGATATATTAGTGCTCTCCTCGCTCATCCACTTGCTGGAACGCTTCCAGAAAGACAACTTCCCCATCGACTATTTGATTACCCAGATTTCAGAGTAGAGTAGGTTCCCTACATCCTGCAATTAAGACTGACGTTTTCCTAAGTATTTTCAAAGAAAGCTTTCATTTGTTGGTTAGGAACCTTCACTTGTGAGATGGCTGGGGTGATTCTTTCCATGGCCTTGAGCTGTCCCAGGCTTTTGGGGAGCTGATGGGCGCACTGGGTCCAGACACCTGTCAAGAGGACAGTGCACCGCTCCCCGGGGCCACCAGCAGAGCGGAAGGCCTGCCCACGCCATCTGAGGGCCTGGGGCTGGTTGGGTCATCCGATCGCCCTGACCTGGTTGTCAGGGAGGGGAACACTCCTCGGCAGCCATCGGGACCAGTTACCTTCACAGACAGGACAGGGAGGCTCAGGATGCTGGGGAGGCCGCAGCGGTGGTGACGGCACGGCCCCTGGAAGCCACACTCTCTGACTTTCCGTGCAGCACTGTGCCCGCAGACCGGCTGCAGCCTGGCTCCTCGGGCTCTGGCACTGCCACCTCCGTCTGTGGCTCATGGTGGGCACTGGACTGCTCTGTGGTGGCCCAGCAGAGGCCCCTCAGAGGATGTGTCATGCGGGGTGTTCCCCAGGAAGCAGCTTGGAACGAGGTGCCGCAACGCTGGCTGGAATAGGAGCGGCCTAAGGGTTAACTGCCCGGACTCATAGGCTTGGCGGGGCCATCAGGATTCCGCTCAAGTTCATCCTTGTAACCGACATCAAAGCCGTGCAGCTGCGACCAGAGCCCCAATTAGTGCTTTTCCCGGTGAAACGGGGCGCCTGCACGTTGACTCAGATAGCGCTGTGATCTGGTTTGGAGCGCAGAGAGGGGCAGGCCCCTCGCATAATTGCCGTGTCTCCAAGCCTAATGGTCCGTGTCCCGTCTCCCCTGATTAGATGGCGCGCTGGGCTCATTTGTTCTGTGGTTGGATATCTTTGGTAGCTGTTTCCATAATCACTGTAAACAGTTGATATTTACAGATTTTTTTTTTTTTAAAGCAAGTGATGAAGCAAATTGGTCAGAGTTCAGCCTGTCAGGGAAGGAGAGAGACTTCGAACACTTTTCTTCGCTCACTTCCCAGACTGCCTTGTCCCAGCGGGTCGGGCTGAATTTATTGGCAAGGCCTATCTGTTAAGGGAGCTCAGACTAGTGATAACATCTGTTCACATCTGGTTACAGGACGAGCACTCCCCAGCCGGGAACAACCCCGTCACTCATTTCAGTAATAAATAACCTCGGGCACCCAGGACTGGCCCGTGTCTGTTTTCGTGTTCTCTTGGCCTTTGATCCTCAGAGCATAACTCATCGTGACCTGATTAGGGTGATGGAGAGGCTCATTGACTCTCGGGCATCAGCGTTGTAGACCAGTGTGGGCAGCTCCTGGACCGAGTGGGAGGCAAGGGGCTGGGGCCATTGTGGGTGCTCTCAGCCAGGTAACCTTGGACTCACTCGACTGTAGTTCACCTGCTTCCTCACTTTTAACCCCTCAATACTGTCACTCTGGTCCTTACAGAGCCGTCTCTCCCCTGGACAAGACACTAGTAGTTACTGCTGCCACCATTTGTTGTCTCAGAGAAACACAGACCAACAGAAAGATGCTGCCTTGATCCCCCACTGCCCCTCCGTTCCCTGAGGCTGCAGCTCCCTGGCGTTGGCGTTGGCATCTGTGAGAGGCGTCTGGGTGTCCCGCCCAAGATCTTCCCTCTGCCCTCAACTTAGTCAGTGGATCCTGTTCCTTAGCCCCAGCCGGTCCCACAGACGTCCCTCCTCATACAGCCCACGTGTCTCCTCTCTGTCCTTCTCTCGCCCGACACCGGGCGTTGATGTTTCTCTGCCTCTGGGCTGTGCGCTGAGGGCGGGGGCTGGCCTTGCTCATCTTTGCACTGAGGATGGTACAGGATGTGGTACATGCTGGTTAAAGAATGAATGACAGCTACTTTTTTCAAATTTAAAACTGGGAGATATTGCTCAGACTTCATGAAGCTTGTTCATATAGAGGTAAAAACTGGATCAGAACTCAGGACTTTTACCAACTGCGCTTCCCTACAGCCATTGATTTTAGTGTCCTTTCTTCTCTGTCTCTCTCCTTGGTGTCTGGCAAGTCACAAAACCGCTGTCTTTGCTTCTGCCCGCCAGAGGTCTCAGTAAGCAGTGGGGTTGGCCAACAAAGTTAAAGCAGAGTGGCATGGTCCGATGGCCCACCAGCCACTTTCCTACACACTCTTTATAACACAGAGGGATGACTACATCTTATCAATTAGGTGAACTTCTCGTAATAGAGGTGTAATGCTAAGCAGACATTTCTTTGGTAAAAAAATTAGAGATTCAGTCCTTTTAAAAAATATTGGCTTCAAGATAGTGTAAAAACTTACTTGCGTATTCAGCAAACCTTCTCCAAATCACACATTTAAAGGATAAAAAATAAATAACAAGTAACCAAAACAAGTTTTACAAATGACTGCAAAGTAATTAAGTTTCTTTTACAACCTTTTACATCGGCTTAAAGGTCAGCGTGAAAATAGATGGGAGTTAAACTTAGAACCAAGCGCACCAGGCGGAAAATCACTCAGGTGCCATTGAACACCCACTCCCACCCGAGCTTTCTACACCTGAGTCACGGTTCTCCCTGCACCTGGGGGTTTGCTGGTCTTAAAACATGTGGATGCCTTCTGAGCTGATGGGGAACGGAGGCGGCCGTGGTGCCAGCACGGTGACTAGTGAAGGGACAGTGACGCGCTCACGGGACACAGTGAAGGGGCGCGGAGGGACTTGGGGGAGTGTCTCCCCCTGCTAGCCCACCTTCTCTCCTGGCTGCGCCTCTGGCCGGC
>NW_005370733.1:674653-700728 GCF_000412655.1 Myotis brandtii
AACCCCGTGGGGCACTGGGCGGCCCAGACCACACTCCCCCGTCTGTTCTGAGTCCTGTCGCCCTCCAGCTTTGTGTCTGTGGGCAGGTCACTTCCCTCTGGGTCTGCGCTTTCTCTGCTTTTAATGAGAGAATTAGGTTTCCATCTCCAAGGCCCCTTCTCTCTATAGAAGCCCTACCTGTGCGGTGAGACACGCACACACCCAGAGGGGCGGCCCTTGTCGTCCAGGGGGTGAGCATGGAGGTCGGGGTGCTCCTCCTGTTTGGTTCGTGTATCCGTACAGACTGGTACCTTCCTCCAGGCGTCTCAAAGCCCCCGTATCATTAACATAAACAGTAGGACAGTTTAATTCTGACTCCTTATTATAAGAAGTTCCAAGGTGGGGCCGCTCCGGTGGGGGGGGGGGAGTGCCACGTGTCATCAAATCGACAACGTCACCAATTCTAAGCTGCGCCTTATTTACGTCCCACTAAGAAAGAGAAATCTGTCGGTTGAACTATGACAGGCTGTTGATTATGAACACATCTGATTGATTTCAGACACGATGGGGTGAAATACGGTGATATCACGCTTCCAGGCCCTTCTCCGCGCCGGGGCCTGTCCTCGGCCAGCGCCCTCCCCGCCGCAGCTGTCCTGGCCTCGCAGCCTGAGCGCAGGCCTGGGCTGCCTCCTGGGCTCCTGTTGGGAAGGAGCCGTGTCCCAGGACCCGCCGACTTCCTCGGCCTCCTTGGTGAAAGGTCATGTTCACAGGCGCCGGGTGGCGTCCCCGTCGCTGCCAGGGACCAGGAACTACCGCGGGCTGAGTCAGACCCTCGGGATTCACCTCACTGCCCAAACGGAGCGTGGTCAGAGCTGTGCAGGGTCCATTCCTCCAAAGGCTCCGAGATCCACAGGCAGAGGCTCAAAGCTCTCACCTAGAGGCCTTTCATTTCGTGATGGGACAAGTCCCGCTAGAGCAGTGGTTCTCAACCTTCCTAATGCCGCGACCCTTTAATACAGTTCCTCATGTGGTGGTGACCCCAACCATAAAATTATTTTCGTTGCTACTTCATAACTGTAATGTTGCTACTGCTATGAATCATAATGTAAATATCTGATATGCAGGATGTATTTAGGCGACCCCTGTGAAAGGGTCGTTTGACCCCCAAAGGGGTCTCGACCCACAGGTTGAGAACCGCTGCGCTAGAGGACATCTGCAGTAGAGCTGAGGGCCGGGGGAGACAGCGCTGCCAGCAGGGGCTTTGTTTAGAGTGAGAGTGTAGTTAGCCTTGCAGCAAACTCTATCGGTGCCTGGAGGCTGTGTGCGCGGCTTTGCTGTCCCCCCAGGGAGTGGCCTGCGCCAGGGCCCAGGTAAGTCAGAGTTCTGATGGTGACTTACATCCGACAGTGACTTACATCTGATGGTTCCCTTCAGAGATGCAGGCTCCGTGGCACGGAGCACCTGCTGGAGGTCAGCCATGGACACATGCGAAGCTTTCTTCTCCTCTCTGGGGGAAAGGTTCAGATCAGACAGACGATTATGACAAGACCAAAGCCAAGAGTGAATGTCCCTTCTCCACACCCGCCCCCCAGTCTAGTCCATTAGCAACAGCTTTTCAATTACATTCCAAGTCCTTCCCTCTCTGTCACCACCAGTGCGGCCCAGGTCCACGCTGGCCCTGCACGCCTGGGACCTGCAGAATGGTTACTGGCATCTAGGACGTGTGACTCCAGATCCACAGGTAGAGTTTTCCATTTGGGAGTCCCCTCCTCCAGTGCCCCCCCCCCCTCAATCTAGTGGGAAGGAAGAAGGGCTTGGACCCAGAAGCAGAGCAATACTCTTGCCTTCTGTGCCCTTGGCCATGACCTGGCCATGACCCCTTCATGCCATTAGGGTTTCTTCCGTCAGTGAGGAAGGGTTGGGCCTTTCGCCTGTGAGGACTAGGATTCCTGGAAGCATGAATATCTGGTGGCTTCCCACGGATTCCGACTCCCAGTCCCGGAGTCGGGAGTTTCTGGTTGAGCCTGCCGTGAGTAACCTGCTGATGGAGGCAGAGGTTCTACCTTCAGCAAGCACGCGCTTCGTCTCATTTTGCACTTCCCCTTTGCAAGGAGCTGCTGTGCATTTTTGTGGATTCGCAGTGTGGTGTCATGGGGGATACATTTACGAGAGGTTTCTTGGCGAAGTACAGTTCTGAAAATAGTACCGTGCCTTTCTGAAATTTTTGAATTAACACCCACAAATTGGAATGGCCCTGGGTTTGTATTTTGAATAAGCTTGTGGCATACTGTTTATTCAAGCATAAGGTTCTTGCCAGATTAGAAAACAGTGAGGAAGTATTCGATTACTGACATGACGATGCTGGCCACCTCACATCGAACACCTACTATGGACCAGACCCTGAGCCGCGCACACGAATCCGCTGTTATTTAGCCGCGCTGCGAATGAGGAAAATACTGTTCTTCCTAAGTTTCACCGACAAGAAACTGAGATTCGAGAGGGTGAACAGTGCCCTGCAGCCCGGGAGAGGGCGAGCCGGAGCCCCGCCGGGCTGCCCCCCAGCACTCTGCTTGTTAAGCCGTTTCATCTCGTGGGGTTGGCACTACTGTGTTTCTTTCACAAATGAGGAAACTGAGGCACAGAGGTGAGGTGACTTGCCAAGGCCGCATCACTACACTAGTTAGTGTCAGAGCGAGCGTTTGACCTTGGCCGTCACCATCCAGAGCCCGCCATGGTCTTAGCTACATATCAGGTTCCCAGCAGCGGCACGGCGGCTGGCGGAACGGCACAGCGTCCTTGCTGTCAGCCATGCCCTTAGAAGGGACAGCAGAAGAGCGAGAGGGTCCTGAGTGAGACCTTTCAAACTCCCCCACATCAGGGACATGGAGTGTTCGCCCTATTGCATGTGGCCTGAAATTCAGCAAGAACAAGCCCACCTCTTGCCCAGCCCCTGAGGTCTGGAGTCTGGGGACCATCAGCAGGAACGCACCCTTAATCTCCGGTGTCTGAGCCGTATTGCGAAGGGGACGTCCCCCCGGATGCCCTCGGCGGCCACAGCACTGAGGACTCTGGCTGGGGCCCGGTCACTCTGCATTGGAGCTTTAACATGGAAAGCTGCTCGTTTAAAAAGAGGGTCCCCAGTTTGGTGTGTGTGTGTGTGTGTGTGTGTGTGTGTGTGTGTTGGGGAGGGGGGGTGGCGACGTCTAAAATTAGTGACATTATCTTATGAGAAATTTGAGGCAATACCGACCAATGGAGAGTGGCCTAGGCTTGGTTGTTTAAATGGATTCCTCTATGTTTTTTTGTTATTTGATCTGGTTTCTTAACTTTGGATTTGTATTTGCGAAGAAGTGGAGCCCAGCGATGCCTCTGAGCACCAGGTAGCCCCAGACTTTCGTCGACACGTGGCCCTGAGACAGAGCCCAGCTCTGGGTCTCGGCTCTGGGTGGGTGGAGCCAATGGCTGGGGAAGTCTTCAGTGGTTTTTCACCTTGAAAGGAACAAATTTGAAATAAATAAACGGGCCCCTTGACCTGCTGCAGGAGGGCTCCCACTGTGCCTCGCCCCCCACGCCTACCCCCTGAGCTTGCCTCGGCCACACTGGAGTGGGTCCTCGGAGACGGCGGACCATAGTGACCCCTGGCTGCCCGCTTTGTGTGTGAGAGGCGGGCGCTCGCGTCTCCACACGTCGGCCATTGACCAGGGGAAACGCCATGAGCAGTGAGCGTTTCCTGGGCTGCGGCCGCGAGTCGTGTTCTGCAGCAGCAGCACTTCAGCAGCTGTTTAAACCTAACCCTTCGGGAACGAGGGAGAGAGTTTCATGAATAATTTATTTCCAAAGAGAAGATGAAGGGACCTGAACTTCTCCCCTTCCCAGATCTTCTCTACTCGAGTGAAAATAACCTGCGAATGCGCTCGATCGGGCCAATGGAAGTCGTCATGCACACTAGACGTGCGTTCACGTTGGAAACCTTTGTTGAAAGGTGCAGCCTGTAAACACAGTGCGTTTGGAATAAGCCTGGCCTGGGCTTGCTGGGAGGGTGGGGTAGACAGTGCTGAGAGCGATGAGCATAGCGCACGGAGAGCTGGAAGTGGTCCCCGTGTCCTTGAGTGGCAAAGGACACCAGAGCGGCCAGGGTGCGCCCTTCTCAAACAGACCACCTCCTTCTACGGATGACACGTCCTTGGGTCAAGGTTTGATGGAAGCGTTTGGGGCAGGGGTTGGGTACAATATCACAATACAAACCCTCCCGCCCCCTTTCTTCTTTCTCCTGTTCTTCTGTCATTACACGCCCCCCACCCCCCAGCACGCGCATGCACACGGTTTTGTGCTTGTGGCCTGTGTGATGTGTGGCCAGAGGGATCTTCCGTGGATGCTGTCTTCATTGACGGTCGTGACATTGAAGGAGTGAGCAAAGGCACCGTGTGTCTGCATACTGCTTCCCAATGGTCACACCCCCGCCGTCATAGGCAGTTGTCCTTCTCGAGTAATCGCTGGGGTCAGGCCCTGTTCTAACACCTTACATAACCCTGGCGGCCTTCTGAGCTGGGTGCGGCCGCCATTTGCACACTGTGGTGGTGGGACTCGGCGTGGAGGTCTGACTCCCTGCCCAGGGTGCCAGGGCCCATCTCCATGCCCTGTCCCCATCTCTGCCCCTTCTCCATCGCTCGGTCAGACCGGAGGCCCTCATGCTGGGGGGCCAGCGTCCAGTGGGGCACTCTCGTTCACTGTCCGTTTCTGACCCCATAACAACTGGGAACACCGGCAAGAACTGAGGAGGAGGGCAGGCCCAGCCGCTGCTGTGCTGCGAGCGCCCCAGGCTGCCAGGGGCCCTCGGGCAGAGCCACGTCCTCCGCTGCCAGAGCAACGCATTTGGAACCCGCAGCAGACACACTGGGAGCCTGGCTGACGCCCCAGGGAAAAAATGAAAGCTAATTACAAAGCGCAGGAAGTTCATAAAATAAATTGCTTTCTTGTGAGGAATAGACATACCTTTGTTTTAAGAAGATGCTCAGAAAAATGGATAAAATGAAGGCTAGGCATCCGAAGAGATGGGCGTGAGGGTGCGAACCGCGTGCTGATGGGAAGGCGCAGGCTCCCCGGGGCCCGGGCTGGGCTGTGAAGACGGGCGGGATGGCGGCTGTGCTGGCAGGAACGCGTGAGTCACTGTCGGAACCTTGATTGTGCTGCTTCGTTTTCCGCGCTGCTTCTGGGGCTTGGGAAATGTCAGGTTTCCGATAGCGGGCTCCCGTTTGAGCCAGTCACACGTGAAAAATGCCCTCTTGAAAATGACCTAAACTTAATTTCTGACCATTTGTTTTGGAAACACTAACCTCGGGGGGTCTTTGTTCTCTGCATCTGTTTGGGAAAATTCCATTTGCTCTGTGGAAACTGGCTGGACGTGGCTCCCGTGGATGGCACGGGGCTATCGTCCAGAACACTCTAGAAATGGAGTTTGAGACAGCTGGGCGGGCCCGAGCTGAAAGTGAGGCCTGGCTTGGAAGTGGCCTCGTGGGACATGATGCTTCGATGTTTTCCTGGTCATCACGGCACGGGGTTTTAGAAATGCATGTTCGGTCCTTTAAAGTTGTATTTTTGGAAGCTCTCTCATGCACCAAAATAGATGAATCAAGAGCGTTCGGATCAATGCTGGAATGGCATCCACGTCTGCAGAATGGAAATCAGTAGCCAGTTACCTGAAATCCATAGAATGAAACCCGCTCACCTCTCGCTTCACCCCTCTGCACGGAAGGGAGGCATGCTGGGATCTCTACGGAAACGGTTTCCCGGGATTGTTACTTTATTCCGAAGGTGTTTCAGAAAAGACCAGCACAGATAGTATCGAGCGGGGGCAGCTCCGGCCTGGATTGATTTCAGGGTGTGCACGCATACATTTAACCACAGACTCATTATTTCTCCAGAGGCTGGGCCTGAAAACAGATCGAGACGATTTCTCACAACCATGTGGCGTAATTCCAATTACATTTATGCTGTGACCAGAATTTATTGTTGGAAAAGCGAGAGTGGGTAAGAATATTGGAAACACTACAATGGACATATGCAGTGAATACTTGGTTACGTGTGGCTATAAAAGGCCCCTAACTCTGTCCTTTGGAGGAGTTTTTTGTGTGTTTTTTTAGTGTTACTGTGCAGCACATGTGGAAGGTCTGTGTGAAGGACCAGAGCAGGTTCCGAGGTCCGAGTTCTAATCCCGGCTTTGCCCACAGCAGCTGGAAGGCTTCAGTGAGCAGCCCGTCCCACTCTCCGGAGGGGAGGAAGGACCGGACACCCTCTGCCTTCAGCTTCAGGATCACATGATTCCTTCGGGCTGTTACTGTAGTTCTTACCGCTGTCAGCTCTCACTATGTGTTTGCAAACATGAGTTGGTTCACTGCAGTGCCTCCGCCTCATGGGGAAGACCGTGCTGGAGGGGCGCTGCTCACGTGGCCGTCTTCCAGGGCGCCAGCAGGCCGTGACCCGGGGGTGCTAGGGTCCCGTGGACACGGCGGGCGGTGCCATCTTGGGTGTGAAGGGGCCCCAGAAAGCGTTCCTCCGGCTCGAGATTGCTGAGCCGGTTAACGAAGGCAGCGCTCCCTGTGTGCGCTCTCCCTGCCCAGGCCTTGGAGCGCAGAGGCCGGAGGCCAGGCGTGGCTCAGCGGAATCTGGAGACGTCTGTCCGTCAGAGCCTCCGGCAGCCGCTCACAACCCGCACGAACTGCGAGAAGTTTCTGAGCCACCTAACGGAGCTCAAATGCTTCACGTTGCTTAACAACAAATAATGTGCTGTTTTGAACTCAACAAAGAAAGAAGCCTTTGAATTGAGGCGGAAAGATGTCCAAGAACATTTTGGGCAGGAAGACGGGCTGTTCTTGGGTTGCGATGCGTACACGCAGGCAGAGCCCCTCCTCCCAGGCGCATTGCCCCTTGTGCATTTCCTGCCGCTGCCGCCTGTGCAGCCCATTGTAATGACCCGTGTCGGGTCTGAATGTCAAGAGTTTTGCTCCGTGGGCAAAGCCCTCACTTCTAGAGGGGCCTCCTGGCTTTCCTCTCACCTGGAGCAGAGCAGACCTCTCGAACGCAAGTCTGTCGGATCCTGAACTGCGGCAGGAATAATCCATTGTGGCCAGGCAGGTGCCTCTCCAGGCCGCCATTCCTTGCCTCCCGCAGCCCCTCTGCACTGCTAGCTCCAGCCAGTTGTAAAGTTTTGCCTGATATTTAACCTCAGTGTTCCCTGCTGGAACTCTCTCATTATTCTCATCGACCAGCGTAATTGATCCATCTTCGCTGGCAACTTCCATTTGCATGTTTTAGGGGTAACGGTGTCACCTCCTCTCTGTTAAAGACGCCCTCGCTCCCTGTTGTCACGTCTTTGTGCACCTTGTGTCGTCTGTGCCCACCTGCAGGTTGCCATCCCTGCCTTGCTCACAGGGGTACTGCGCCTGTTTTTGTCAAATGGAGTGATGATCTCTCTCTTCTTCTACACGTCACCTCCCACTAGCACAGCTCCAAGCGACTCATGCACGGGGTGATCTCCACAGTCCTCCTTGGACAGCTGTGGGTCTGAGCAAGAGAAACAGCCTGCTCCTTCACTGTGAGCTGTGTCCCTGACTCCTGAGCAGTGTGCTCTGCCCGCTTAAATACCGTGTGCACACAAGTGTGCCTGTGTATGCGTGTGTGTGCGTGCGTGCGTGCGTGTGTGTGCGCGCGCACGTGCCGTTTCACAAGTCAGAGCTGGAGCTACAGCCCTCGTGGGTGGTGCACTTGGTGGTGTTTGGAGCATTTACGGAGTGACTGATACAGATAACTGAGGACGGCTGATCTGTTCACTGAGCTGATCTGACAAGCGTGGGTGTCTGGAATTTAAGAACCGAAGGGCCTGGATGCTGTACTCCTGGCTCCTGTTTCTGAGCCACTGACATTTAGGTAAATAGCCATTTGGTCTATTTTCTTGAGATCCTCAAGCGAAAGACTGTTATATTCGGTATGTGCCCTGTAATTGCACGAGCCCTCTGAGCATCCTGCCCGGCGCGTCGGGGCAGCCCGCTCAGCCACCGCCAATGTGCTCCTGTGACCTCGAGTAGGCAGGTCCGTCCTGCCCGTTCCCTCGATCACAGACTTGCTCTTTCCTGGGCTTCTTGTCAAGACACTCATCTAGTTCCAGTACGTGGGTGCAGTGTCCTTTCCAGCGATACGTTTCTTCAGAAATTTCTAGTAATGCCCCCACCCGCCAGGCAGCGACAAAGTCAGTGTGTTTGATGCCAGTACTTGGAATAGTTCTGCTGTGAAGATGCTGATGGGTTTTACTAAGATGCACGAGGTCCAGTAGATTCCAGTCACTGAGAGGCTGAGGAAGGGGGCGCTTGGACTGGTTGGGTTTCCTAGGATAATGACCACGTGCCATTCAAGATGCTGAGTCGTTAGGGCTGTGTACCTGCCTCCTGTGCACAGGGTAGACTCTTGGGAAACGTGTGTCGCATTGACCAGAGCTAGGAGGACCCTTAGAGATCATCTGGTACAGGAAGAGGAAGCCAGAGCACATGCCCACGGAGGGGAGGCCCTGTGGGTGATGAAACTCACTCTGGGCCCAGCCCGTCGGGGATCCCGCAGGCACTGGACCCGGGGCTGCCCCTCCCCTGCTTTAGGGCTGCAGGGAGCTCAGCGCTGGCTTCCCCACACTGTGGAGGAAGCACCCAGTTCTCTGCACCCGAGTCCCGGAGGGATGCAGGCTCTGCCTCGTCTCCCCAAGACTTACTGACAACCTCTTGCTTGGACTCTCGTGCCATTAATATTTGAGAATAATGCAAAGAATTCAGCATGTTCTAAACATTTTTTAAAAATCAACCTTACTGCCCTGACAAGTTTGGCTCATTGGATAGAGCGTCGGCCTGCGGACTGAAGGGTCCCGGGTTCAATTCCAGTCAAGGGCATGTACCTTGGTTGCGGGCACATCCCCAGTAGGGGGTGTACAGGAGGCAGCTGATCGATGTTTTTCTCTCTCATCGATGTTTCTAACTCTCTATCCCTCTCCCTTCCTCTCTGTAAAAATCAATAAAATATATTTTTAAAAAATCAACCTTATTGAAGTATAATTTACATAAAATGCATCCACTTTATGCTGAATAATGTTCCATTACATGTGTATACCACAGCATGGGTTGGTTTCCTTGTGAATCCGACTTTGCATTCTAGAATATGCTAGATCATGATATGCTGTCAGTCTAATGTACTGCCGGGTGCCATTGGCTCCTATTTTGTTAAGGAATTTTGTCTGTTTCTGAGGAATGCATCGTTTTGTCTAGTTTCAGAATCAGGGTAATGTGGGCCCAGGAGATGCATTGAAACCTTCCTGTTTTCTGCGAGTTTCTGTAAGATTGTCATTGTTGCTTCCTCAGTGTTTGATAGAATTAACCAAAGAATCCACATAGGACTGGAGTTTTCTTTACAGGAAGGATTTTGGTAACATTCAGTTTTTAAAAAGCAGATACTTAGATATTTTTATTTCTTATATCAATTATCTAATGATCTTTCAAGGACTGTCCACGTCATCTATGTTTTCGAATGTATCGGCGTAACATTGTTTGTTATATTCTCATAGTGGCCTTTGCCTGTCTCTGGCATCTGAGTGCTGTCTCCTGGTTCATTCCTGATATTGTTGAATTGTGTCTTTTTTCTTTCCCATCAGTCTAGCCAGAGATTTCTCAGTTTTATTTATTTTCTTTCAAATTATCTGTTCTTGATTTCAGTTTTTCTCAAAGTTTTATCTGTTTTCTCTTTCATTAGTTATAAGCATTGTTTCCTTCTTACTTTGGGTTTAATTTGCTTTGCTTTGCTAAATTTTTTTAAATGGAAGCATAGATCTTTAATCTTTTAGTCATTCAATTTTTTATGTAAGCTTTTTTAAACAATAAATTTCCCTCCGATATGGCTTGAGCTGCATCCCACAAATTTTGATATATTTTTATCATTCATTTCAAGATATTTTCTAATTTCCCTTGTGATTTCTTCTCGGGTTATTTAGAATAGCTAAATATCTAGGGGATTTTTTTTGATGTATTACTGATTTTCTGCTTGTTCTTAAGTCCTGAGACAAGGCTATTCATGACTTCTTCGGAACAGAAGATTACTACATCTTTTGGATGAAGTTACCCTTCCAAGCTTCTTTCCTTTTTAAATCATTGTGATGACTTATTTATAGATGATGGGCTTTGTTCCCTGAAGGTTTCCCCTCTCCCGGCAGAGGAAAGTCTCCTTGGGTGGGTACCATGGGGGAGGAGCCAGTAGGCAGGGCTAGAGGGGGGGTGGGGAGGGGGGGGGGGGGGGTGGGGGGGTGAGCAGAGGGTCAGCTCAGTTCACTTTATTTCTCCTCTGACTTGCAGTGGAGGAGAGGTTTGCAAGGGATTGAAAGACTGCCATAGACTTCTCAGTGCAGAGACAGGATCAGTGTTGGTGGTGGTCTTGTGAGGCCACCGTACACCTGTAGAGGGCGCCCTTTGAGAGTTTCTTTAGGGCTCTGCCAACCACCTCTACCTGTCTCCAGGGGAGTCCTGGACTTGCTCCCCCGGGAAGAGCAGTCTGGAACAGGTGAACACCTTTGAAAGTGGTGAGGGGCTTTGGGCCCGTGGCCACTGCTGCCGCCTGTGAAAGCCTTTTTCTGTGTGAAGAGGCTCCCTCCCCTGCTCGGCTGCACTTTCCCATTATTCCCGTGGAGTCAGCTCCCATGATTGATCACCCGCAGCCTTGCCTCGGGATTGCTGACCCGACACCCGCCCTCCTGGGCCGCTTACCCCTTCCTCCCGCCAGCTCCAGATGTAGGCTCGGAACCTTCTTTCTTTTTTTAAGGTGTAAAAGTGAAGATCTGTTTAGAATGAAAAAAAAAACACACCAGTTTTCAAAGCCAAGCAAAACCTTTTTGAAACCAAGCTGTTTTATTGCCTGCCTTTTTTTTCAATCCTCACCTGAGAATATGTTTTATTAATTTGAGAAAAAGAGAGAGGGAGGGTGGGGGGCGGGGAGAGAGAGAGAGAGAGAGAGAGAGAGAGAGAGAAAGAAACATGGATGTGAGAGAAAAACATCGATAGGTTGCCTCCCGTACGCAGCCCAACTAGGCGTGGAACCCGCCACCTTTTGGTGTGCGGGGCGACGCTCCAACCGACTGAGCCACCAGCCAGGGCTGGGACCTGCCTTACCTTAAGGGGGTTTTGCACTCAGTCATTTACAACCACCTGTAGGAGTTTTGCCATAATCTCTGATCAGCTGTTCTATTCTCTGCATAATATTTTTCTTTAAATAAACTCATGTTTTAAACAGCATCATTCTAGGAAGTGATGTCTATGAACTCAGGTTTTAGCTGCTAGTTATGTATTTTTCTATGTACATACATACTTAAATTAAAAATGTTCACTCATATATGTGCGTCGCCTCCCGCACACTCTGTGAGTGTGCCTGTCACACATTGGAAATTGTTAGTTTGGGGTCAATGTAAATATGAATGTGACCGTGAACTTAGAGGGAAAAGCAAACTAGCACTTGACAGTGTCGGAGAAGGAATGCCTGGGGCCTGCAGCGTAGGTGCTGGACCTTAGGGAGGAAGGGGAAGGACGAGGAGCCGAGAGGCCTCTGGGTAACTTTCTCAGGGGCAGGTCTCTCCGTTTGATCCCATTGTTCTGTGTGAAGCCTTCACTGTCAAAACTGGCCACATCCATAGGTCAGCTTCCAGGAAATACTTGTTTCATGAACTGAGTGTGTGTAAAGTTTACTTTGTTACCCATTTAGAATATTCATATCACTGTTACCCTCAATTAATGTGAACATATTTCAGTTTCCCATATTTCTTATTCCACCGTTTCCAAAGGTGCGGGCAGGTGAGCCAGCGTCCTCAGCTGTCCCCCCTGGTGAGGCAGCCTGTCATCTGTCTGGTCCCTTTCTCACCTGTGACTTGACCTGCGCCCACATTCCTCCACCCCCCCACCCCCGCCTGAGCGGGGTCACCCCGCCAGGCCCAACGGGATGACTGAATAGCTATGGGCGCTCAGTATGGGTGTTTTCATTGTTTGGGGTTTTTTTCTCCATAACATGTGAGAGCTCGCAGAGGACGGAGATGTTTAGTGAAAGTGTAATTCTTCCCCAAGCTTAACACATTGTTGAAATGTTTTAGGGAAAACGGGGGCCCACAGATATCTGAATACATTTTTAGTGCAAGGACAGAGATTTATAAAAATGTCTGCCTTGCAGTGATTAGTAAAATGCAAAGCAGGTGTTTACTATTTGCCCCTTCCTGTTACTTAGCAACTTTGCACATGAATTGCGAGTCATAAAATAAAAACCCAACAGGAGATTGGAAGGAATCTTAGTTGTCGTGTTTTTCTGGAAATGAGCCTGTGGCCTTGAAGGAAAAGGGTGTGCAGATGCAGTGGGAGCCCCGCAGGCCGGTCCCCAGCACCTGTGTGCCGGGCTCGCTGAGTCCTGCAGGCTGGGTCCCCAGCACCTGTCTTCTTCGCCTTGACAGCCGCTGCTGAGGTGGCCAGTGTCCTTAGCTCGGTGGTGGAGTTTCTGCCTGTCTCTCCTTAGACGAGAGTAACAGCAGGTGGTCGGGGGAGCTCTTGTCTCTGATGCATCTAGTCTTGTGATGTGCAGTTTAGAACCTACTTCTTTCAAAGGAACAAGAACTCTTTCATGGACATGACAAGGTCTTTTACAAAGTGGAGGAGTCTGACCTCAGTTTCTAGGTGTTCTTCATCACATTGAGATCGATGTGATGTAGTTTCGGGCAGTCGCATCCTCGTGGAGTCATTAACCCAACCCCCCTCTGTCTCTACCTGCTGGCAGAGCCTCTGGTGCCATCATTCTGGACAGGTGTCGGGGAGAGCCTTAACTCATCCTCAGATCGCGAAGGGCTATCCCCAGGCATCACCTCGCCCCCAAATGCGGCTGATTAGCACGTGCACTGCTAGCGCTCGTTCGTAGGGAGTGATGGACAGTGTGTGCGTCCGCACGGCGTGGGGTCAGTGCTACGGAAGTCTGGTTTGAGCGGCTCAGCATCTCCCTAACACGGGATCGCTGGCTGGAGTCCAGATTTGTTGGGGTTTTTTTTTCTTTTGAGGGAAGGTCAGACTTTAGAGAACGAAGCCATCTGTCCAACAAATTATTTTAAGGCTTTAATAACAAGTAGTTTGCAATATATTTTAATGTGTGGAGTAGACTGTTCATGTTTGGTGACACCGGTCTCTTTAGAAATGTCTTCCATAGTCAGTGTTGCTATCGCTTTGGTGTGGTGACCCCAGTTGGGTGGTGGGCATCTTTGTCCTAATGTTTTCGCAGAATTAATTAGTTCGTTAGAAGCGGCGTTAGGGCTGGCATGGCGACAGCGCGGTGCCCATCTCGGCTCCTGCCCCACGCGGCCGAGCTCCTGCCAGGACAGAGGGGGGGCTGTGCCCACCCTGTGCTCTGAGACCGGGCAGCTCTGCTTTCTTTGAGGTTGTGTGTGGGGCTCTCTGGTTGCTGTTGCCACTGACTTTCGATGACTCCTGTAACAGACTCTCCCAACACCTCACATCTGCTAAAATCTGCATTTGAGCTGTTTCATACCTGCCTGGCGGGTCCACATGGCTGGCTTCCACGTCCTGTCAGCTCAGCTCAGCGGGTTGAAGGAGAGCGTGGAGGGCGCAGGCCCATGGCAAGGAGCGGGGACACAGCATCGAGGGCGGCATCCTGCGACCCTGCGGAGAGACCTGTTGGGAAGAGAGACATTAAACAAACAGTCACCGGAAAAACTGCTTAATTACAACGGGGACGGGAGACACAGACGAGAATTAAAAAGTGCTGTGGGGTCAGATGAGACGCCACTGATGGGGCCGAAAGGAGTGTCGGGAGCTTCCCTGAGGAAGTGTCATTGAAGTCGGAACCCAAAGACAAGGACTGACCGGACATGGGGGGATGTGAACAGCATCCTCCGGGCAGAGGGTGCAGAGTGCACGGGGTGCAGGCTGTGCCAGCGGCGCAAGCTGCCCAGGTCGCCCGAGGAGGTGGAGGCGGAGGTGGAGGTGGGGGCTGGGCCAGGGGGAGCAGTGGCGGCCGCTGGACCGCAGGGCCTCCTCGGCCATCCGAGGTCTTGCACTTGAACTCAGCACTGAGCTGCAGCGCCTCCTACAGTATGCAGAGAGCAGGGAGCTGCTGCACAGCCTGGGAAATTCGGCTGTGGAGGCAGAAACGGTCCCTCACACCCAACGCCTTCCAAGGTCACGGAAGCAGGTCCTAGGCCAGTGATGGCAAACCTTTTGAGCTCGGCGTGTCAGCATTTTGAAAAACCCTAACTTAACTCTGGTGCCGTGTCACATATAGAAATTTTTTGATATTTGCAACCATAGTAAAACAAAGACTTATATTTTTGATATTTATTTTATATATTTAAATGCCATTTAACAAAGAAAAATCAACCAAAAAAATGAGTTCGAGTGTCACCTCTGACACACATGTCATTGGTTCACCATCACTGCCCTAGACCTTGTTGGGAAGATTAACAGGGAGACGGTTGTTTACAAACGAGCTCTACCCTTGGGCTCTCCTAGACCTTGTTGGGAAGATTAACAGAGAGACGGTTGTTTACAAACGAGCTCTACCCTTGGGCTCCATCATGGAAGCATGATGTTAAGATTATCGACTCTTAGATTCATCGCCCCCCCTTTCTGTGTTCCTGCAACATTTTTTTCCTAAAATTAAAATAGCTTTATTGAAAAATACAGTTTCCCATTCAGAGAGGAACAAAGAAGAAACCAGATACCTCAATTCTAGAACAGTCTAGAGCAGCTCTTCTGAACATGGGTCTCTGCATGGATTTGAAGGGCTCAGGAGCTGCAGACAGCGGCCTGGACAGTTTGTGCAGGTGTGTGTTTTAGTTTGCAGCACATTCTCCAAGGGACCTGTGACCCAAGAAAGAGTTAAAGGCTGGTCGAGCAGTCAGGGAAGCCAGTGGTCCGTCACCGGCTTGCGCAAAGCCTGTAGGTTTGGGAGGAAATACCTGTGTGTCGCCCACAGGCTGATGGGGTGGTTGGGTGGGGACACTGCAGCCCCAGGTGGGCAGGGGGGTGCAGACCACCGCATGGAGACGCCACTGGATCCCCAGACTGAGAGGGACGCTGGACGAGAGGACCTCCGAGGTCCCAGGGTCTTTAAATTGGGGACATTTGGAGGAGCAGGCCAAGCCACTTGAAAACAGGAGAACGAGGTGAGAAGTCTGAGAGTGGCCTGCTTGCTTCTGATCGCAGTGACGGGGAAGCAGTTGATTCTGAGCTGAGTCCCAAGGACGCCTTAGAGACTCGGAGAAGAACCGGGTGGAGTGTCCTGGGAGAATGGGGGGAGCCCAGTGAGAGTCCGATGGAGAGAGCGGGACAGGAAGTGGGATTCTTCCGTTGTTCAGAGTTAACTTCTGCCTGAAAATACTCGGGATGAGTCACACCGTGATCCGACCCGTGATTTCTAAGGGTTTGTGTTTGGCCCTTCGTGGCCCATCGGCCGCAGCTCCTGGGCGCTGCCTGAGGAGAGCGGCAGCTCTGGCGGACAGGCCTCTGTGATGTAAACAGGAGCAGCGAGCTCTCCAGTTCTTACCCTGTTAGCAGGTTGGCAGGAACGTGCAAATTGTGACTCACTGCTCAATTTGGCACGAAATTAATCTTTCCGCGTCGCATCTGCTCAAGTGTGACTCGTCACCACTGCTGTGTTACTGCTTGTTTGCCTGTAGCCAAAGGTAGAAATTAAAGCAGTTTGCTCCTGCCGCAGAGCGAGCGGGACATACGGTGCCGTGTGGCAGGGAGCGCGCTGTGCCTACCTTCCCCACCTGTCCCTGCCCTGCACGCGGAGCCCTGCGTGGCAGTGGGCGTGGCTTGGGGTTCAGAGACGGCCTGCAAGAGGGGTACCTGGACACCAGCCCCTGCAGAGAGAGAGTGCGCTTTGTCGCCAGCCTCATCCTTCTGTCAGGCCACTAGCGGTGGATTTGCGGTTTGAAAGCCATGTCTGCTTGCAAATGAATGTTTTGATTTTTGCTGCGAGGATTCAGACATTGTTTTCCTCAGTTAAGCAGGCAGCTGACTTTCTCTCTTTCTCCTCTTGGCAAACACATAATGTCACCTGTGAAAAGGAAATTTGCTTCTCCGTTATGTTGGACGTGGGAATGAAAAACATCTCCTGGAAATTGATTTCTGCTTCATGAAATCCTTGGGTGGAGCTTACTGAGCTGCTGCTGAGATCGCTGGGTGGGAAGAAGACAGCAGTGCCGCCCAGGCCTCTCCACTCTCCCGTCGGCCGCAGACGGTTTTCCTGGGAACCTTTCCTCCCGCCGCTGCCCTCCTTTCTCCACCCGTGAGCTCTCCTGGACACGGGGATGGAAGCGGCGAGGAGCACGCGTGGTCCGCGTGGTCTGCAGCCAGGACTCTGGCCCCTCCTCACACGTCCTGGAATCTGCACCGAGCTTGGTGTCCAGACCAGCGCTCGGCCTCCTCGCCTACTACAGAGACGGGCTTTCCAGAAAGTGCTGCAAGCCCTTCAAGGTGACCGCGTGGGGAGCAACCGGGAGCCTGCCTTGGAGCCGAGGTTCTGGTTCATTTGCATCCTGCTGTCGGAGCTATGATGGCTATTGATTATGATGGCTATTGATTGAGGATCGTTCAAAAAACATGCCCCTCTCCCCATTAGCATATGCTTAGCAAATGACCTCCGTTCTCATAGGACAGCAGATTTTTGCTTCCTGCTGAGTCTGAATTAACTGGGTTTAAACCACGTACATAGATTTAGGAGAGAAATATGCAAATGTCCTATGGCCTGGTGTACACTTGGACGTGGAGTTTGCCGTGTGTCTCCGCCGTTTCAAGGAACATCGGGAGTGATGGAAAGTGAGCTGTTTTCACCTTCCGCAGCGTTTAAGCTCAGAGCCGAGGCTGTACCTCAGGCAGCTGCACATCTGGAAGGGACGGTGGGGCCTGAGGTGTGGTTTCTTAGTCACTGTTTCTTAGCCTTTTTTATGTTTTTTATTGATTTCAGAGAGGAAGGAAGGGGGAAAGAGAGCGATAGAAACATCAATGATGAGAGAATCATGGATTGGCTGCCTCCTGCATGCCCACACTGGGGATCGAGCCTACACCCGGGGCATGTGCCCTGATGGGGAATCAAACTGCGACCTCCTGATTCATATGTCGATGCTCAACCACTGAGCCCCGCCGGCCGGGCTGTTTCTTAGCCTTTTTGAAAGTCAACAGAATGGGCCTTACCTCTAGGAACTACCTCTTGTTCTTTCTCAACTAGTTTGCTTCTTAATGCCATGGCCTCCTCTTCTGGTCCTCCCGGCTGTCTGGTGCTGGGTTGTAGAAGTCTTCGCACTTGAACAGCCGTCTCCCGCCCTCTTCCCCAGCAGCCCACGCCCTCAGCGCACCTCCACCTCCTCCCGCGATCTCTGCACATCTTCCTACTGGGGATTCCTCATTGGCCGCTGCCTTCGAAGCTTTCCCTGCCTTCTTCGCTCGAAGTGTAAACTGTGATAACATTCCCTAAGGAGAACCTGCGAGTTAATCAGTGGGATTGCTGTCTGACTTTCCGAGCTGATCCCCCGCGCTCGCTTTTTAAACAAATGGCATTGTGTTGTCTGCTGCTCTCAGGGGCCCTAGGTTGCAGGCTGACGCCTTTCATGTTGTGAGCGGAGAGCTAATCTCCCTCTCCCCCGCCCAGAGAACACGGCTTTTATATGTCCCTGATCTAATGGACTGTAATTTAATTTGTCGTGTCCAACAGATACGAAATCCAATGCAGAATCCTTAATGGATAGTTTTGCATCTCAGCTATTGTATTATACATCCCCTCTGTGGCCAGTGGATTGGGTGGTGAGCACAAACACTGGTGGATTTCTTTCTCAGAGGGTCGGAGCCAGGCCAGCTCTGTCGGGGCTGCGCTGGGCATCTCCTTGGTGAGCCGCGGCTGGAGGGAGAGTTCACCTACCGAGAGGGGGTGTTTTTGCAGAACAGGCTCACCGGGGACCAGAGGTGTTCGTTTGCGCCAGATGCCATGCCAGGTGCTTGCAGTCAGTTGTCTCAATGATTGTAAACCTTAAAGGAGACAGGTTCCATTTGGGCCAGAGGAACAGAGGACTTCCTTTGGGAGGAATGTCTCCAAAAAGAGTGGAACTGATAGAGCGCCTAACCCGTGTGACTGTAGTGTGAAGTTTAGAGTCGTGTGGAGAGGTCAGGGATAAAATGATAAAAGGTACATAGAAAACTAATCAAGTGAAAACCAGGCAGAACAGGAAGCTGTACAACAAGTGAATAAATGTACTCATGAGCCACAGTGTAGCTCAGCTACTAAAAATATAAGTATAGTCCTGGCTGGGCGGCTCCCAGGACTGGAGAGTCACCCCATACACCAAAGGATTGTGGTTCAATTCCGGTCAGAGCACATACCCAGGTTGCGGCTGGATCCCCAGGCAGGGTGCATATGGGAGGCAACCAATCAGTGTTTCTCACATTGATGTTTCTCTCTCTCTCCCTCTCCCTTCCTCTCTCTCTAAAATCAATAAACATACTAGTATCCTCGGGTGAAGATATGTGTGTGTGTGTGTGTGTGTGTGTGTATGCATAGAGTGTAGAATGTAAACATTGAATACCCATTTAAGCAAAAATTGTGCTATAACTTGAATTAGCTAGTGTCCCTCCAGGAAAAAGGAGGGGTTGGGGTTAGGGTTAGGGCACCTTAACCCTAACTAAAGACTGGTTGACTGGAAGGCAAGAGGAGGAACGAGGAAATAGTATATTTTACAAAGAGCCATGTTATCCCATTAGCCTTCTTGAAAATGGATTCCATTAATACAGGTGAAACCGACAAGAAGTCCAGTGCATGTGGGCCCGTGTTCCTGAGACGAGGGTTCCGTTCATGCGGGTGTGTTTCTGTTCCCACTTAGGTATGTTGATGACGTGATCAGCCGCATTGACAGGATGTTTCCTGAAATGTCCATCCAGTTATCCAGACCCAATGGAACGTCAGCGATGCTTCTGGTAAGTCCACTTGGCCATCTGTATGGAAGAAAACTGGCCTCGAGATTACATGGTAAAGGGGGACAGGCAGATTCTGGTGGCCCCGTTGTTTTCCGCCATCGCCGAGCAGTCACCACCAGGGGCAGCAGAGAGCCTCCGGTGTCAGTGACCTGTCCTGGGAGCCCTGGGTCGTCTGCAGTGTCTGCCCAGATAGAAGGGGCAGGAGGAGGGGAGGGTAGACTGGGCTCCCTCTGAGGCAGTTGGGGTCTGTTTGGCTCATCTAAAGCTGACCAGCATTTCCTCGTGGGCCCAGAAGTATCAGGGCTTCGGAGCCCCTCAGAAATGGAGGGGCGGCCCCTTCCCTGTGTCTGACCTGGAGATACACTCCCGCACGGGAGACGGGCGGGCGCAGGAGGGGAGGACACACAGGCGCTCAGTAAATATTTGCTGAGTGAACACGCGAGTGACAGGTCACAGCATCTTCCTCTCCCATGTGTCTGAGTGTGCCCGCATGGGCTGCGTGGGGACAGCTGCTGGGAGGGAAGGAATGAGGCATCCGCACTGGTTCCATCCCAAAACTGTCAGGGCATTTACGCCTTAACTTCCTCCGGCGTCTTTGTGAGTCGGAGGTAATGGCCATAGCTGTCCACTCCATTCCCCGGATGATGCACCTTAAGCTTTCGGCCTCCGGTGTGGCTGCTCTCTCTGCCCTGCGGGGGGCTCTTTGATGCTGTGTATGTTAATATCATGATGTAATAAATCCTATTTCCGTTCTTTGAGGAGATGAGCTCAGTCATCCAAAAATAAATCTAGCTGTGTTGATATTTAGTTTCAGTTCATCTACCGCCTAACATCCCATTATTAATTTTCTCCCAGCAGTCAAAATATTGTAAGCGCTTAATCGAGTCAGAGACGAGAACAAGCAGCTGGCTTCTTTTGGCATTTAAAATGCTCATGTGCTACCTGGCTGGTGTGGCTCAGTGGTTGAGTGTCGACCTATGAACCAGAAGGTCATGGTTTGATTCCTGGTCAGGGCACATGCCCAGGTTGCGGGCTTGATCCCCCATGTGGGGTGTACAAGGAGGCAGCTGATTGATGATTCACTCTTATCATTGATGTTTATATCTCTCTCTCTCTCCCTTCCTCTCTCTGAAATAAATAAAAACATATCAAATATATTTTTAAAAATATATTAAAAATTGTGACTGACTCACCAGGTATAAAATTGTAGGAAAAAGATGAAACTTCAACCATGATATTTGAAAGATATCTTGATATTATATAACTGAATCTTTATGTTACATGATTTAAAACAGATAAAACTCATTTGTCAATCTTTCTAAACATACATTTTAACTAACCTTCCATCTCTTTAACATATTCATGCCTTCTGTTGAATGACATGTCTTTTTTAAACCACGCGGACACATCTCGGTGCCAAGGTTGAGAAGCCCTGCTTTAGCGCATGCAAATGTGTGGCTCCCGGGAAAATGCCAGAATGTTTTCCTGGGAGGCAGCGCCGGAGCAGGACGCAGACTTGTCCCCGTGTGCCGAGGCCGAGGTGCAGCCTCAGCTGTCCTTGGGAACGCTCCGGAGACCCGCAGTCTAAAATTCTGTGATGCTGCCCCAGCCGTTGTGGCTCAGTGGACAGAGCGTCGGCCTGTGGACCGAAGAGTCCCAGGTTCAATTCCAGTCAAGGGCATGTACCTCGGTTGCAGGCTCCTCCCCAGCCCGAGCCCTGGTCAGGGCTCATGCAGGAGGCAACGAATCGATGTGTTTCTCTCACATCGATGTTTCTCTCTATCTTTCCCTCTCTTTTCCACTCTCCCTAAAAATCAATGGAAAAATATCCTCAGGTGAGGATTAAAAAATAATAAGAAATAATAAATACCTAATTAAAACAATAAAATTCTGTGATGCTGCAGCAACCACTTGGGGAATCTGTACCCAGATTTCAGCACTTTGTCACAGCTCCGATTATGATTGGAATTCTTCGTTAAATGCTTTTTTGAAAATGCCATTTTGTAAGACTTACTAGAAAAGTCAGCTTTTATTTTTTACTTCATTTTGACACATAAAAATTGTACATTTGTTTTCTAAAATCAGGCCCATTCTGTAAGGCAGCACTTCTCAAACGAGGGCCCAGCCAGAAGGGGCGCAGAGGCTGCTTCGGGGGCTCCCAAAGCAAAGCCGCTTCCCGGGCAGACATCTCCTTCCTCCTCACTCTCCGTTCAGGGTCACCGTGTTGTCCGGGGCTGCCTAGCGTGAGGTGCCGTCGTCACCCTAATGCCTGTTGGCTTGCGTCTTGTGTTTTAAACATTTCTGTTTTGTTTCTAATGTGGTAAATATTGATAGCTTCCCACAGAAACAGAAGTTCCTAGGGCCTCGGTAACTTACAGGATCGCAGCGAGACCCTAAGGCCAAAATGTTAGAACTGCTGCTCTAAGGAGAAATGTGTCTAATGTACGAATATTCCAACAAAATATCAAACTAATTCCAAAAATGTGTGTTGCAATGGCAGTGAAATGAATGGAAGTTTATTAATGATTAAACACTTTAAGGTTTAAAAAAAGAGTAAGAGTTCAAGGAATGTTGGCCATTCTCCAGGCCAGCTCCCTCGGCTTCCTCGGAAGAGCACTCCTGAAGCAGCTGGAGGACCTGGAGGGTGTGAGCATGGGCTGGGGGGCTGCCTTTCACCCGCACCGCGGTTGCTGGTGGTTGTCAGCTGTAACCGTGGCCTCGGGCTGAAGCCGAGGTCTGTCTTTAGAGGAGGAGACTAAAGTGAAATTAACGTGTTGTATGAGCTTTGCTTTAAAATATTTCAAAAGAGAAAGAGGGCTGGATAAAGCAGGTGTGGCAAAATCTAAATCTTGGTCGTTTTCTAACTTGGGTGGTTGTTAAATAATCTGTTCCTTTATGTTTGAGAATGTTGGCAATCAAATATTATGGTGACTATCTAAATCCAAGATAGATAGTATTTCTCAAAAAATACAGAAAAACACAAACAAATAAAACTACAAAAAAACCATAGACACAACTAGAAGACCAAGAATGCCCGCACTCCAAACTGTGCGTGAGAAGACAAGAAGAGCCCGCATGCATCGGCAAGCTCTCCCCCATGGGCTCCCTTCAGCCTGGCTCCGGGAGCTGCCTCCGTGTAACTCGCCGCGTGGATTCCCCGCGTGGAGGGCAGGCAGGGCCGTGCTTGCCCTCGGGGAGCAGGCGTGGACTGGGAGCTCACGGGAGCGTTGGTGGCGGGGGAAGCATCAGCCCTTTGAGGTGTGGTTTATGTGGCTGTGCACATTTCTCAGCATCCAGAGAAGGGTACACTAAGGTGTACATTTTACTGTAGACAAGTTTAACCTTCAAAAATGTTTAAACCTTAAACTCTACCAATGGTGTGCTTGCCTAAGTGTTTAGGGATGTAGTCTACTAATGCCTGGAAAAAATGAAGATGGCTCAGTGGCTGGGTAGATGGAGATATATGTGACAATTAGGTGGGACAAAATGATAACTATAGATTCTAGCTCATGGGAATATGGGTGTTCACCTTACAACTCTTTCAACTTCTTAGATGTTTGAAATTTTTCATCGGAAAAATGTTGGACTAAACACCGCAGCGTAAAGAACCACCCCCACCTCCCACCCGAGGAAACACACGCCACAGAGCAGAAGAGCACTGTTTAACATCACCCTCCGCTGACTTTCACACCCTCAGGTGTATGCAGAGATGAAAAATACTCTTGAGTCAGAAATTCAGAAACAGGTAAAAATGTGAAAAAGTGAAAAGAACTTGTACTCAGTCAAAAATGGATGAAATGCTAAAATTATCTCAGAAATTGACTAAATTTCAACATGCTCAAGGAAAAAAATAGACTCACATGAAATATAATAAGGGCATTGAAGAGATGCCAGGAAACAACCAAGGGATGCAAATAAGCAAAGAAAGAAGAAAGGGTCAGAGAGCAGGTGGTGGAAGGGAAGCAGACAGGGAAGAAAAGCCGTGACTGCAATGGGAGCCCGAGAAACGCATGGAGCAGAACGAACGTGGAAGCTAACGGAGGTCTGGATCTGCACGTCGGCAGGCCGCGCTGGTGCCTGGGACATTGGCCAGCGCCGGTCAGGTCTAAGATGTAGTCTAGTGATGCTATTAGACATCAAAGACCAAGGAAAAGTCCCCACGGCTCTCAAGCAAAAGAAGCCAATAGCTTACAAGGCAAGAGCATCAGACTGGCATCAGATGTCTAGAAATCAATACATAAAGCACAAGGCAGTGATGGACAGCGCTTTCAAAGGCGTGAGTCAAGGGTACGTGTGCCTTTCAAGCATCCAGGCCAGAGAAAAACCATCTCAAACACAAGCCGGCGCCCGCTCACCCGGCTCGCGGAATCTCAGGACGAGCCTCGCCCAGCCACGGGGCAGGCGGGGAGACGTCAGCCTCCGACGGAGAGTGGGCATCCCTGTATTTCGTTGTCGGTGTGAGGCTAAAACAAAGGGTGTGACGAGGGGGAAGTGCTGATGTCCTAGCACAGCAGAGATCATCTCAACCAGGATGGGAGGAGGTAGGTGTGTGTGATAGAGGAGGCTTAAAAGGACCATCACAAATTGACACACGAGATGCTGAAGTGTCATCTAAGAAAAGGGAGGTCTGAGGACACGAGTGTGGACAGGAGGTAAGAACGAGAACAAAAATCTACACCTTCCTGAAAGCCGTCAATCAGTGAACAAGCGTGCGAGCAAGGAGAACATCCCCTAGAAAAGGAAGCACCGAAAACAGGACCGCACGTGAAAACTGCACCGAGAAGGGGGCGTGGTTCGCTCCATGTTGTCCGCGGCTGTGCCCTGGGCCTGCTGATCCCTCTGCCTGGGACGTCCCGTCCCCCGCCTGCCCTTCCGGCAAAGCTGCTGTGCATTCTCGGGGTTGGGTCTGCGCTCCTTTTCGAGAGGCCCAGCCTTGCTTCTTCGGGTGGAGAGTCTCTTCCGTTGCCCCCAAAGCACTGCGGAGGCCTGTCTCACAGGTCTGAGGCGCACGGAGGGCCACAGGTGGATGTCAAGGGGGTCACTTTGCTTTAAAATGCCAGTTGGGCCCTAGCTGGTTTGGCTCAGTGGATAGAGCGTCCACCTGTGAACTGAAAGGTCCCTGGTCAAGGGCACATGCCCAGGTTGCGAGCTCAGTCCCCAATAGGGGGCATGCAGGAGGCAGCCGGTCAATGATTCTCTCATCATTGATGTTTCCGTCTCTCTCTTTCCCTTCCTCTCCGAAATCAGTAAAAATATTATTTAAAATAAAATATAATAAAATGCCATTTGACAACTCCTACAATATCACATACCACATGCACAGAGCCTCGATGAGGCTTCTGAAGGAGTGTGGCCTGGCCAGTTGCCCAGTAACACCCGTTCCACCTCGTGCGTTGCCTCACGCCGCCTGGGTGGAGACAGGGCACTTTACAGAGAGGGCTTCTCCGGGACTGCACAGCTTCCGTAGGACAAAGAGATCGTGTAAATTATCGGCGCTGATCTTGTTATTAGAAGACAACCCTATTGATCAATAGGTCCTTTGAATCCCTTGTAACTTGTCTCAGTTTGTGTTTGACCAAACGGAGCCATTTCTCCCAACACCCACTGCAGTCAATGATGTGGAGCAGAATGACATTCCTCTTTCCGAGGCATAATCTTTGTTTTGAAGAGTTACTAACACGGAGCCCGGCTGCTGTTTTCCATAGACGCGGTTGTCTTCTGCAGATTTATGCCCGGCAATTGAATCTCATTAGCCCGGATTTACACTGCATGGACCAAGCGTGTAAATAATTGAAACCTTCCGGGACTGCATTAAATCTTCGGCTGATTTTAAAAGCAGTTTATCTCTTTATTTTACTTTATTCCCTTATCCCGGTCCACACAGTTGATTTTTCCTCTAGTTAATCGTTTCATTGTGCCTATGTGTTGAGATAAAACAGTTGTCATTTTAATAAAAGTGACACACACAATCCATTTCAGTTGCCAGCTGAATTAAAAGATGAGTATGTGTATATACTGTCCCGATCCATGGCATTATCAGTTTTATAAGTTATATTATATCGAATTTTATTAAAGTTAATTGAACTAATTGGTCTGTATGTAGTTGCAGGAGTGGTGGTGGGCATTAATCGTTGTCATCACTATCAACCACCTTCAGGAGCAAACTAGTGAGAATGCAGGTGCTGGCCCAGCTGGCGTGGCTCAGTGGTTGAGTGTCAACCTATGAACCATGAGATCACCGTTCCATTCCAGGTCAGGGCACATGCCTGGGTTGCGGGCTCAATCTCTGGTAGGAGATGTGCAAGAGGCAGCCGATCAGTGATTTGCTCTCATCATTGATGTTTCTCTCTCTCTCTCCCTCTCCCTCCCTCTCTGAAATCAATACAAATATATTTCCTTTGAAAAAGAATGCACTCTCTGGGCCCGGTGAGCCTCCCGGCTGAGGGGCCTGGTGAGCCTCCAGGCTGAGGGGCCTGGTGAGTCACCAGGCTGAGGGGCCCGGTGAGTCACCAGGCTGAGGGCTAACCTCTGTTAGCTTGACGCCAGGGTGCATGTTCTTTCTCGGTTCCTGGCCCCCTCCCCCGCTTCTGGATGTTTCTGAGCCACTACCAAACCTCCGGAACGTACTGTGCCTGTGAAGACCTGCTGTCTGGCTTCTGTTGGTTGCGGTCATTGAATCCTTTTTGAGTGCCTGGTTTCCCAGGCATCACAAGAGCCTGGTCCTGCCCTTCTACTCAGCCTTGAGCCAATGTCTTGCATGACTGGGAGTCCCCAGAAAAATAGAATTTTACCAAATTCTTCCTGTTCCTTGTCATGTTTGCAGGGCGTAGAACTGTGCCTGGCACAGAGGAGGCCTGCACTGAGTGGATGAAGCCGGGGCACAAACAGTGCAATGGCAGTCAAGTTCCCTGTTGTTTAAGTCAACAAGGACCGACTCCCGCTGCCCGCTGCCCGGGTGGGTCGGGCCACGCCAACACGCAGGGACTGCTAGACTCTGGGCTGGTTACCGAGGCCAGTCTCAGCCCAGAGCAGAGCGAGCGGAGTGAGGGGTGGGGGACCTGATTCCGGGAG
>NW_005370733.1:701008-721891 GCF_000412655.1 Myotis brandtii
GGGGGGCGGGGAGGGGGTTCACGCAGTGACAATGCCATCCAGGAGGGACCTCACAACCACACCCTCACGGAAGGGGTGGGATTTCAGGAAGCCGACAGGCCTTCCATGCAGGGAGAAATGAAAGCGAAGGGTGAGACTTGTCCGGATTCTAGAAAAGTCTGCCCCTGCCATCATGAGTAGAATCCTAATTGCTCCCTGTAATTCTGCCTGCCGTGTGGTGGGAACTGTAATATATGCTTATCGATTTGATTTTTCACACCAGCCCCTCCATGCAAGATGTTAGCACTGTTTCATGGAAGAGAACAGAGAGATTCAGAAGGTCACGCTGAGTATAGGAGCTGGGGTTTGACGTGAGGTCCAGGGCGTCACCCTCTGCGCTGTCCGTGACAAGGTCACTGGGTCACACAAATGCAGGGAGCTCCTCGTACGTGAACTGGGGGGACTGTCGCAGTGAGTCGGGTTTCTCTAAAGGCTTCTTGAAAGAGGATGGTTTTGATAGCATTTGATGTGGGTAGGAAATACTTTCTGAATGTATTTCTGACTCTCCCGTTCTATTTCCTTCTTTCCCACGGGCTTTATCAAATGATTGTTTTGTTGGTAAATTTAGGGTGCAGTTGGGACTTATATGTAGACTGTAACCTCCTCTCAAAGGGAGAGAGGATTTATCGTTTCCATTCATTCTCATTAAAATCAGAGCATTTGCATCTTAACTTTTGCATCTTGTTCCAGGAATTTTAAGCAGTCTGACTGTATGGAAGTGGGTCGTATTAATTGCAAATGGGCTAGACATCTGCTCGCTAACACAGAGCGATTTTTTTTAGCTGTTTTGTTGTTATATATGATCTACCAGAGTGATTAAGTGAGGACTGGCGGTGATGCTGTTACAAGGCTAGGATTCTCAGAGACTTACAGTGTAACCATAAAAATGAATTTAAGAGGGAATCTTGAGAGTTCTAGAACTGGGAGCCGTTACCCATCTCAGAGTGGATAGTTTTCATCCACAGTGTCAGGGAGCCTTCTCTGATCTTGGAGCCACTATGGGTCCGCTCACAGCAAGCCCAGGCACAGGTCCCAGGCTCTGGGGCGAGGGGAGAGGAGCAGCATGGCTGGCTGTTCCTACCTGCAGCTGTGGGGTGGACTGAGCGAGGGGAGGTGTCGGATGGAGAAATACCATCCAGGCTGGAGACTGGTGGAACAGGCGAGTTCTCTCCTAATACTAATGTAACAGTTTCTGGGGTGGGATTCCTGCTGCACTAATTGTTAAGGAGATTGATATGCACAGGAAGCACTCGGTGGTTAAACACAGCTAAGCAGGCTCCTTTATTGCAGTCCTTTTCAGAGCCTTTAACATGCCAGTGTGCACTGTGACTCTTTAAGAGGAGGGTTATGTATGTGGTGTCCCCGACTTGCTTGACCAGGGACACCTTTTCCTCTCCGTGGAGTGCACTGAGGGACACACTAGCGTGGAGAACTTCCTAAGTACTTACTCTATAACTAGGAGCTGAGGAACCTAATGGGGGCAGTTGCGCAGTTTAATGTGGAGTCCCAGCTCCTTGGGGGGCTGCCTAAGCATCGTGCCCCTTTGAGCCCTGCAGGATCGGGCTTCTTCCAGGTTCGGGTTCCAGCCACTGGAGCCACTGGCTCCGCGGGGGCAGGAGGGAGGTGGGGCCTCGGCAGCCTGGACTTGACGGAGAGGAAGGTGGCAGGTGACTGAGCAGCAGCGAGCAGGGGAGGACCAGTCAAACCTGTAGGAGGAAAGTGTCCAGAACAACCAACGTTTCCTGAAGTGGTTTCCGGCCTGATCCAGCGCCTGCTGCTCCGTGGGCTCAGTCAATATTTGCTGAATGAGTAAATCGTTCGGTGCTCCGAGGCCTTTGCACAAAAGATGCCCAATGTGGATACTCCATCACGTTCTGTTTCAGTTTCATTGTCAAATGTATGTAATCTTTCACACCTGGAATCAGAGGTTAAAGCGCCAGCTTTTCTCTTCCTGCCAATACCGGCTGTCCTCTCTCAGACACAGCCACCGGGCAGCTGTTCCGGGCATTATTATTCTGGGCCTGGGACTGGATGTGAACTGATTGATCCAGACCGTGACTCCGTCTCCCCTGGAACCAGTGACAGGAAGCTGGCACGTGAAACAGGTGATGTCTGCTACCATGGAATTGAGCAAAACTCGCTGACTCACAAGAGGGGCCAGGCTGCAGTTTGAACCGTGACCTTGACCTCATTAACTTCAGGCGTCATGGTAACGGTGCGGTACCTGTCTTACTGCCAAAATCCTTCCCTGATGCTCAGCAGGCTCTTCCCAGTCAGTCCCCGCCTTCCTAACCCTTCCGCAGAAGGTGGCTTGTTACCCAAAGCCAGAATCCCTCGCCGCCCTGCGATAGGGGGAAGCCATTTAGAGCACTTAATTCGCGTTGACTGTTTATTGGTGCATACTGCAATTAAGTTAGATTAATGAAAGGTAAATTCCAGTCTTTACGTGAAAACAAATCTCTTGGAAAGGTCCTAATTAGCATGTGTGTTTATTTAGCCTCTCGTGGTTTAATTGCATCTCATCTTGCTATTTACAAACAGGCGTCATTACGGAATAATGAGTGTGAGGAGCGTTGCTGCTGCTGCAGATGAGGGGCTGGAGGCTGGGGAGGGCGGGCCAGGCGTCTGCTGGCTTTGTGTCGCTTTCGAATGAAGAAGGCAGGGCCACAGAATGCCAGGCGGCAGCTTGCCCTTTGCTGCAGAGTTGGGGTGCTTTAACTCGTTGCTGCGGTGTAACCTGCGAAGTTGCACGCACTCACAGCTGTCTGGGTCGGGGTGCAGGATGCTTTCTTTACAGCCCTGCATTGCAGGGCCTCTGCACCTCAAACCCATGAGGGTCCCCTAGAGGCTCCACAAGGTGTGGGGCTTCCCTCTCGCAGTTCAGCCCCAGCCCCTTCAGCAGCCCCTTAGGAACTCCCAGCGTAAAGCAAATTGAGGAAGAGGTTCATGAGATCTCAGTGGCATCCCTAACACCTCATTCCAACTTTACATAATTTGCCGTCGTTCCTTGAAGTTACAAAGCAAGTTCATCTTCTTCCGCTGGCTGCTTGGTCATTTATAGCCTGTGCTCACCTGGTTCAAGGGCAGAAGAGCTGAGATCCCGGTGGGAAAGCGATGAGCAGACAGAAAAGAGCCCAGGATAGCGATACGTCCCTGTCATCTGTGCGGTTCTCCAGTCCCTGCTGTGCAGCACACGTCTCTCGTTCGCAGGGAGCAGAGTGGAGGGTCGCGGTGGCAAACCCGAAGAGGACGCGCCCTGAGTCCTGGGTGGGAACCTGGTGGGAACAAGCCTCGTAAATACCAGTGCCTCAGTTTCCCCCAGGCTCTGCACTTTTGTGACTGTTCTATATCAATGCAGATTGCTCCACTCACACTGCGGTAACACCTAGATTCCTCTAGGGCCTCCTGGGTAGCTGAAGTCCAGGTTTAATTTATTTAAATGGGGTTGCAGGAATTCACAGTTTTCAGTACATTTGTTCAAACAAACTAGATTAATGTTAAGGTGCCCTAAATAGAAGCCAGAAAGTTCTTGGTGTTCTGACTACAGCCCGTGTGTAAGAGGCCCCGCCGCTGCGTCCTCAAATAGCCGCCTCTTTGTTGTCACTAAGTCGCAACTGGTCCTTTCCAGCTCACAGAGCTGTGGGGCACTTCTTCCCGTTCATATTAATTGGATTTTAAAGTGACCTTGTCTGTGTATTGATTTGAATGAAAATTTTCTACATCAAGGTCAAGCTGGCGCGCGTCCGACAGTCGAGATGGTAAAAAGCCAGGTGCTGCCGACAGGAGGGCGGGGCTGGGGGGGGGGCGACTGCACAGAGGACACCCTGAGCCTTTGCAATGGAGGGGGCAGGTGGCAGGTCAGCGCGGGGACCACCCTCGCCTGGGCTGGGTCTGCCTCCCGCCCCTGAGCCCCGAGCTCAGATGCTGCTCCTTGGGTGTCTTCAGGGTGAGGTCTCAGCTCGTCTGAACTCGCACCCGCCGCCTTGGGAAAGGTCATCCATGAACTTGACCATCTAGCCAGGACCTCATCCCTGAGTCCCGTCTCCAAGCTGCCCATTTACCGTCTCTCCGCGTGGGCATCAGCAGTATCCAGACTCCGTAAAGGGAAGTGATCCCCCAGCCCCGCCTCGCTCTTCCCTCCTCTCTTCATCTCCTCTCAGTCAACAGCAAGACCGTCTACCTGCTGCTCAAGCCAGACGCCTCGACGTCTGTATGCGGCCTCACAGGCATGCCCAGCCCCTGTCCCAGAGCCCAGGGCAAGTCTGCATTTTTCGGGGGAGCCCCCAGGAGTCAGGGGAAGCCTGGATGGCACTGAACGTTGTCGCCACATCTAAGGGCGCCTCTTGGAGGAGTCACCAGGTGGGAGTGCTCACCTGTCCAGCCACCTCCACCTTTCAGAGCCTCTGATGACGGACAGGCGCGGAACCAAGTGCCTTTTGATGGTGCCACGCAGCAGGGGGACGAGGCAGCACCCCCCCCCCCGGGTTCCTTGGGGACACCGGGCCCGAGGGTGCCCTCTAGCTACTCAGTCACGCATCGCTTTATCACCTCTTCCAGGAGGAGCCATATTGGACTCTCCTAAACCTCTCGAGGCTTCTGCTGACACCTTTAAGATGGGGCACTTGGACAAATGATTTTTGTAATTCTTTACAGCTCTAACGTCACATGATTCTCTGAATCCATGTCGGCGCCCAGTGTGTCCCATACTACAAACACTTATCTACTCAATAAATAAGTGCTTATAGGGGTCACTCGCTTTATCTTTTCTTTCTCAGGAATTAGTACAAATATGTAGGTTCTTAGTGCTATGGGGTAGCTATGCCTGGCTGCCTCCCCTTCCCCCACCTTCCTAACTACACCTGGAAAAACAGCACCTACGGAACCGCAGGCCTCTTACGTCCTGGAGAATGACATCTGTGAGTGGCTGGTGGCTGTGAGAGGCTGGTGGCTGTGAGTGGCTGTATGGCTGTGAGGGGCTGGGGGCTGTGAGGGGCTGGGGGCTGTGAGGGGCTGGGGGCTGTGAGGGGCTGGGGGCTGTGAGGGGCTGGGGGCTGTGAGGGGCTGGGGGCTGTGAGGGGCTGGGGGCTGTGAGGGGCTGGGGGCTGTGAGGGGCTGGGGGCTGTGAGGGGCTGGGGGCTGTGAGGGGCTGGGGGCTGTGAGGGGCTGGGGGCTGTGAGGGGCTGGGGGCTGTGAGGGGCTGGGGGCTGTGAGGGGCTGGGGGCTGTGAGGGGCTGGGGGCTGTGAGGGGCTGGGGGCTGTGAGGGGCTGGGGGCTGTGAGGGGCTGGGGGCTGTGAGGGGCTGGGGGCTGTGAGGGGCTGGGGGCTGTGAGGGGCTGGGGGCTGTGAGGGGCTGGGGGCTGTGAGGGGCTGGGGGCTGTGAGGGGCTGGGGGCTGTGAGGGGCTGGGGGCTGTGAGGGGCTGGGGGCTGTGAGGGGCTGGGGGCTGTGAGGGGCTGGGGGCTGTGAGGGGCTGGGGGCTGTGAGGGGCTGGGGGCTGTGAGGGGCTGGGGGCTGTGAGGGGCTGGGGGCTGTGAGGGGCTGGGGGCTGTGAGGGGCTGGGGGCTGTGAGGGGCTGGGGGCTGTGAGGGGCTGGGGGCTGTGAGGGGCTGGGGGCTGTGAGGGGCTGGGGGCTGTGAGGGGCTGGGGGCTGTGAGGGGCTGGGGGCTGTGAGGGGCTGGGGGCTGTGAGGGGCTGGGGGCTGTGAGGGGCTGGGGGCTGTGAGGGGCTGGGGGCTGTGAGGGGCTGGGGGCTGTGAGGGGCTGGGGGCTGTGAGGGGCTGGTGGCTGTGAGTGGCTGGTGGCTGTGAGTGGCCGTATGGTTGGCTTCTCTTTTTTAACAGACCCCTCCCCCCGAAGCCGAGGTCACTGTGCTGCCTTTGTCCGAATGACAGGGGCTGTGCCACCCCTCGCCACCCACGTGTGGCTTTGTGCCGGGTCATGCATGCGCATCTGGTCCTGGGTTTCTGATGCAAATATGCTTTCAGTCAGCTTGCCTCCCCTGTGTCCTAGACACAGACGCTGCTCAGGTTCACGGTGCCTTTCCCCTGCGCAAGCCCCAGAGGGACAAGGTTTGAGCACGCGGTGTCGCCCATGGATGGATCCAGTGCTGTATTTGCTCAGTGTGTGTCAGGTGGCATTTGGTGGCAGCGTGGAGATAAGTATTTTTGCTATTATCCTCAGCCTCGCTCCCACTCTGCCTTTCCTGCCTGTGACTTGCCTTGCCATAGTGAACTAGGAATTCTCTTCATGGATGACTCCCCGCAGCAGCGGCTGTGAGAGCAGGCCGAGGACCAGCGGTTTCAGCCCAGGGACCGATGTGGAGCGAGGCAGGGACAGCGTTCCTCCGGGCACCTCCCTGGAGGGTCTGACCTGCCGGCTGGCCCCCTGGCTTCCTTTGACTCCGCAACTTGCCATCGAACACGCGGAGACAGACGCAGGAGGGGTATGGAGGGAGCTCTTCGGAAATGTGCTGCTTAGCATAGAAGAAGGGTTACCGTGGCAACGGCAAGCCTGCTTCATTAGCAGAT
This sequence comes from Myotis brandtii, assembly GCF_000412655.1. NCBI lineage: Eukaryota > Metazoa > Chordata > Mammalia > Chiroptera > Vespertilionidae > Myotis > Myotis brandtii. The sequence goes on from NW_005370733.1 coordinate 707,573, forward strand.
GGCATTAGCTTTATCTGTGGTATCCCAGAGCAGTTGCCAAGAGCCCACCTGCACCCCATCGCTGGGCGTCTTGCCTGTGACCAGGGCCGGCGCTGGCTAGTTTGCAGGTGGCGTCCACTGGCCTGTGCGTGACGCACTGCCATTTCCTTCTCCCGGAACTCAAGGTCATTACAACCTGGTGCACGCAGATTCGTTAAACTAACGCAGTCAGACTCACGACGAGAGTCTGCGGCAGGAAGAGGGGCGTGCGCGCTGGAGAGGGCGCTGGAGAGCACGCGCCTCCGCACACTGCGCTCGCGGGGAACGAGGCGGGAGGCTGTTTGGTCAGTTGTGCATCACGCCCGCAGCCGCGTCTCCTGTATCATCTCCTTGACCCTCCAGCAGGCCCCAGGCGTTCCCAGCCGAGTACAGGCACGAGGGTTGTCTGACTTGCCCTGGGTCACACCTCCCGAAGTGGCAGAGGAAGGACTGCAGCCCAGTGCCCTTGACCGTTGGGCGTCATGTTCACACCTCGCGGCCCAGCACCACTGCAGCCACGCTCTGCAGCATCCCTTGGCCGCAGGTGTGGACAGAGAGACAACATCAGGGCAAATTCACTCCAGCTTTGAGGTTAACTGGCTTCCAGTCACCTCACCTCTGTGAAGTGCTGGCGGGTGTGGGCAGCCACCAGGGGGCGTCCTCCGTGCAACAGTCAGACCCACGAGAGTCTGCGGCAGGTAGAGGGGCGTGCGCGCTGGAGAGGGCGCTGGAGAGCACGCGCCTCCGCACACTGCGCTCGCGGGGAACGAGGCGGGAGGCTGTTTGGTCAGTTGTGCATCACGCCCGCAGCCGCGTCTCCTGTATCATCTCCTTGACCCTCCAGCAGGCCCCAGGCGTTCCCAGCCGAGTACAGGCACGAGGGTTGTCTGACTTGCCCTGGGTCACACCTCCCGAAGTGGCAGAGGAAGGACTGCAGCCCAGTGCCCTTGACCGTTGGGCGTCATGTTCACACCTCGCGGCCCAGCACCACTGCAGCCACGCTCTGCAGCATCCCTTGGCCGCAGGTGTGGACAGAGAGACAACATCAGGGCAAATTCACTCCAGCTTTGAGGTTAACTGGCTTCCAGTCACCTCACCTCTGTGAAGTGCTGGCGGGTGTGGGCAGCCACCAGGGGGCGTCCTCCGTGCAGGCCCTGTGCACACCCTCAGCAGCGCATCTCCTCGTGGACGCCTGGTGGCCACTCTGCGACGGAGCTGTCCTCACCTCCACTAGTCAGGAGGGAAGCGATGTTCAGAGACACCGACTCCAAGGCCTCAAACCGCCAGGCTTCAAAATTGTGTGCAGAGCTGCATACTGACCGTGTTAAACATTTAGAAGCCCTAGTTCTACGCATTTTCACCTGGCTGAGCGCCAGGTCCTCTCCGGCTCCAACACCTGAGAACTGACACATGCCGTGGAGCTCTGCGGGGCTGAACCAGAGCACGGCTCATGCACTGGCTGTCCGCCACCTGCGCAGCCCAGTCTAGGCACAGCGTGGCGGTGCTCCGTGAGTAGGTGAATCCAGGACAAGAAAAAGGCGGGAAGGAGCCACGCACCCTGATGCAGGTTCATGAAATTAACAAGAATTGGACCCATCAGAGTCATTTGCAGCTCTTGCCCCGGTTGTGGTCTTGCATTCCATTTCCCAGGACAAGAACCAGGGCCGCTGAGGACGGGGCCTCGGCAGGGGCATGAGAGGCAGCCTGGAGCAGCAGGCGCCCCACGGCAGGAGGCACCAGGGACCAGGTTGTGAGGGACTCCACGTCAAGCAGGTGCCCCCCAGCCGCAGACGGGACAGTTTGAGCGTCAACACGAATCATAATCGCACCAGACAAAATCACAGCAGATACGTTTAAATCTGAGCACGTAGGGCAGGGGTGGGCAACCCCTGGCACGTATGCCAAACATGGCACGCCAGTAACTTTTGCTGGCACTCGAAACCCTCTCTTATAATCTTCCATTTACAGTTTTTTTCTTAATATCGACTTTTTTATTTTTCAGATAAATTCAGTATAGGTGCATCTTAGATAAATAAATAATTTTACATAGCAAGTTATCTTAAAGACCATAGACATGGATTGACGAGAGAGGGGAAGAGCAATTTCTATGCCTCTGCCTTAACTCTCCCTGCCTTCCTAGATCCGACCAGTGTTTTGGTTTCATCCACATACGCTTATGAATCTTTGTTCTCAGTGATGAATTTTGTTAAGTCTCGTAATAGGAGTAGCCTGACAGATGAAAGTAGTAGCTCGTGCATATCTCTGAAGGTCACGAAATATAAACCTGATGTAAAATCTCTGTCATCAGTGATGCAGCAGCAAAAGTCCCACTGATAATATCAAACGGAGTCATAAAGTTTTCTGTCGGACTATCAGTGTACATGTATACATTAAAAAATAAATGTATCTTTCATCATCATATACTGTGTTTTTGTCGCTCGAATGAATTTTATTATTTCTTCAAGGTTCTTCACATACATACACCTTAAGAGATATCAAGTAGGCGTAACATGTTCTCAAAAAATTAGGGTTGGCACGCAGAAGACTTTTGAGTCAGAGATTTTGCTGGTTTTGGCACGCACTCACAAAAAGGTTGCCCACCCCTGGCGTAGGGTAATGTCGGGGAGGAAAACGAACCTGTGCGCAGTGGAAGAAAACTAGTGAGCCGAGGCACTGTTTTAAAAACTGGAGAGTAACGAAAAAGAATTGAGCCTTTACCCTGCTCTTCCTGTATAGTGAGCCCTACCGCTCCATAGCCAAACAGGAGGGGAGGGGAAGCTTTCGTATACAAGTGTTCCCGCTAGTGAGTGGAAAGGGAGGGATCGCATGGAATCCGCCGTGTGGAACCTGCTGGGTCAGCGGGTCGTGAGCTAAGGCAATGTTTTAAAAACTGGAAAGTAACGAAAAAGAATTGAGCCTTTACCCTGCTCTTCCTGTATAGTGAGCCTACCGCTCCATAGCCAAACAGGAGGGGAGGGGAAGCTTTCGTATACAAGTGTTCCCGCTAGTGAGTGGAAAGGGAGGGATCGCATGGAATCCGCCGTGTGGAACCTGCTGGGTCAGCGGGTCCCCACTGAGACCCAACCTCGCACGCCTCCTGTGGGTGGAGTGGAACACGCCTGGGAAGCAGCCTTGACACACAGAGTCAGGCTCGAATGCCATCTAATCGCCAATTTAGGGGAAGTGCAGAGTGAGAGGAGCGTGTCGAGCACACCCGGGAGGCCGTCAGCAGAGTCCAGGCTGTGGGGAAACTGGCGGGAATGAACGGTTTCGTCAGCAAATCGAGTGTGGGGTCGGGGGGGCTAGAGAGAGGATGCCTTTCGTTCAGGGGAGGCTTAGGAGACGCATCGGCAGTCGCAGCGTGTCCGGGTTCAGGTCCTGGGACCAGCAGACTCTCACGAACGTGCCGTGGGAGGCTGTGGGGATTAGACGCTCACTGCACTGAGCATGGATAACTGAAATTTCTGGTTTGTAGACGTGGGATGACATCACGGTGAGGCTTTGCTGTTTCAGAGCCTGTATCTTTTGGAGACGCAGACTGAAATATTTACACGTGAAAATTATTCTGTGCTGTTTGTCTCAAAATAATACAGAAAGGGGAACTAACTAAATAAACGTGCAGAAAGGGCAAAGTAGGTGGGGGAGGGGGAAGAGTTGTAATTGTTGACGTTGGGATGGGTCCCGGGAGTTCTCTATACCATTTCGTTTATTTGTATGTTATTTTAAATCTTCTATAATAAAAGACTTAAAGAAATCATTAGGTCGGTGCTTTCAGGAGGGGTGAGTTTGTGTTATTTTACTTTAATAGCACCTGTTGCTAGCGAGAGCAAACTGAGATGGGTGTGTTCGTGCCTTTCTGGTTGGCATAACCCTGTGCTTAGCACATGGGCAGATTGTATCAAAAACCTTAAAATATTTGTACCATTTGCCTCAATAATTATAGTTCTGCAAATCTGTCCTCAAGAAGTAATCCCAAATGTCTTGAAAGCTTCGTGAATGAAAGTGTGTATTGCGGCCGTATTTATATTAGGGAAACCGTGGAAGCAGCTAATGTCCAACAGGATGGCTGGGGAAGTCACAGTGTAGCCACCGGAGGAACCAGGCCGCATGGAATGCCGCCTCCGCAGACTGCACCGCGACGGAGCAATACTCATGTCGTCATAACTTCGAAATACCAAAGTTCACTCTTCAAAGCAAAAAAAGTTAAATGTAAAATGTCGAGTACCTGTAGCGTGTATTTTTCCCTGAATTCCCTCTTAAGAAACTTGAGCCATTACCAAGGCAGTTTACCAGGTAGTTACAGTCAGCCCGACTCAGGGTGCTTTTACGGAGACAGTGGCTTGGTTACCCTTGGGCGTCGCAGGAGAGTTCACATGTGCTGAAAGCAGTGGCCCTGCGGGAGGAGGTCCAGCATCTCCACCCCTGGACCCTCTGGGAGGCTCTTCATTTCAGTGCTTAGAGTTACAAAGTTACAACTCGGTGCCTCCTCCTCCTCCCACCCTTCTCTACCCCCCTCCCCCTTCTCCACCCCCCTTCCTGCCAATGGGCTGCCTTGAACTGGGGACAGAGCGGCTGTTCTCGCCTCTGGTTAATTGGCATCTTAGCCAGTGGTGTCCAATTGTGTAAGAAATGACCCTTTAAATGTTACGTGGTGTAGCAGTAACGAGAAGTACTATACACTTAATAAGGTGTTTTTATTAACTTTCTCTGAAATGTAAATAAGAGCATCACCTTTTTCTTGCCGGGTTTATATTCTGTGCCATTTTGGGCAAGAACGGAGACACCCTCTCAGAACTGAAAACTATTGAAGGAACAGGGTATCAGGGACGTTCAGGGGAGAAGAAGGCTGTTATGCGGACAGGCAGTTGGACCAGCGCTAGGACTGGGGAGTAAGGAGGGGGGCGGCCCCCAGAACCGACTGCACACTGGAGCCGCAGGGGGTCCGCTGCTGGGGGGGGTCTTGTCCTCACTCAGACCAACGGGGACCTTTGGCCAATTCTGTGGGGTCGGCCTCCTCGGGACTCGCTCCAGGGTCTCACCCAGGTGTCAGACGAGTTACGGGAGCCCCAGGAAAGGGAGGCGCCGTTTCCATTCTGAGTGCTGGGGCTCCAGCCAGCACAGCCGGGCACTCTTCCCTGGCATATATGACACTGCACTATTTTTGTATATTTTAATCCATATACTTCCTGAAAATTCTAAAAGAGTAAAAGCACTAAAATATATTTCCAGGATTCTGTTCCATTTTGGAGATAAAATTCAGCCACTTTCCGTTTACGGTCAGAACTTATTGGGTATCGTCGTCCACTCTGACCAGCCACTGTACACAGATTGCCCCAGGGGCACCTGGGCCTGCCTGTCATCTCTGTCTTGCTCCCTGGACTCCGGGGGTGCAGAGGCCACGACGGCCCTGAGAACCCGGCTCGCTGACTCCTGGAGCTCCGGGGAGGGAGACCGTCTCAGGGCAGAGAAAACGGGGGTTGGGGTGGGGGTCACCTTACCCGGCAGATAGCAAGCACCTGGGGCTCGTCCTGACAGGTATGAGCCAGTTAGAGATCACTCAGGGTGGTGAGATGAGGGGCCCGCACCATCTTTAAGTGGTGAAGGAAGAACTTGTATTGCTGGGAGTGTGGGACTAAATGCTTTGGGACGCTGGCACGCGGGACAGCCAGCATGCCCTCCCTCATGGCCCCCGGGGCCTCTGACACAGGAGGGTGAGCCCAGCATCACCTCCTCATCATCTTGCCCAGCTGTGTGTGATTTGCATGTTCAGGCTGGTGCTCATGTTTGCACACGTGTTTTGGCAGGTGACCTTGGGAAAGGTGCTGAAAGTGATTGTTGTCATGCGGAGCCTGTTCATTGACCGAACGATCGTGAAGGGCTACAACGAGAACGTCTACACGGAAGACGGCAAGGTAGGCGGGTGGCCTCTCGTTGGTTTTCCGTTCTTGTCCGTGTCCCGGGACGAATGTGGCGGAGCCCCCGCCGAGCGGCTTAAGCAGCGCGATGAGGCCGAGGTGATGGGCGACATGGCCGTGTCCGCGTGGAGATGAGCGCGCAGCACACCTCTCCCCGTCTCCGCAGGCCCCGCTCTCCTCTCGGCTGACGCCCTCAGTTGAATTTCTCATTTATCGCCTTAGACCCCAGGTGCCTCATTAAATGTGTCTTCTAAGAAAAGGGATTTTTTCCTTTTTCTTTCTTTTTTTTCCCCCCCAGTCTCGCAGCATATCAGTAGCCCATGGCCCGGCATTTAGCTTTTCCCAAAACCATGAGGAAAATCCAAGTTCTCCATATAAGCTGCAGCCCATCTTTCTGGGACGTTAACAAGGAGCGCAGGAAGCAGCTTGTCCACAGTGGCTCCATTGAGCGATGCGCCCAAGGCGGGTTCCTCCATTGACCCGAGGCGGGTTCCTCCGTGGGTGACTTGCTTCATGGAAAGTTCACCCTCATGAGCCCCTAATTTCCCGTCACCGCACTGTCCACATGTCTCTGTGGCGAGCGTGAGAGACGCTGATGGGCGCTGGCAGCCTGCACTGTGCCTGCTCCCAGAGCAGAACGGGTGCTCTGCCCAAGACACCACCCCGACGCACCCTGTGCCCCCCAGCGCCCGGGTCATCGGCCCCTCGGGCTGTCCTTTCTCTCCATGAGTCCCACGTAAACCTACGTGTGTTCGCTCTAGCACTCACGCCCAACAGACACATTATGATGAGGAGAGAACATTTTTCTTAAAAAGAGGTGACAGCCCTAGGCGGGTTGCTCAGTGGGTAGAGCATCGGCCCGCGGACTGAAGGTCCTGGGTTTGATTCCAGTCAAGGGCCCGTACCTCGGTTGCAGGCTCGATCCTCTGCCCTGGTCGAGGGGGCGTGCAGGAGGCAACCTGTACCTCGGTTGCAGGCTCAATCCTCTGCCCTGGTCGAGGGGGCGTGCAGGAGGCAACCAATCGATATGTCTCTCTCACATGTATGTTTCTCTCTCTGTGTCTCTCCCTCTCTTCCTTCCACTCTCTCTAACAATCAACGGGGAAAATACCTTCCGGTGAGGATTAGCAAAAACAAAAAAATGACTGCGCCAGTTGCTACCGCCCGCGCCTATACCCTGCACGCCCGGGTTCCGGGCCTCTTCTCCTTGCTTGTGCCTTGGCCTCTCATCCCCCCGGAGGTCCCACGTGGCACCCACACCAGTCACTCCTGGACTGATTTGTGTCACCCCTCTTCTCTCCAGATGGACTCAAACTTAGCTCATCATCCCCCTAAACTCAGGCTTTGTCCGTGGCTCCTTCACTTGGTCAGTGGTGCCACCGTCTACCTGCTCAGCCCCCCGGTCCCCCCCATATCTAGTTTGTCGGCAGGTCCTCCTTACATGTCCCTCCAGTTGGCCCCTCCTGTCCTCCACTCCTTTCCAGCTCGTTGCCTCTCAGCCGAGTCCCCGCACTAGCCGCTCACGTCTAGTCTCCAGGTTACTTCCCCGGTCTGTCCTTCCCTGGCTCCCAGAGCTGTCTTCCCAAAGTGCGATTGCTTTTCGCCATCTTCCCATCGCCCGGAGCAGGAAACGGGGAGTTGGCTGCTGGGCACCGAGCAGCCTGCGGTCAGGGAGTTTGAGAGGGTTCGGCGGGTTCTTCGCTGCAGGAGCACGTAGAGCCTGGGCCGCTCTGTGCTCGTGCGTCTCCCGAGGGGTGTGCCGTGTGCAGGATTCTACCTATGTGACCACCAAGCGCTTTCTCACATTGTGACACTGGCGTTTGCAGAACACTCTGGCTGTGGAATAAAATCCAAACTTCTCAGCCAGGCATCTAGTGAGCTGGCCCGTCTTCCTTTCTGACCTCGTCTGCCTCCATCGCCACACACCTTCTGTCCTCCTCTCAGCTTTGGTGTTATTGGCGCTCTCTCACTCACTGGCACCCTCTGTGCCCTTAGCCCGGGGTGCATGCCCTCCCCGTCCACCTGATGAACTTCCCCTCTTCCTGGTACCCGGCCCAGTGCCATCTTCCTTCTCACTCTGTCCCCTTTCCCAGGGGCCTCTCGTGAGCACACCTGTGGCGACGGACGGCAGCCTGGGTTTGCCTCGCTCATGGCGCAGTGCCATCACGACTCCATCCACAGCGTGGGAGCCCCCTTTTGCTCTAACTAGAATTAGTACATCATGGTAATTTCTTTCAACGTCTATCTTGCAGGTAACAAAAATATTAACAGTACCCGTATGTTGGTCTGGTAGGCACTGTGCTGAAGCAAGCTTTGCCTACAGGGGTTACTGAATCCTAGACCCATTTTCCAGATAAGGAAACTGAGACCTCCGGTCACACTGAGCCAGAGCTCACCCCTCCCCCTGTCCGTGGCTCCTGAGGACACAAGCTGTCCTTGAGTGTCCCAAGGATAGACCTCAGGACCTGGAGCACAGCCCAGTGACATGGTGGGGAGCGGGGACGGGGATGAGAAAGCCCACCTGGGGTGTGAAAGTGCTTTCCCTGGAGTGAAGGGGGAGAGTGAACATTAGAGGTGGGAACTAAAGGAAGCAGCAGGGAGTGGAGTGTGAGTCGAGGATAAAGGACACGCACAGGCGCACACGCGGGTTTTCCTAATGAGTGGTTGGCGTGGGCTCTCCGTTCATCAGAGAGACTGTGTGTCTGGAAACCGGCGCCGTACCAGGCTCCCTATCACCACGGGGATGCAGGAGGCCCTGCTCCCTCTACAGCTGCAGGCAGCAGTGGCCCAGCCCCACCCACTGCCACGCCCGCGGCTTTCCCCATCACAGTGCCACCGGGCTGTCACTTCACAGTAGCACCCACCTCCACTGCCCCAGTCACCCTGTCCCCTCACCTGCAGTGCACACTTTGATACCAAGCACCGTGGCTAATTCCTCCAGTAAAATAGGAAAGTGCTCTCAGACTCACTGACCCGGAGTTCGGTGTCATCTGGGAGGCGCCCGGAGCCTCACTCGGCACGTTCCAGGCATTGTCCTCGTTTTACACCCGTCAGACTTACCTGGGAAAGTGCAAACGTCTCGGTCGAGTTTATCTTATTAGGGGATTTAGGTTATGTTCGTGCTATAGCTTCATTAATTACCCCGTAGCCACTTTTTAAGGCTGCCTTTAGCCTCCTAGCGAAGAGGGAAAGGGGGGTATCAAAGGGAGCCTTCAAAGACAGCCCGCGCTGTCCCCCGGGTGACGCTGATCCCTGCCTTCTCCCACTTCAAAGTGGGATGTGTGTGTGTGTTTGGGCCGGGGAAGCTGAATCTGATTCCTCTAATAAGAGTTGGCATCAGCCCCGTTTGATATTAGATGCAGGGAACGTTTTGATTTGTTAGAGCCTTTGAAACTGTTCAGACGACCTTCAGAACAGGGGCCTCTTGTTCCTGGTGGGGGAAGGGCACCGCTGGGGCGGGCACCGCTGGGCGGGGACGGATCCGTGCAGAGGAGGCCCTGCGACTGTGCTCGCTGCAGCTTTAGTAACAGATGTGCGTGTGCCCTGATTGGAAGTGAGAAGTTCACAAGTAGCAGACCTGTCACCGCGCCTGGTGAGGCTGGGTCCCTCTTCCATTCCCCAGGGCGGTGGGCGGGCACACAGAGACCACCAAAGGGAGGTTCGTGGTTTCGGAAACCACGGAGAACCCTCACCATTGCTGGTCTGTGGCACCCCACCCCTACTGACGCCCACCTCTTGACCTCGCGAGATGAAGCTGCTGATAAATAAAAGCTTTAAAAGCTGAAGTCCCAGAGGCTTGCCAGTTTTATTTGGAAGTGTCAGTTTTAGGTAATTTTTAGGTCTCTGCACTATTTTTTGAAATGAAGAATTGATAACTTTCTGGTAAGCCGCCAACATCCCCCCTGGCTGCTAAGTGGGTTGTGGTGCTGACGACTGTCCCATCTGCGGTCCTGAAGCAGATCTGTCAGGTTGCACTTCGCAAGGGCGCTCGCTGAAGGCCGGGGACAGCGTGGAGCTCTGAGCCGCCCCATCTGAATTCCGTTGCAGGGCCGTCTTCCTGCGCGGGTAGGAGCTGGGCCTCTGGAGACAGGCCCGGTTTCTGATCCTCCATCGCACATCCGCGTGGTGATGTTGAGCAAGTGGCTCAATTCCCTGCGCCTCAATGTCTTATCATCCTTGTGTGAGGGTGCCTTGCTGCTGAGTGCAGAGCTGTCATAAGAGGCACCTGCCACAGGGGGTGGTGGAGGTCATTGGTGGTGGCGGAGGTCATTGGCGGTGGCCATCACGGTAGTTAGACTCCCTGGCCTGCCCATGTTGGGTGATGCTGATGTCTCTTCCCTAAGTAAGTTTCTGTCACTGTTGTCACTAGTTCTTCCTGGGGCAGATGTGTGTGAAGCAGGTGGTCCCCCGGGATCTGGTGTAATCTCCCTGGGAACGTGGTACCCCTCCCTGAAGTGCTCATCCGGCCCCAGAGCCGCAGGCTGCTCGGGGCTGCGTGTCCAGCCCCGTCACGTCGCGGGAGGCTGGCTTTCCCCGCAGGGCCTTCCTGGGCCCCGATGCTGCGGGCTTCACGCCTTCTCAGGGCGCTGTAGTCAGGGAGTTTCTCGGGCATCGGCTAGGAGTTTGCAGCCTCCAGAAGTTCCCATTGAATGCACAGCCAGCAAAGTCCATAGTCCTGCTGCCTTGCAGCCTAGAAGCTGGAGCTAATGAATATTCATTTGGGTCAGCTGTGGCTCCCAGAAATGAATTTCCGAAATCTTCTGGCCCCAAGGAGAGGCGGCACCGACCCCAGGCGCTGATGAGATGCTTTCTTTGGGGTAAATCTAGCAGAAAATCAAGTGCAGCCGCCTGCTGCGCCTTCCTGGCGAAACCGGACCCATTGTTACCGTCCTTTTCTTACCGCGCACCTGGTGAACGGCGCATTGTCCAGCGTCTCCTGCCCCAGATGGTCCTGCGTTCCCCGGGGCCTGGATGCGTGTAGGCCCCGCTCAGAAGGAGCAGCGCACGGTCCATAAGCACGTGTGTTCTCAGGCCCATTAGGCCGGTCAGAGGGCTCTTCAGTCAACCAGTTCCCCTCGGATTTCTCCGTTGAAACATTTTGCTGAAGGGTTTTGTTTTTTTTTTTAATTTCATCTTTTAAATTAAAACTACAACCCCTCCATCTGTGTGCAGACTCCTCCTTTTCTTCCTGGCCCGTTTCTTCCTTGCTGCACCCTGTGCGGTGGGGGCTGGCAGGAGGATCTATCAGTTCCAAGCCCAGACATGGAGGTTACTCTTCCTGGAATTTAGATTTGGGATATTTGTCATCTTCCTGTCATCTTGGCGGTGATTTGTTAGAACTAAAGACACAAAACATCGTTCACTCAGCGATCTGGATGGTCTTTAAGGCTGCGTGTTCTAAGCCCTGGGCTGCTCTGCTTCCCTAGGAATAGAACTGACCCGACTTCCCCCAGGGCGCCCAGCCGCCCAGCGGGCGCCCTGCCTCAGGAGTGGTTATGTAGGGAACTCGTGTTTCTTCAGAGTTTCCTTCAGACTTACCTGGAAGTAGCATGTCACTTTCCCCTAGAACAGTGGTCGGCAAACTGCGGCTCGAGAGCCACATGCGGCTCTTTGGCCCCTTGAGTGTGGCTCTTCCTAAGCCTTAGGAGTACCCTAATTAAGTTAATAACAATGTACCTACCTATGTAGTTTAAGTTTAAAAAATTTGGCTCTCAAAAGAAATTTCAATTGTTGTACTGTTGATATTTGGCTCTGCTGACTAATGAGTTTGCCGACCACTGCCCTAGAACTTGCAAACCTGTCAAATTAAAAGTCTAAGCCTAGAGACTTTTTAAAGTGTTGCCCCATCAACTGGTTTAACCGGGGGTGGGGGTTGGAAATTGGCAGCGCCCTTGTGAGAGTCGGTTAGCAGACAGAAGGAGAGGTGCCGGGGTAATGTGGGAGTCCAGGAAGGGACGGGACAGCAGGGGGAGGGAAAGGGGTTTGAACGGATGTTCAGTCGATCAGATTCTTCCATGACGTTTCCTGGACTTGGGTCAGCGAAACCTCCACCCTGCCCAGCAGGAGCCCTGCAGGGGTCAGAGGTCCTGGACCTTCCGCTGCCCCAAAAGGGTTCCAACATGAAAGTTACATAAAGCTGACCGCGCGGGAAGGAGCCGGGAGAGCGGTGCCTGTCTTCACAGCCCAACCTTCCTTTTTAATCCTCACCCGAGGACATGCTTACTGATTTTAGAGATGGGGGGTGGGGGAGAGAAAGAGGGGGGAAAAGAGGAACATCGACGTGAGAGAGAACATCAGTTAGTTGCCTTCCGTACGTGAGAGAGAACATTAATTGTTTGCCTGCCACACAGCCCGGGGACTGAACCCACAACCCAGGTATGTGCCCTGACTGGGGATCTAACCCGCAGCCTTTCGGCACATGGGACGATGCTCCAACCAACTGAGCCACACCAGCCAGGGCCACAGCCCGACATTTAATTTCCAAGGACTATTTTCAGAAGGCCAAGTGTTGTGTTTTCACCTGGCAAATGCAACCCTTCACTTCCTGTCTTAGAGCAATCTTCTGGCTGGTTGCTGCTCCTGCTCCCACCCGCTCCGGAATCAATACCACAGCACAGGCTCCAACAGCTGTGTCTCAGGTCCCCCTTGACCACCGGCCAACCCCAGAAGCAGGTTGCAGGAGGCCCATCGACCAGGTGTTTCAATTTGTTCAACTCTTGACCTTGTGTATTAAAGTTGTCTTTTTAGCGCCAGGGAACGTACTGGCGGCCCCGCTAAGCTCACCGTCCTGAGCTCTCCCGTCTGCTCTGGGTGCTTCTGTTCGCCAGACTTCACTTGTTCTTGAAATAGTGAGGGGCATCGATTTGATCTCTCACGCAAACCTGTAAGACCAGGGAGGTTTGGTGAGACTGCCATGAAGTGCCCGTGTAGGACCCAGTGTGGCCAGAGGAGGACTGGCCTGGGTTCACGCCGAGCCCTGCCCACGTTTCGTCTTGGGCCTCCACGTTCCCCGGGTTCGAGGCCGGGGCGCCCTGGTCACAGGCTCTGACCTGAGCAGCCGTCACGGTTACTCGGGATCCCTTCAGCAGGCTCCTCAAGTCACCAGCAGGTTGTAAAGCGGACCCTCAGGCGGGACGTTTAAATCCTTTCAACCCGGGATCGTTACTCTACAATCATGTCTTATTTTTTCAGGCTTAGCAGCAGCAGCTAGAGCATCGTGTTTTGAAGTCCAGATTCTAAAATTGACACTGACGACACTTTTATCCCTTTCCCCACAGCTGGATATATGGTCCAAGTCCAACTACCAAGTGTTCCAGAAGGTAAGCTGTGCTCTCGGCTTCTTGCTCAGGAGGACTGGGGAGTACGGATGCTCTGAGGTGTCAGCGCTGGTCTTTCATCCCAGCCTCTCTGAACAACCACAAGCCAGAGGCAAAAGGCTGCCCACTGTGTGGTTCCGTTTACGTGACGGGAAAAGACAAAACCTTGAGGAGAGAGCAGATCCGCGTTCCCGGGGCTGGAGTGGCAGGAGCTGGTCCCCAGGCCCCGATGGGAACATTCTGTCGTTGCGGTGATTACACGGTGTGTGCGTCAGAGCTAGCGGACTAGAACCTGCCAAGGGCGAGCTTCGTATTTGTAAATTATTCCTTTTTTAAAAAGTCAGAGACTTTTGAGTTGTCTCAGGCTCAGCCCATGGTTTCTGTGCTCAGCTTCTCCGAGCCTGTGGCCCATGGGTTTCCTTAGAGGCCCAGGAGGCAGGCGGCCCGCCCGCACCTACCCATCCCCTTTCCCCTGGTGCCATCTTTTTCAGAGGCTGGGCTTCCCGTGAAGTACTGTCTGGGAAATATTACAGGAAAGTCCACGTTCCAGCTCCTGCTGGTGGGAGGGCTGTGTCTGAACCAGCTCCACACCTGGGCGTGGGAGGGTCCCCCCACCTCCCTGGCCCTCGGGCCGCCCCCCATGGGGCACTGCCGCTTCCTCTGTCCTCGTCCATCCTCTCTACTTCCATCCAGCCATGCAGACAGCAAAGTTGTTGTCATTTCATTCATTGCTCCCAGTTCAGCAACAGCTATGAATTGGGCTCCTTTGCCATGTGCCAGGCACCGTGCCAGCTGCTAGGAATCTGGGGGGACAGACAGGGAAGCGCAGTGACATAACTCAGGGTGTCACTGGGGGCTGCTATCAGGGGCAGCAGGGAGGGCCCCTTCACCTTGGGGCTGTCACAGGAGGGAGGCCTTTCGGGGCAGACACTCACCTGAGGCAGGAAGGTGAGAAGGAGCAGCCACATGGACGGCCTGGGAAGAGGTCCCAGGATGGAAGCAGCAGCCCAGAGCCTGGTGCAGGGAGCATGGAGGGCCGGGAGTCTGCGGGCTGAGCGTGTGGCGGGCAG
>NW_005370733.1:721961-726517 GCF_000412655.1 Myotis brandtii
GCGGAACTTGGATTTCCTTCTCAATCCAGTGAGGAACACTGAAGGGTGGATGCGGAGGAGGGATGCGATTTTGTTTTGTTTTTTTAAATATATTTGTATTGATTTCAGAGAGGAAAGGAGAGGGAGGAAAAGATAGAAACATCAGCGATGAGAGGGGATCATTGGTTGGCTGCCTTTTGCACGCCCCCCTGCTGGGGATCCAGCCCACAACCCAGGCATGTGCCCTTGACTGGAATCGAACCCAGGACCTTTCAGTCTGCAGGCCGATGCTCTATCCACTGAGCAACACCAGCTAGGGCGAGGGATGCAATTTTGAAAGTTGTGCCCATGTTATTCCCACTGAAGTAACAGTGTGTCCCGCTCGCCTCACCGCCTTCTTCCTGGAAAACAGTGCCAGGGGCTGAGGAGTGGGCCCCTGTCCGCTCCTCCTGGGGCCGAGCCTCTCCTGGCTAAAGCCCCGCACACCAGGTCCTGTCCGCATTCCCTCTGCGTGTAGCAGTGGCAGCCCTTTCCTTCCTCCTCATTAGTCCGTGTCCCCCCACCCCACCCCCAGGCTGCCGACAGTCTCATCAGGGGCTGCCTGCACTTCTCTCGGGGCCAGGAGGCTTTTCCCAGCCAGCGAGCCTCCAGCAGCGGATCCAGAGAAAGGCGCCTGGGGGCGGGGGGGCCGGCACAGGGCAGGAGGACAAAGAGCCAGAAAGGCTTTGGTGTGTCCGTGTTTCTCTGGCATTAAGCTCCGCAGGGGCCGTCACTGGTGGGATCTTTAACCTCCTCGTTTCAAAACTGTGTTTCCACCCAGTAGCTTAGGACGCCGGAGGGCAGCACGCAGCTACTCCCTGCGTTAGTCTTGGCAGGGAGGCCAAGGACAGGGGGGTGCAGCCCAGGTAGCAGGTGGGGCAGAGGCAGTGTCAGCGACAGGCACAGCTTCACAACCTGCCCCGCGGGGTCGGCACAAAGGCCGGAGCCCAGGAGGCCGCTCTCAGCCACCGTCATTGTCCTGGGGCCCGGAAGGCAGAGGCGCCCCCAGCTCGCCTGCCAGCAGAGCCCGCTGTGCCGGGTGGGGCCCAGTGGGGGTGATGCCGGGGCAGGCTGCACTGCAGCTTCGTCCACGCACATGTTCACGCACTCACACGTTCACACGTGCACTCACTCACAGTCCCGTGCAGAGACGGCCTCTGGGTAGACTCTCGGGGTGTTGCTGAGTGGCTACCTGGCGCTTTCAGTCGGAGAGACGGGGTCACCCCTAAGGAGGCATTCTCTGAAACTGGACACGCCGGCACCAGCATCAGTTGTCCCCTGAGAGTGTGTGTGACAGACCTGACTCATCACTAATTCCAGGTCCCAGCAGGGGAGCTCCCAGAGGACAGGCCCGCCCTTTGAGCGAGGCTACGGCTGCAGTGCGGGCCCCGCTGAGCACCCTCCTCGCCTCACAGGCCCTGAGCCTCATCCCCACGCGGGTGCACAGCCTGGGTGAGCCGGGGCTCCTGGTCACGGGCCAGACACGCACAGCTGGGGTGTCCACAGGTGCTGCTGAGGGGCAGGGTAGGGGCAGGAGGGGGAGGGCTCATCTGCGTGGCAGGTGGGCTCCTAGAATGGGCCCAGCACCTCTGCTGCCTGCGGGGATGGGCTTGCTCTTTTTGAGAGAAGGACTTTATGTCACTGGCTGGCAAGGGTGGAGTTGCTGGCACAGGTGCACCTCAGGGTGAGCAGTCAGGCCCTGCAGCCACCTGACCCCAGCCACTCTCATCCCAAGGTCCTCTGCGGGGAGTGGCGATGCAGCCGGGTCACCAGATAGTGAGGATTCGGGCTCAGGCCCGTCTCCTGCAGCTCTGTCCCCGCTGTCCACCTGCTGCCTCTGTGCTCGTTGCTGCGGCCAGAGGGCCTCTCCTCACAGTGGGCAGCAGCAGGTGTCGGCCGGAGGGACGCCACAGTCGGCTCTCTAGCAGGCTCCTCTTTTCAATACGCAACTTCTAAACACTTGGGGCTTCACTTTCCCTGTTTACTAATCTTGCAGGACATACTTCTAACCCGAGGCCCCATCTCTCCTAGCAGGGGTGGGGCGTGTGCGGACAGACAATGGAGTCATGCCATTGGCCCGCTGCACAGGGAGAGCATGTGGAACTCTGGAGCCTGGTCAGGCTCGGGGCCACTCGGCACTGCGGGCACAGTCCTGCCCTGGCGTGGGGAAGGCCTGGAGTGGGGACACCCCCCCACACACACACCCCGGGCACAGTCCTGCCCTGGTGCGGGGATGGCATGGAGTGGACACACACACGCACAGTCGTGCCCTGGTGCGGGGACGGCCTGGAATGGACACATACACCCCTCCACACGCACACTCAGGCACAGTCGTGCCCTGGTGCGGGGACGGCCTGGAGTGCGCACACACACACACACACACACACACACACACAGTCCTGCCCTGGCGCAGGGAAGGCCTGGAGTGGGGACACCCCCCCACACACACACCCCGGGCACAGTCCTGCCCTGGTGCGGGGACAGCCTGGAGTGGCCATTGCCCCTCCCCCCGCCCCCCTCAGGCACTATCCTGCCGGCTGCTCAGGAGCTGCTGGGCTCCGGCAGGCCACTCCCCATCCCCCTGACTGGGAAATGGAAATTCTCACAGGCCATCACGAGGTCCTTGTGGGACCCCTCCCACCTGGGGTGCTTGCTCTTTGTCAGACCCTGTTCAAGTGCCTTCCCTTCCAATACATGTAACCCTGTCCAAGGTCACTGGCTTTAAGTGACAGGCCGGACCCCAGCTGGTGCAGTGGGCCCCAGAGCCGGTGCCCTCCCCCTCCCCAGGCTGTGGGTGTGGACCAGCCCTTGCCCGGGGCAGGTGCTCAGTGAGCAGGCAGCTCCGCTGGGGGTGCAACTAAAATAGCTTGTCATCTCCGGGGTGCCCTCCAGCGCTCAGATCCCGGGGGTGAAGGTGTCGCAGCTCCTTGCGCACAATATGGTAGAGGCGCTTTGGGACGCTTGTTTTGACTGGTGGCTCCTCCAGTGTGTTGACTGGCAGCTGTTTCAAGGTCTCCTGAAAGATTTCTTCTCTGAGCTGGGTTCCCTCCGCCTGGAGGGGGTCTGTGAGCCCAGGCGGTGGAGGGAGAAAAAAGACAAAGGGCATCTGCTGGCGGGCGATGGACATGTCACCCAGGCAGAGGAAGCGCCCCAAACCAAGCAGCCGCCGCTTTCTTTGCCTGGAGGTGAAATGGGACCTCCCCGTCCTCTCCTCTCTGCGTCCCTCCGTCTTCCCCCCTCCCCCTTGCCGGTCCCTATCTCCTGGTTAATTGTTGCTTTTGTCTTCCCCTCGCTCCCCTCCCAGGGCTCGCCTTCTGCTTAGGTCTTTTCGCTCTTTCAGCCCCACCCGCTGGCCTGTGAATGGCTCCATTCTCGGGAGCAGGCGCCCTTCCTCAGCCTCTGCGGGCTTTCATCTCCCAGGGAGTCTCATTAGCTTTCCATACACCTGGCATCTGTCCTCGCTGGGCTGGAGTCGATTTAAATTACTTCATGGCAAGTTTTTTGTTGTTGTAGTTGCCCCAGGCCCCCTTTTTTCTGTCTTGGATGCTGAGCAAAAAAACATCTTTGTTGTTGAAAAGTGTAAAACAAAAACATATTGAAGGTGGACGGCTTTGACAAGAAGGACGCTCCTTCCGGTGAATTTCTCCAACTCTCGGCAGCCCTGTCTTGCCTGGTGCTTTGAAGTTCGGTCATGGGCACCAGGACCCAGCCGTGGAGGAGTCTGGGAGGAAGGGAGGGGAAACCGCCACAGAGTCCGCTTCGCTCCCTTCTATTAACTTACTCCTGTCGCTGCTGATGGGGGACTGGAGAGATGAAACGCTCCTGTGCGCACTAGAGAAAACCGTGACCGTTTGGCAAATGAAGGACTACGTCTCGCTGGGCCTTTTGGAAGCGAGCCTGCAACCTGGGTTGGGAAACGACCCAGTGATGGGAAGACGAGGCAGGTGCCTGCCTGGGAGCCACCGGCCAGAGCAGAGCTGGGAGCACGACCCCGAGTCTGGAGAGCACTCCCCAGTTACTCTCTCCCGCTCTTGAGTAGTAGCCACGTGACAGAGCTAACCTGCGCCTCGGCTGGGACTCTGGCTGCCTGAAGACGCACGGGCTGGTCGAGGGGGGTGGGGAGGGTGGCAGATGGCATCCTGGGCACCTGGGCACATGCCAGGGGCGTCTGCGGGGAGGGAGGCCACAGGCTCAGACAGCCATCGCCCTCCCCGCTGTAAGTCTGTTTCCTCTTCTATAAAATGGAAATAAAGAGAGCACCCAGCTAGTTGCCATGGGGACGAAGTGTGAGGGGCACGAACATACAGGCCCCATGAATGCAGTGACTTGGTTAGTAAGTAACCCCGCGCGGTCCTGAAAAAGGCACCTTTGGGAGTAGGAGGACCCCGCACGCCACAGCACCCCCTCCACGGCACCCCACTCCACAGCACCCCACTCCACAGCACCCTGTGACATTTCAGCAGCCACGTTTACCTTGATTCTTGAAAACAACACACTCCCCTTCAGATTTGCCCTCCTTGGTTTTGTGCACAGACTCA
>NW_005370733.1:726576-730262 GCF_000412655.1 Myotis brandtii
CCCAGTGCCTACCCCACCACTGTCTTTCCTGTGCACCGAGTGTCGCAGCGTCTGTAATGCAAGCACCCCCACTGAGGACAGTCGCATAAACCATGTGTGGGCATAACGGTCAAGTTCGATGTGACCTGTTAACTTGCTGGCAGATGGTGGGCATTAGCAGTGGTGGCGTCATCGAGCATCAGGCCTGCAAGATCGGCCCTGTGTTCCAGAAGCGCCACTGAGGCAAGGCAGGGCTAGAGTGGGGGGCTGCTTGGAGTGGGGGTGCTGCTTGGAGTGGGGGCATTGCTTGGAGTGGGGGGTGGGGGGTGGCTGCGGCTCCAGGAGCTGAGACGGACAACTCCCGTTGGAGGGCTGGCGAGAGACCATACTTTCGGGACAAGGTGCCTCAGAAGGATAGTTATAGTGAGGCCCAGGGAAAGGTCCTCAGAAGTGGCCACAGTCCTGATCCTAAGGTTGCTGGAATGTTCCGTGCTGCGCTCACCTTCAGGCCTGGACACCTCCTTTCTGCCCCCTCCCCCACTCTGCAGACTGACCTGGCACTTGAGATTTCATTGCCGACGCCTTCCCTCCAGGGCGTGCGAAGGCAGACCTGTTTGCACTGAAAGGAGTGTGTGGGTCTTGTTTTCTCTGCGGATTTGGAGTGGCCTCTAACTCGTCACTGTCCTTGGTCCCCAGGTGACAGACCACGCCACCACGGCCCTGCTGCACTACCAGCTGCCCCAGATGCCAGACGTCGTGGTCCGGTCCTTCATGGTAAGTGGCTAAGAGCTAAGGCTCATTTAAACCCGAGTCCCCTGAGTAAAGCTCGAAGGGGCAGGTGGGACCAGCAGGGGAAGGTGGGAACCGCAGGGGCAGGTGGGAACTACAAGGGCAGGTGGGAACCGCAGGGGAAGGTGGGAACCGCAGGGGCAGGTGGGAACCTCAGGGGGAGGTGGGAACCGCAGGGGCAGGTGGGACCAGCAGGGGCAGGTGGGGCCAGCAGGGGCAGGTGGGAACTGTAGGGGCAGGTGGGGCCAGCAGGGGCAGGTGGGAACCGCAGGGGCAGGTGGGACCAGCAGGGGCAGGTGGGGCCAGCAGGGGCAGGTGGGAACTGTAGGGGCAGGTGGGGCCAGCAGGGGCAGGTGGGAACCGCAGGGGCAGGTGGGACCAGCAGGGGCAGGTGGGGCCAGCAGGGGCAGGTGGGAACTGTAGGGGCAGGTGGGGCCAGCAGGGGCAGGTGGGAACCGCAGGGGCAGGTGGGACCAGCAGGGGCAGGTGGGGCCAGCAGGGGCAGGTGGGAACTGTAGGGGCAGGTGGGGCCAGCAGGGGCAGGTGGGAACCGCAGGGGCAGGTGGGACCAGCAGGGGCAGGTGGGGCCAGCAGGGGCAGGTGGGAACTGTAGGGGCAGGTGGGGCCAGCAGGGGCAGGTGGGAACCGCAGGGGCAGCAGGTGGGAACTGTAGGGGCAGGTGGGGCCAGCAGGGGCAGGTGGGACCAGCAGGGGCAGGTGGGTGTTCCATCCGCACACAGTGAGGGCCTCTCAGGAGGTGGCCAGGGTAATGATACTCACTTTATGCTGGGAAGGGGTCCGGGAGGAGCGACGTCTGATTAGCAGGGTGTTTTCTGTCCTTGCGGGACAACCGGTGCTGGGGAAGGGACCTTCCAGCTGTTCCCAGCTTCGCTCAGGCAGAGGTCACTGAGCTCCTGGCTGCGCCGGGCGTGCTTGGCGCTGAGTGGGTTGCAGTGGCTAAGACAAGCCTGCGCTTCTCCCCAACATCTCACCCTCCGACTAGAGCTGGGCCCGGGATGGGGAAGGGCCCCGTGGGGAGCGGCTCAGCTCCTGCCGCTCCTCTTCACCGTTCAGAGTTTAGCGAGCTGCTGCTCACCAGTTGGGTCAGAGCTGGGTGTTTACACCACAGAAATCAGCAAGCACTGAAATCGGGACCGCTCCGCCCCCCCCAAAGCCAGGTCATCGCACGCCGCTGCCCCGTTTATCACGTGACCGCCAGTCACTAAGCCGGGCCGGCCACTGGCTCCGCACAGCCTGGCAGCTCCACCCACGGTGTGCACCTCGCTCCACGCTCTCCCACCAGCGGGCCCATCCTTCACCGCGGCTGCGGCCCCTGCAGTCCGTGCCAGCAAGGCTGCCGGGCAGGGAGCCACGGGAGGACTTGCCTGTCCGCAGTCCACAGCGTTGGCAGCGGGTGGGGTGTTGCTCGTGCCCTATTTCCGATCGGGTTTGCCTCACAGTGAAGCTGCTGAGAGAGCCTGCAGTTCGTTTCTGAGGGGACACACCCTGGCTCCTCGGTGCTCAGCGCCGTCCACGCAGGGGCTCGCTCATGTGTCCAGGGTCACTCGTGTGGACATAAGCGTCAAATCCGATGTGACCTATTAACTTGCTGGCGGATGGCGGGCATTAGCAGTGTGGTGTCATCAAGCGTCAGGCCTGCATGGACCTCAGATCGGCCCTGTGTTCCAGAAGCGCGGCTCCCTCTGGGCCCGCCCTCATGGGCCTTCATCTCTGGGTGCACACAAGGGCTTGGTTTACCCCAAGGGGCTGTAACGCCCGCTTTCCGTGGCGACTTACCTGGAGGCTTGGGGAGCATTTGAATCTGATCAGCACCGAAGGATAAATAGTTTAACTGAATGACCCATTGACCTCCTCACGGTTATTGCCAAGACCTCCAGCAGGCTCTGCACAGTGGCAGTACCACAGCCAATGAGGCTTGTCTAAGGGACGATTATTGCTAATTGAAAACTTTTCCCCATACTCCGCCATGACGACTTGAAACCTTGGCACCTTTTGACAGTCTCTATGGAGACTGAATTAAAACGCACACACACACACACACACACACACACACACACACACACACATGCACGCACACACCACCTCCAACCCGGGGCCTTGGAAGGCGGTGGTGATGGGCACAGGCTGCCCTGAAGGCGGCTGTGATGACGAGAGAAGGTCCGTATCAGTAAGTCGGCCGCCCTCTTCAGCGAGCAGTGTCCCTTACTGACATAACTCGGAGGACAGGGAATGGCGGGGTGCATGAGCTCTCACAGCGAGTGGTGGGTGGGGTGTGGGAGGATGTGGGGGGGTTGGTCTGCAGCGGCCCTCCCTGAGCTGGGGATGGAGCTCTGTGATTCTCGTGCTTATGCATGATGCCGAGGGGCCTGCACTCTGAACCGCCGAGCAGGACGCCGCCACTTATTACGTTATCGGTGGCACCGAGTTGTCCCCGCCCCCCCTCGCCTTCCCCGCAGGTGTGCTGGCCGAACCGTGACCGTGAGCAATGACCCGGAATCCGGTTAGGCAGAGGCATGTTGGCCTCAGTGGGAATTCTGAAGTATCAGCGATGCGTTCTCCCTCCACACGTGTCCTCGACCACTGGTGGGAACAGGAGGGGCCCATGCTGGTGTCAGCAGACACTGCCCGCCGCCCGGGGAACGTGCCCACGTGCACCCACCCCCCGCTGTGGGCCGTTCCTGCCCATCACCCCGGAGCTCGACCTGCCTGAGAGGAGGAACTTCCATTTAAAAGCTCCCTCAGTTTAGGGGGCGCGGGTGCAGAAGTGAAGATGGGCCGTGTGACCTGTGAGGCCATGTGTCCAGTGGGGCCCAGTGTGACCTGTGGGGCCCAGTGTGGCCTGTGGGGCCCAGTGTGGCCAGTGGGGCCCAGTGTGACCTGTGGGGCCCAGTGTGGCC
>NW_005370733.1:730336-732579 GCF_000412655.1 Myotis brandtii
ACCTGTGGGGTCCAGTGGGGCCCAGTGTGACCTGTGGGGCCCAGTGGGGCCCAGTGTGACCTATGGGGCCCAGTGGGGCCCAGTGTGACCTATGGGGCCCAGTGGGGCCCAGTGTGACCTATGGGGCCCAGTGGGGCCCAGTGTGACCTATGGGGCCCAGTGGGGCCCAGTGTGACCTATGGGGCCCAGTGGGGCCCAGTGTGACCTATGGGGCCCAGTGGGGCCCAGTGTGACCTATGGGGCCCAGTGGGGCCCAGTGTGACCTATGGGGCCCAGTGGGGCCCAGTGTGACCTATGGGGCCCAGTGGGGCCCAGTGTGACCTATGGGGCCCAGTGGGGCCCAGTGTGACCTATGGGGCCCAGTGGGGCCCAGTGTGACCTATGGGGCCCAGTGGGGCCCAGTGTGACCTATGGGGCCCAGTGGGGCCCAGTGTGACCTGTGGGGCCCAGTGTGGCCAGTGGGGCCCAGTGGGGCCTGTGGGGTCCAGTGTGGCAGTGGGTCCCGCTGCAGCCCGGTGACGACTCGGTCACCTTAGCCCTCTGTCCGAGAGGTCACTAGGCTTGAGAGGAAGGGTAACCTTGGAGGCACCGATTCCTGTCTTTCGTTCTCTCCTCGCTCTCTCTAGACCTGGCTGAGAAGCTACATAAAGCTGTTCCAGGCGCCCTGCCAGCGCTGCGGGAAGTTCCTGCGGGACGGCCTGCCCCCCACCTGGAGGGACTTCCGCACCCTCGAAGCTTTCCACGACACCTGCCGACAGTGACCGCCCCCCCGCCCCAGCGGGTCAGGGGTCAGGGGTCAGACCGCCCATGGCCCCCTCCCCGCCCCAAGGACAGCCTGGCTCTGAGGCGGAGCCTCCGAAGGACAGACTCCGTCCCGGTGGACGGGACACCTTGCGGGCGGCACAGCAGCCTTAGCCCCGGGATGAGGGTACCGGCGGCTCGGTGGTCGCTCTGCCTCCCGGGGAATCACCCTGAGGTCGCGTTCCCAGTGTTTCCATGAGCCCGTGTTCGTGCAGTCATGCTGACATTGCGTTTTGTAATTTATTTTTATGACAATAAACCTGTCCCTAGCACACGCTGTTTCCTGTCTGACGCCCCTTTACGATCGGTCAGAGGAGTGGGCAGACCTGGCCTTTGGCGAAAGCCCGCACGCATCTGCGTCGAGAGCAGATCTCCGTGGGGAGGACTCGCCTCTGCTTGCTGCTCTCAGAGAGGGTGTTGGCGCCCTCCCTTTCAGACACTTGGCCACTCAAGAACCTTCATCCTTTTTAAGAAAAAAGTGCATGGTGCTTCTTTTTACTAAACCAGTAACACACACCCCGAGCGAAGGGAGGCGCCCGCCCGGGCCTGGGGTGTCTGCCCGAGTTGGGGCCTAAATGTTGCTGTGAACAGATTCCAGCCCCGTCTGCTGGGTTCGTCACCCGAGTGGGTGAGTTCTCGAGGAGAGCGGCGTCTCCAGGGCCTTCCCGCCGGCCCCACTGCAGGTCACCTTCTCTGCAGCGAACAATGCCAGAGACGCCGCCTTCGGAGATGGCCAAGGGAATGGGCGGTCCCGCCTGGTGTGTGCCAGACACTCCCACTCCCCACGGGCGTGGAGCCCGAGGGTGAAGGACTTCATGATGGATACAACAGGGAGGGCCAGTGTGGCCCAGCAGCGTGGGGTCCTGGGAGCTCAGCAGAAACACACATTCCCAGCCCAGCGGAGCCCGGAGCGACTGAGCCAGATGCCCTGGGTGGGCCCCGCAGCTGGGTAAGGAGCCCCCAGGTGACTGGCGGGCTCTGGGAGGAGGGGGCCCCGCACTCAGTGGACATGAATTGGGAATGTCCTTCATCTGTTCCAAGGGGCTTGGCGATTTCTCCTGTCTTACCGTCAGTCACGTGACAGGCAATCCCTCCACAGGGTTCCAGCAGCAGCGCATGCAGCTCCCTGACCTGGGCATGGTCCCTTCTTTCCCCTGAGGCGCTTGTGTGCGGCTTCGCAGGAAATGCAGAATCGAGGACTTTGGGGATGTGCATCGTCCCCATTCCCCCTCACCCGAGGTTTCGCTTTCCGCAGTTTCAGTTCCCACGGTCAGCTGCGGCCCGAGAATATTAAAGGACCCGCACGGCACTGCATGTGACTTAGTTATCGCCCGCCAGCTCCGCATGGGCTCCGTGCCCGGAGTCTCTCACTGTCATCCAGGTGGGTGCACGGCGTTGCCCCCGGGTGTGCAGGCGGCCCGGCTGGAGGTCCCGCCAGGTGG
>NW_005370733.1:732627-736600 GCF_000412655.1 Myotis brandtii
TGCCCGCGCCTGTGCCGCCCAAGCTGGTGCGCCCAGGCGACCGAGTCGGCAGGCACCCACCAGGACAGACAGCGAGCGGATGAGCTGCTGAAGTTTGCCCAGGTTTCCTCCTGCACTAAACTGGGAGCCGGCCTTCAGCTGGCGGGTGGCGCTTTCACACCTCACCCGCTGACGCACTCCGCGGGCCTGAGTGGTGATCTTTCCGTGTGAGCGCACATAGGCTTCGTCGCGCTTGGAGTGTCAGAGTGGGGGCCTGCTGCTAAATCCAGAGCCTTTGAAGGTCACCCTTAAAGGGACAGCAGCTTCAGCCGCCAGCGTAAGGGGCGGGAGGCATGGGAGCGTCAGGGTCTGAGGATGGAGGGCAGAGTGTAAGAGTCCGCTCACCCCAGCTTCCGTGTCCCCGCCAGCGTGAGGACAGCTCGGGCCTTCCTTGTCCTGCACTTGACAGGAGAGGGTGTGCCGGTCCTCCCACCTGTCCCCCCACCCCCACCCCACGAGGTGCAGCCGCCCCTTCCGGGCTGTGCACAGCCGCCTGCCGCCAGCCTGGCTCGCCTGCTCGGGAATAATGAGGCTTCACTCTAGGACAGCAGGCCTCTCTCCCATCTCTGCCACCCTTCCCTCTCATTCCCACCCCCGCTCCTTAAATTAGTGGAAAGGAACCTCAAAAAATGACTTTCCAGTTGGATTTTAAATTGCAGGTCAGCTGCTTCCTGTTATTAGGACGTGAAGCGGGAAACCGTAAAGTTCACGCTCAGCCCAGGTAACGCGGCGGGCGGCTGTGGGTGATTAGTTGCCCAAGAGCCGCTCCAGCCTGTCTCTGTGCTAATTGAGTCTGAAATTCCAGCTGGAGAGGGGCCGTCCTGCGGGGCGGTGTGCGGGCTCGGTGCGAACCGCAGCCGGCCTCGGCTGCAGCTGCTTCCCGTGTCCACAGAGACGCCACAGTGAGGCAGGCGTCCCTGGGGAGAAGGGGGCGGGAGGATGGGGAGAGGCGGGAGCTGGGGAGCTGGCCTGGGACCCCGCAGGCTTCACCAGCCCACTGCGGAGTGGATTGTTACTGAATGCATTGCTCACTGTCATCGAATGCCTGGCTCTCACCTCAACCATAGGCTTGCTTTCTTAATTACAAAAGGAATACATATGTTCCTTTTATAGAAAATTAGGTAACGTGGCCCGGCCGGCGTGGCTCAGTAGTTGAGCGTCAACCTTTGAACCAGGAGGTCATGGTTCAATTCCCCGTCAGGGCACATGCCTGGGTTGCAAGCTTGATCCCCAGTAGGGGGCATGCCGCAGGCAGCTGATCAATGATTCTCTCATCACTGATGTTTCTGTCTCCTTATCCCTTTCCCTTCTCTGAAATCAATAAAAATATATTTTTTTAAAAAAAAAAGGAAATTAGGCCCTAATCAGTTTGGCTCAGTGGATAGAGCGTCGGCCTGCGGACTCAAGGGTCCCAGGTTCGATTCCGGTCAAGGGCATGTACCTTGGTTGCGGGCACATCCCCAGTAGGGGGTGTGCAGGAGGCAGCTGATCGATGTTTCTCCCTCATTGATGTTTCTAACTCTCTATCCCTCTCCCTTCCTCTCTGTAAAAAATCAATTAAATATATTTTTTTTAAAAAAGGAAATTAGGTAATGTGGATAAACACAGAAAAAAATATAATATTCATAGTCCCCACCAGCAAGAGGGAATTAACAGGCGCTTTGGTGGCTGGCTTTCCAGACCTTCATATGGACACGTTTGTGTGTGTGCTTGTAAAAAAGATCCTACTGTGTACCATTTTGAAACCTGCTTCTCGTCCCTGGGCAAAGACCTACCTCTAACACAGAGGCCCCAGATGTAGGGCTCACACAATGTGCACACTCACTTCTCCTTCTCTTAGAGCCCAGAGGAGCCGTTCAGACCAGACGGCCGCTCGGTTCCATGCAGTCACGCAGGGCCCTTCCTCCCGCCCCGTTGCACCGCCTGTGGCCGGGGACAGGGTCTGCAGGGTGGGACTGAGTCACGGGCACCTTCTGAGCTTGCACACGGGGAACAACAAAGCCGTCGTGAGCACGCATGTGCAGGTTGCGTGAAAGGCAGTCTTCGTTTCTGTGGGGCGTACATGCCTGGCATACACGTGCTGGGTCATAGAGTGAGTCCATTTTTAGTTTTAAAAGGAAATGCCAGTCTGGCATTTCACATTCACACCAGCAGTGTCTTCACCAGCATTTGGTATTGTTGCTCTTTATTTCAGCCGTCCTGATGGGTGTGGAGTGACATCTCGTTTTGGTTTTTATTTCCATTTCTCTGCGGGCTAACGATGTGGCCCATCTCTTCATGTGCTTCTGCGCCGTCTGTATGTTGTCTCGGGTGAAATATCTGTGCATGTCTTTTGCCCATTTTCTAGTTGGATTTTTTTTGTTGTTTTTTTAAAATGTGTTTTTATTGATTTTTTTTTTTTAGAAAGGAAGAGAGAGTGATAAAGAGATAGAAACATTGATGAGAGAGAAACATCAATCGGCTCCTCCTGCACGCCCCGCATTGGGGATCAAGCCCACAACCCGGGCATGTGCTCTGACTGGGAATCGAACTGGTGACCTCTTGGTTCATGGGTCGATGCTCAACCACTGAGCCACACCGGCTGGGCTCGATCGTTTCTTTAATACCGAGTTTTGGGAGTTCTCTGCATATGATTCCTTTGTCAGGCGTGTGATTTGTACATGTTTGACCCACCTGTGGCTTGTCTGTCTCTGCATCCTCTTTATGGGCTCCTTCTCAGCGTGTTTTCACTTACCGATCATTCTTTAGGTGTTGAATCTAACGTTGGTTGTAGGTAAGCAGTGTTCTGCTCTTATGAACATTGTTGTATGCACACGTGTTCTCACAGGCAGAGCAACCTGAGGGACAGGCCTCCCTGACCACTCACTGTCCACGTCCTGCCCCTGCTGCCCCCTGGCTGCCCTTCAGACCACCCATCTCATTGGATGTTAGTCATCTGTTTACTTGTCATGGCCATCCCTGCCACGAGAGGGCCAGCTCCGTGAGGGCAGGAACTGGGTCTGTCTTGGGCGGTGCTCTGCCCCTTGCACACAGTAGGTGCTCAATAAACATTTGCCGAGTGTTGACTGGAATAAGGAAGCCAGGCTCAGGTCTCTGCTCTGCTCCCAAACAGGTGACTGGGCCGGTTGCATGATCCCTCTCAGCATGCAGTCTCCGCCTGGGCATCCAGCACGGAAGTCCTGTGAGAGATCACACCAAATTCTCACACCGCAAATCCTTCCTGTGCACCTACTGTGTGCAGGTGCTAGTGCCAGCATACAGTCAACATCACATGAGAGAGGGCAGACAGTGCGGGGTCGGTGGCATCCCTTGCAGGCACACGCGCACGGATGCTCGGGGAAGTGGTCACAGTGTGGGGCGTGGTTCCTTTTCCACGTGGTCTCTGTGCCACCCACCCACCTCTCCTTGTTCGCTCTGAAGAGAAGATTCTGTGAACTGAGTGGGAGCTCGGCGGACGTCCGAGCAGCCTCAGCTGCGCATCCAGACCATCTCAGGCGCAGGGATTCAAGCACCGTCTTCGGGGCGGCCATGCTCCGAAGGGACTGCAGTCGCGGGCGCCGCCCCGGCCCCCCATCCGACCTGCATTGCTGTGGTTAGAACGCGGCCCTTTCTAGTCGTGGCCTTTTGATATTTGACTTTGCACTCGACCCCCTGAAGCCGATAGGAGCCGGCCTTTCGTTCCCAAAGGGCAGCTGGCCACAGGCCAGAGCTAATTTGCTCTCCTTCCTGTTCCTTCCCGTTCGTTTGCAAACCCGAAAAGTTCAAGGAGACGTCACGCCCAGAAGGGCAGGCCTCTAATTAGGAAGCAGGCAGGTCGCTCCCCGAGCTCGGGGTGGCTGTGAGATACGCTGGCAAGTCGCAGCCGTGGGCCGACACGCACAGGCCTGGACAGCCTCGGCGGGGGCGGGGGGACCTGGTCACCTTCCCACCAGCC
>NW_005370733.1:736622-737615 GCF_000412655.1 Myotis brandtii
TAGGCCACGTGGACCGGCGCGCTTCCCCGCTGAGCCACGAAATAAGTGGAACAGCCCTCGCTGCACAAAGGTTGTGGGGCCTCGAGCCCAGCGGAGGGCCAGCGCCCCAGCCTGCCATGCCGGCCCACTGCAAGCCGTGTTCGTGAGTGCCCGCCCCCTGGGGACACGTGATCGCAAGAATCCAGACACTGTGGTGGTGTTACTCTTTGGGGATGAAGCAGGACCTTGCCCACATGCACACTCACACAGACAGACACACACACTCACACTGACACATGCACACACTCATACACTCATACATACACTCACATTCACACACACTGACACACATGCACACTCATACATGCACTCACATGCAGTCACACACAATGACACACACACACAGCCGCACAGACATGCACTCACACAGCCACACACACACTGATACACACACTCACACAGCCACACACAGACACTGACACACACACTCACACACTGATACACACACACAGCCACACACACACACACACTGACACACACACACTGACACACACTCACACAGCCACACACTCACACACACACACACACACAGCCACACACAGGCGGCCATGCTCCGAAGGGACTGCAGTCGCGGGCGCCGCCCCGGCCCCCCATCCGACCTGCATTGCTGTGGTTAGAACGCGGCCCTTTCTAGTCGTGGCCTTTTGATATTTGACTTTGCACTCGACCCCCTGAAGCCGATAGGAGCCGGCCTTTCGTTCCCAAAGGGCAGCTGGCCACAGGCCAGAGCTAATTTGCTCTCCTTCCTGTTCCTTCCCGTTCGTTTGCAAACCCGAAAAGTTCAAGGAGACGTCACGCCCAGAAGGGCAGGCCTCTAATTAGGAAGCAGGCAGGTCACTCCCCGAGCTCCGGGTGGCTGTGAGATACGCTGGCAAGTGGCAGCCGTGGGCCGACACGCACAGGCCTGGACAGCCTCGGCGGGGGCGGGGGGACCTGGTCACCTTCCCACCAGCC
>NW_005370733.1:737661-744005 GCF_000412655.1 Myotis brandtii
AAATAAGTGGAACGGCCCTCGCTGCACAAAGGTTGCGGGGCCTCGAGCCCAGCAGAGGGCCAGCGCCCCAGCCTGCCACGCCAGCCCACCGCGAGCCATGTTCGTGAGTGCCCGCCCCCTGGGGACACGTGATCACAAGAATCCAGACACTGTGGTGGTGTCACCCTTTTGGGATGAAGCAGGACCTTGCCCACATGCACACTCAGACAGACACACACACTCACACTGACACACACACTTGCACAGTCACACACTCATACATACACTCACATTCACACACTCATACACTCATACATACACTCACATGCAGTCACACAATGACACACACACAGCCACACATTCACACACACACACTGACCCACACACACAGCCGCACAGACATGCACTCATACAGCCACACACACACTCACACAGCCACACACTCACACACACTCACACACTGACTGGTCGGGGTGGGCACGTGCTCTAACCCAGCCAAAGACACACAGCGCCGTCTTGCGGGCACTTAGCCTGACGTGTGCGGCGGCCACGCCCTGAAGACCAGGCCCTGAGGGTGGACGGACTGAAGGCCCCGGCGGGCTAGACGGTCAGGCGCTGCCTCGGCATTTCCGAGGGAAGACCCCCGTCCGCCCGGGCTTGCTGTGCCCGGAGGCCGCTCTGTAACTGGAGGGGCTTTGCCGTCTGAGAGGCTGAGTGGGAAGCCTTTTCAAGCCCAGGCGTGTGGCTCCGTGATGCTCTCTAAACCTCCCTGAGAAACGGGAACGTTTTCTTCTGAGCCCCGGAGCAGCAGGCCGCTTCCTCTCCCTGAGCCTGGGGCTCCCTGAGCCTCGGTCCACTGGGGAGTTTCCTGGCTCCACTTCCTCGTGGGTGGCGCCCCAACTCCCGCCAAGAAACAGGGGTCCCCCTCCCTCCTTCCCCTGAGCCTGGGGCTCCCTGAGCCTCGGTCCACTGGGCGGTTTCCTGGCTCCGCTTCCTCGTGGGTGGCGCCCCACCTCCGCCGCGGAACAGGGGTCCCCCTCCCTCCTTCCTGTAACCTTCCTACCCCTTCCAGCCTCACTGTGGCCCCCAGCCGCGCCTCCAGAAAAGAGAATTTCCAAGAGTATGCAAACTTGTTTTACACCAGAAATGAGCCCTGGCTGGTGTGGCTCATTGGGTAGAGTGTCGGCCGGCGGACAAAAGGGTCCCGGGTTCGATGCCAGTCAAGGGCACATGCCGAGTTTCCTGGCTCCACTTCCTCGTGGGTGGCGCCCCAACTCCCGCCAAGAAACAGGGGTCCCCCTCCCTCCTTCCCATAACCTTCCCACCCCTTCCAGCCTCACTGTGGCCCCCCAGCCCCGCCTCCAGAAAAGAGAATTTCCAAGAGTGTGCGAACTTGTTTTACACCAGAAATGAGCCCTGGCTTGTGTGGCTCATTGGGTAGAGCGTCGGCCTGCGGACAAAAGGGTCCCAGGTTCGATGCCAATCAAGGGCACATGCCCAGGGTTGTGGGCTCAGTTCCCAGTGTGGGGCGTGCAGGAGGCAGCCGATCAATGATTCTCTCTCATCATCGATGTTCCTATCTCTCCCTCTCCCTTCCTCTCTGAAATCAATATTTTTTTAAGAAACTATTAACAAAACAAAAAACAGAACGGACCAGCCCTCTCCTTCCCTTCACGCTGAGGGACGAGGAACTCTGACCTGGGGACACAGGCCACTCGCGCAGAACCAGGGGGAACGACTCGGGGTCTGGGGCCCACAGCCACGCCCAGCCTCCGCCCCTCCAGGCCCAGCAGACCCACAGGGGGACACTGCCATGGGGGGGGTGGGGAGGCGCTTGTTTTGTGTCTCGTCCCTCGCAGCCCAGTCCATCCCAGTGATGCACCTGGGACTGGCCCTGCGTCGGGAATGCTCTGTGTGGTCAGTGTCCAACCGTCTGTCCCCGGAGGGTTTGAGCACCAGGAGGTCTGTATTAGGAACCCAGGGCTTTTTACGGCTTGTTCCCTGGTTAACTGGGGAGTAAGGATTTCACTCGACACGTCTTTCCAAGCCGTGGCGCTCAGGGCCCGGACACGGACCTCGCACGGCGGAGCACGAGTGGCGGAGATACTGGAGGGCCAGCCGGAGCGGAGACGGATGTGGCCGCGGTGAGGTTTTGTTCTCTGTCCGGTAACGTTTACCGTTTGCACGCTGTGTCGCATGAGTACATGGTGACTTAATGTTACCATTTAGTGACTCATTCCGCGTCCTTCCCTCCTGTCGCGCTCCCTCCCTGCCAGGCTCCGCTGCCCGGGGCCGCCCTCAAGGGCACTGTCTTGTTTGGACCTGAGACGTCGTTTTGAGTGTATTGTGACCCCAGCACCTGGCAGAGTCTGCTAGCTGCCTTTCCAACGGCCACACGTGCATGCTTCACCCTAAGAGAGCCGCCACCATGAGCCTGGGGTGAAGACGTGGTCTCCCAGCTCCTTGCGGTTAGGGGTGGCAGTTGGGGTGGCCTCGGGTTGTGTACAGCTGCTGGCGGTGTTCTTAGGGGGCAGCTGAGAGGAGGGAGGTCTGTTCTCCAGGCCGAGGCGCGGCCATGAGGGCCGGCTCCAAGCAGCCCTCCTGGGCCAGGAGGTAGAGCCACGAGCTGATGTGGCCGAGAAAGAGCCTGTCTCTCGGGCAGCTGGGCCACCCCCGGGGGTTTATGGGAAGAGAATGAGGCCGTCTGTTTAGCAGGTGTCATAGGACACTCAGGTTCTGAGTTTTCTGTAAATTAGCTGAATTGGCCCCTGGTTGACACAGGATCTCCAGTGGAAGTTGGGTTTTTACAGAATCCTCAATGCGAGCTTCTTTTCCTGGTTCTCTTTCTCACCTTCCGAGGAGTTAATTGAGAGTCCCATTTAATTGCTGTTTTTCTGTTCTCGAATGTGGGGTTTGTGGCAGCTACACCCCAGGCCCAGGCAGTGCTGGGCGCTCCCCACTCCTGGTCCTGCTGGCCGCCTCCCCCACCATCATTAACACCCCCGTTCCGCCGGCCTCCATTGCGACCCACACGATTTCGGTTTCTGCTGGTGTTTAACACTGCTAAAGGTTATTGCATCCATCTCTAGTCAAGAAAAGAATTTAATTAGCATGTTCCTGCCTCATGAAGAGAGGGGCTGCACGCGTGTTCTGAGCTGCAGGCAGACACACACACACACACACACACACACACGAGAAGGGCTGCACGCGTGTTCTGAGCTGCAGGCAGACACGCGCGCACACACACACACACACACACACACGGTTTCTGGCCCGTGCAAATAGACCAGCGGCTTTCTCATCGCCTCCTCCCAGCCTCCCTGTCCCTTCATGCGTTTTTCATCTCCACTCACCACTCCCGAAATCCTGCCCTGCAAAAGGCATCGATCGCTAATTGAGCCATCAAGTCACAGCAAACACCTTTAATTTTCAAAGTCCAGGCCCTCGCTCCCATCTTCCCCTCCTGCCGTGTTCCTGCCGCCCGTGTTACAGAGGACGGCAGAGGGTTCCGCAGGCCCGACCCGCCTCCGACCACCACATCCCTGCCCTCATCTTGGGGTGCTGGGTCATCAGAAGATGAACTTACAAGACACCAGGTCCTCGGCTTAGATGCCACTCCACCTGTCGTCTGATACACCTGAGGCTTTTTCTTTAATCAAGCCCCGGGCACCTCTCCCAAGGGCCCGTTTACCCACCCTCTGTGTCAGTTACCTGTGCTGCGTAACAGACGACCCCACACTCAGCGACTGAAGGAACAGAGTCTTACTGTCCCCCAGTTTCCGTGGGTCAGAGACTCGGGAGTGGCTTCCTTCATCGAGGGGCCCACCTCAGAGTCTCGTTGGGAGTCGTGGGCGCGTGGCAGATGCTGTCAGAGGTGACAGGGCCAGCTGTGCCTTCAGTTCCTCACCAGATGGGCACCTCAGGGGCTCCTTGGGTGTCCCTGGCACGGCCGTGTGCCCCCCAGGGTGAGGGGACGGAGAGAGCCTTTTACAGCCGAGGCTCACACACCAGCTCTTCCTCTTCTTCGCTTCGTTAGAAATGTGCCAGTAGGTCCAGGGGAGGGCGTCAGGCCACCGCGGGAAGGGCACACCAGAGGCCTGGTGGACGTATTCAAATGATCGCGCTCTGCCCTCTGGACACAGATGGACACACTGAGTATCCTCACCCCCGCCTACGTCTCCGCTTGCTCCTGAGTATGCCCTGGAGTGATGGGGTCCAGTGGGCGGACCACACCTGCTCCCCAGATGCTTCCCAGCTCCCTGGAGGGCACAGAGGGGGTGTGGGAGCCCTAATCCGCGTTCGCCGGCTGATCAAGGCCCATCTCCATGCGCATGCGTGCAGGTGAGATGTAACCTGTTGAGTTCATGTAGCACGAGCGTCGCTGATTGCCCTGCGGCCTCTTCCGTTTGAGCGTGTAAGTTGCCCCTGACCCGCGGTGCTGGGCCGCTCTGTGCGGCTGCTTTCATGAGGCGGCTGTGAAGAGCTACGTTGTCTGGTGGCTCCTGTAGCAGCGATGGCCACTTCCTACAGTAAAGTCCCCGTATGTGCCTACGGCTTCTCAGGTCTCCATCTAACACCCGGGTCCGAAGCCCTGTGCTCCCACAGGGGCCACCAGCTCCGCCTGCGTTCAGATTCGGGACGGAAGGCAGACGCCTGTGCTGCCGGAGGAGTGGGTCCGGTGGGTTTCTCTGGCTCCCAGCCCCAGGGACGGCCCAGCAAAGTGGCCACTTCCCTCCGGAGGCCCCTCTGCACATCCAAGTCAGGAGGGGAGCGAGCGCCTCTCCCAGGGGTGCAGGCACAGGGAGGGCAGGGAGAGCTCACAGCAGGCATGCCAAGGACTGCGTCGTCCTAGAGCAGTGGTTCTCAACCTTCCTCATGCCGCAACCCTTTAATACAGCTCCTCATGTTGTGGTGACCCCCAACTATAAAATTATTTTTGTTGCTACTTCATAACTGTAATTTTGCTACTGTTATGAATCGTAATGTAAATATCTGATATGCAGGATGTATTTTCATTGTTACAAATTGAACATAAAGCATAGTGATTAATCACAAAAACAATATGTAATTATATATGTGTTTTCCGATGGTCTTAGGCGACCCCTGTGAAAGGGTCGTTCGACCCCCAAAGAGGTCACGACCCACAGGTTGAGAACCGCTGTCCTAGAGGCAGACAGGAACAGAGCGGCCCTGCCATTGACTCGCCCACGGTCAGCTGCTGTTCCCAGGTTCTCGCTGGAACCATCTCCTCTTCCCTCAGGTGGTTTCCCCAAACCCACGTGGATGTGCCCCAGACCACACCTCTGTCTGGAGCACTCCCCCCCCCCCCCCGCCCCCGGCCACAGGCGCGGCCAGAGCTGTCCTCCAGCTCCCGAGGAACCACTGCTGGATCTCCACCATCACCCGGCAGGAAGGTTCATGGCCAAGTTCAAGGGGTTAATGGGAGGGCTGAGTGGAATTTACTTAAAGCCCCAGCTCCACTTAAAATAGCTTCCACCAGGCACTTAGCAGCAAAGTTCTTTGATTTCCTATCCACATGCTTTCTCACCATCACTAAATACCAAGATATTCTGGTCCCAGTTCCAACTCCCCCAAGCCCTGATTCACGCCGCTGCACATGCCGGGGAGTATGAGACATCGCCACCGTGAACTTGGATGGGCGGTGACATTGACGAGAGCATCAGGCCAGAAGCTGGCATTTGAGCTCGAGAACAACTTGGCTCTGCAAACATCACCAGCGCCCAAGTTAAACCATCAGAAGCCACACGTGTGACCAATGACATCACCTCCCATTTAAAGCACTTTAAAAACAATTTTTTTTCTTATCTCAATTGATGTGTATTTCTAACTGCCCGTCTGGCTCCTGAGCTATGAGAGTCGGGGCCATTTTGAGGGCAGATGCCCCAAGGCCCCTCTCTCTCAGACTTCTTTAACCTCGTCTTTGAACATTTCACCTTGTTCTGATCTCTGGTTTTCATTTCCACCTAATTTTGAATTCACCTACTTGCCTTCCAGCTGATATGTGAGTTGAGATAGGCTTGATGATGATGATGGTGGTGATGGTGGTGATTGTGATGATGATGATGGTGATGATAGTGATGGAGATGGTGATGATGATTATGGAAATGATGGAGATGATGGAAGTGATGATGATGATGGAGGTGGTGATGATAGTGGTGATGGTGATGATTGTGATGATGGTGATGGTGGTGGTGGTGATAGTGAAGGAGACGATGATGATGGTGCTGATCATGATGATGGAAGTGATGGAGATGATGATGGTGATGATGATGATGGAGGTGGTGATCATGATGATGGAAGTGATGGAGATGATGATGGAAGTGATGGAGATGATGATGGTGATG
>NW_005370733.1:744069-750764 GCF_000412655.1 Myotis brandtii
GGTGGGGTAACAGGACACTCATGGGGGGGGGGGGCTTGCTGTGTGCCCAGCACTGTGCGAAGCCTTGCTGCAGGTTGGGTTCTCTGGAAGGAGATGCTGAAAGGACTGTGAGATATTTATTATTGATCGGCACCTG
Organism: Myotis brandtii; assembly: GCF_000412655.1. Classification (NCBI taxonomy): domain Eukaryota; kingdom Metazoa; phylum Chordata; class Mammalia; order Chiroptera; family Vespertilionidae; genus Myotis; species Myotis brandtii. The sequence continues at coordinate 744,206 of NW_005370733.1, forward strand.
TGAAGGGGGAGCAGGAGGAAGCAGGATGGGGCAGAGTGGGTGGCTAAACCACATCACCTCTGGGGCCTCGGCAGGCCCAGTGGGGGAGTCAGAACCAGCACTGGTTGACGCCCAATCAACTAAGCCACATTCTCGGTCAAGGACACATGCTCAGGTTGCAGGGCTGGGGATGTGACCCTGTTGGGGTGCATGCTAGATCGATGTTTTTCTCTCACACATACATCGATGTTTCTCTGTCTCTCTCTCCCCACTCCTTCTCTCTAAAATCAATAAAAACATACTTTAATTTTAAAAATATGATTAAATTTAAGTGAGGTCACATGGGTGGTCCCTAATCCAATATGACTGGTGTCCTTATAAGGAGGAGATTAGGACAGAAACAATACAGACCGAAGGAGGGCCATGTAAGGACAGCAAGAAGGCGGCCATCTGCAAGCCAAGGATAGGTCTTGGACTTCTGGCCTCCAGGACTATGACAACATTAATGTCTGTTGTTAAAGCCACCCGGTGTGTGGTATTTATTACGGCAGCCTTTGAGTACATTTTCAAGTTTTTCTCAAGCTGGAATCACAAAAAAGGGGTTACTTCATCAAAGGGTATGCACTTTTTAAACACTTTTATTTAGAAACTAGAGACCCGGTGCACGAATTCATGCACAGGTGGGGTCTCTCAGCCTGGCCAGTGATCGGGGTCAATCTGGGCCAGCCGGCCAGGGGGAGGGACTGCGGGAGGTTGGCTGTGGGAGCGCACTGACCACCAGAGGGCAGCTCCTGGGTTGAGCGTCTGCCCCCTGGTGGTCAGTGCATGTCATAGCTACCAGCCAGTCGTCCCATCTTAATGCTCATTTAGGCTTTTATATATAGAGATGGTGATTTACTCACAGGAAGTTGCAGAATTAGTACAGAGTCCCATGTAGCCTTCTGCCAGCTTCCCCCAAAGGTGACATCTTATGTAAGTATAGCACAATATCCAAACCAGGAACTCGGCATTGGTACAATTATATAAAATGGACTACAGGCTTTACCCAGAATGGTGGTAGGTTTTGTATATCTTTCCATAGATTAATTCCTCAGGATTTGATTTTCTTATGCTATTGCAAATATTATTTTCTGCTTTGTTTCCGGAATAAGGAAACTGAGTATACTGGCCTTCTTTCCAGCAATCTTGCTAAATTCACTTATTAATTCCGTTAGTTTGTTTTAGATGCTATTGGAATTCCAATGTTTACGATGATATCTATAACTAAAGAGTCTCTTTTCCCTTCAAGCCTTACACTTTTTTCTTGCTTGACTGCATTGGTTAGAAGTGCCAGTACCATGTGGAATAAAAATGATGATGGTGTGAAACCTGGTTTCACTTCCTGTCTCAGGACTGAGGGGAAGGGAGGGGAGGGTTCTCTAACCTGTGATTGTGCCAAATTAACTATGATTGTGCCAAAGACTTTCAGTTCGAGCCGGGGATGTTCACTTCTCATTCTAGTTTTCTAAGAGCTTTCTCTTTTCATGGATGACACTGAATTCCATCAAATAATTTCTCTGCATCCATGGAGTTGATCAGATTATGTTTCTTTTGTTACATTACGATTTACTTCTGAACGTGAAGCCAGCCTTGCATTCCTGAAACAAACCCCCCTTGGTTGTGATACTGTTTGAATTGACTCACTGATATTTTGTTAAGTATGTTTGCATCCGTTTCCATGAGAACAGTTGGTCCATGACGTCCTTTCACTGTAATGTCCTTGCTGGGATTTAGCATTAGGTTCTGCTAGCCTCACGCAGTGAGTTGGGAAGTGTCCCTTCTTTCTGTATTTTATTGGCGATTTTGTGTAAATGAGGGGTTATTTCTTTCTTAAATGGTTAGTCAAATTTGCCAGTGAAGCCATCTGGACTTTTTTTTTTTTTGTCAGATAGCTTTCATTTTGGATTCAGTTTCTTTAATAGGTAAGCATTTTTCTTCTTATGAGGGTTTTGATCAGTTGTGTTTTTAAAATATTTTAAGATGTCATTTAATTTTCAAACACATCAGCATAAAGCTCTTCCTGATGTCTTCTCCAATTCAGTTCACACATTAGGCCTCCATCGGATCACATAGGTTTCTGTACGACTCTCAATATTACTTCACAATACCTGTGTCGTAGCACTTGGCAAGTTATACCCGCATCTGCGCATGTGCCCGTCTTTGTCACCTCCCCACACTGAGCAGAGACCAGATGGAACTCACTGACCAGACAGGACACCCGAGAGGACGCCGACCTGGGACAGAGTGGATGGTTGACGCTCGGGCACAGAGGCCGCCCTCACAGGCCACTGAAGTGACGCCCGCTAACGAACGAGTCTCACGTCTCTTTGACACGAAGCTTTCCCGTGCTGTTTGCAGCGAAGCATCGAGGACTGCCCGGGTCCACTCAGCCAGAGGAAGTCGTTGATAGATTAGTGTGAATGAAGAATAATCAATAATTTATGCTGATGTTTTCCCTCATGCTGCAGGGAGTCCTGTTTTGATACAATTTGACAGGGTCAGGCACACCTTGGTTTAATTAAAGCCGATACAGAAAATTAAAAGGAAAAAAATGCCTACCACCCCACCGGCGATTGGTCACCCTGGATGGACGCAGCTGCAATCGATGAGGAGGGATCGAGGAGCAGACGGGGCCGCGGGAGGAAAGTCCGGACTCAGCAGAAGCTTCTGCGCGGCGGCCCCGATGGAGCGCGGCAAGCGCGCTTATTGGCATCTCCTCATAACGCGGCCTTTAGGAGGCAGGCCGTCCGCACGCTGTGATGGATGGTTCTGCTGGCGGGGCCGGTGCTGAGACCCATGGAGCGGGCGGAGTTGGCGATCACGTCTTCCCAGCAGACGGGAGGGTCTTGGAACCTGGCGGAGCAGCATTGTCAGGTGGGCTCCTTGGTGGGACTCCCCAAGGTCTCCCCCTCCCGGCTCTCCGAGGCTCTCCCCCTCCTGGTTCCATTCTGTGAGAGCCCCAAGCGGAGTCTCATCCAACTCCTGGGAGGTTTCAGAGCTTCCAGGAACTGCTCTCTCAGCTCCAGTGTCCTCTCTGTCCTCTGGACGTGGATGAATCTTTGAGGGTGAGGCCTACGGTAAACCCGAGTGACCGTCCAACTCAGAACGGTACCCCTGCCCGAGGCCAGGGTGTGCTGCTGAGTCAGGCTGGTCACCTGACCTCTTCCCAGGGGACGGCTCTCGCTCAGCGGGGTCCTCAGTCCCACCAACACGTGTGCGAGACGTGGCCCTTAAGGGTTCACCCAGAACCTCAGACCGACCTCACCGGGAATGAGGGTCTTTGCAGATGTGGTTAAGGCAGGACTGGGATCATCTTGAACGAGGGAGGGCCCTCAGCCAATGACAGGTGGGGCGCAATGGAGAGAAGGCCACGGCGGGGCGGAGCCTGGAGGGACGGGCTACAGACAGGGCCGCCAGGTTGCTGCCCTTCGGGTGCAGGAGAGGGGCCTGGAGCCATTCCCAGGCACAGACCCCAGGAGGGACCACGCGCCGCACCCGGACTTGGGCTTTCTGCCGTGAGAGGACCTCTCTGTGTGGCCACTTGTGGCAGCCACAGGACACTCATACGCTGCCCTCCGAGGCCCATCTCCCACCCTCCGGCCGCTCCCGGGCAGCCGTGCCCACCGCCACCCACCCACCCACGGCCGCTCTCTTTGGCTAAGTGCTTCGGATCTCAGCCCAAGTGGCCACAGTCCGGCCAGACACGGCTCACTCCACAGGTCCCTCCTGGCCCGGCGCTGGCAGTGTAGCCTCCAGGCTCCGATGAGGCGGCCCGGACCCACCGCGCTGGTCAGCGCAGAGGCTTCAGAAGCCAGAGGTGCGAGCCCCAGCGCTGCCTCTTGCTGGCTGTGTGGCCTCAGGCCAGTTCTGTTCCCTCTCTGGGCCTCCCTTCCCTTCTCTGCAGCAGGGGACTCGGAGCAGCCCCGGATGGGCCGGCGCAGAAATTAACTGGAAGCACTTAGCACAGAGGCTGTCCCCGGGTCAGCCGGGCCGTGGGCCGAGCGTTGTCACTGTCTGCCGTCAGTGGCGTCTTCCTTCCTCTTCTGTCCACGTGTCGGGTTCCCCGCTCTGGACAGGACACGTGAGGGGCACCAGCAAAGGTGGGACACCCGCCCTGCGATGCACTGACGGCAGCAGCTGCTCCCCCGCCGGCCAGGCACAGCGCCGGGCGTGCTCCCGCGGGCCTTCCTCTCCAGCTCTGAACACACACTCGCTGCCTCCCACCCGCCAGCACCCCCAGCGCAGCCCCGAGAAGCCCCTGCAGGCCACACGGCGGGAAGTTACTGCTGCAGCCTGGACACAGGCCGCCGCCCGAGGTTGGGGTCTGGGAGCCAGAGGCAGTGGGAGCTTGCATTTCACTGGCTCTCGGCTCTCGTAAAACGGGGCAGTGATTCCTGACTCCGAACGGCCCCCGGATCCGGATCCCAGCATGGCAGAGAGCAGCTCCGAAGGACGGTGCCTGGAGGCCTAGTAAAACCCAGCACCGCCCTGCTGCGGCTCAGGCTCACCCGCGTGCAGGAAGCCTTGAGCCGGGGCGTCACCACGAATGCCCGGCGGACTCGCCCCCTCAGGTCCTCAGAGGCCGTCATCGTCCCCTGGGCCCCTCAGGGGGACCCCCATTCTGCAGCTCCCAGACCCGGGGGGACATTAAACGGACTTCTCACCTGCTGGGCAGGAGGCTCTACCAGCCCGGGCAGCGGGTATAATGGAGCTGGTGGCTTGTGGGGGCCAGGCTGCCACTCCCCTGGCAGACATCGCTAATCGAGCCTGGTCCCTCTCCCCTGGGCACCGCCTGTCCCCGGGCTTCTGCGCCCTCTCAGCCAGGGCTCCCGCAGGCAGGCCGAGTGCTGGCATCGGCCGGAGAAAGGCCTGCCGTCCACCAGGGAAGGAACCTGGGCTCCAGCCAGATGTGTGATGGCCGCGATCCCTGGAGGTAGCCATTGGAGTCACCGGCCTTTGTTTGCTGGTCTGCAAAGTGGGGTGAATGCGGGAGAGGGACTGGGCCTCCACCGCCGCCAGCACTGTCCCCTGCCCTGGTGCCCACTCCGCCACCAACGTGAGACCCTGGGCCACGGCCAGTCAGTGACCTGAAGTGGGGGCAGTGCCAGCCGCCTCCCCACTAGGCGTGTTGGCCAAGGTGGGTCTGCCTCCCCGCTGCCCCATCTTTCCTTCTTTTCCCCTCGCCTCCCTGTTGCTTCCCTCCCCTTATCTCGCTGGCCGGTGGGCATGGGAGGCGGGGACAGAGACGATGTCTCACCAGCTCTGCCCTCTCGTCCCTCATCCTGGTGGCCCTGCTCAGCCTTGCCCTCCACCTGGTGGTCAGTGATCCCCCCCATCCCCGCTGCCTCCACACCAGGAACCAGGGCGGGCACGGGGAGGGGGACGCGGGCCTGGGCGGCTTCCTGGAGCCTCCGCCTCGGAAACGGCCTCTGGGTCAGTGCCAGGAGCTCCCGCAGGGACTGGCAGGTCGGCCAGGGTCGCTGCCCCAGGCAGGTCCTGGAGATTCCAGCCTCTGGCCTCGCACGTCAGGCCACCCCCTGGCACCATGGGTCGCTTCCGCACGTTTGTTCTCTGGCCATGCCCCTGGGGCAAGGATGTGGGGCAGCTTGTGGGCTGGGACCTGCGTCCCGGCTGTGAGCGCAGGAGCCGGTCCGAGGCAAACCTCAGTGTGCTCTCAGAGACCACGGGTGGGAGTGGGGAAACGCCTGCCCTCGCCAGGCCTTAGCCAGGCTCCCTCGGCCGTGCTGCTGGGGAGCCAGGGGTTTGGGGCTGATGCATTTGTCGAACAGACGGCCAACCCTGGTGAAGGAAGTAAGATCAGCAGCACGTGACTCAGGGCGCTTCCTGGGCCAGGCTCTCGCTGAAGGCTCCCACGAGAGGCCTGGGCACCTCCGCGCAGGAACCAGCCCGCCCTCACGCCTCCCCAAGAGGAGACTCAGAGGTCACACAGCCTTCACACCTCGTCTGGGGACACTGGCTCCTCTCGCAGCCCCTCCCCCACCTCTCATTCTATCCAGAAGCCATTTCCCGGCAGAGCGCCTCCACCTGAACCTCCTGCCGCGGTGGCCAGGGTGAATGTTGCTTTATTGCCCCTTGCTCTGGCAGTGGCCTCTGTCTGCTCAGCACTGCCCCCTGCTGGGGAGGCCATTCTGGGCCCTGACTGCAGGTGCACAGGGTTGGGGTCCTTTCCTGACTGGAGCGCAGGCTTCTGCTTCAGGAGGGGGGTGACGGGCAGGGGGGTGAGGGGCAGGAACCTGCGGCGATGGAGGACCTAGTTGGTGCCGGGCACTCTCCGGGCATCCCGTGTTCACCGCGGATTGCCACCTCCATGTGCAGATGAGGGACCGGAGTCTCTGTGGTCACGTGAGCCTCTGGAGATCGCGCTGCCAGTGACCGGGTCTGACGGGAGCAGAGCAGCGTTGGGGACGCCCCGGAGCCCACGCACAGTGAGGGTTGGTGCCCTGCCCCCTGGTTCTCCCTGAGGCTCCACCGGCCGTGGACGAGGACCAGCCAGTGGGCATGACGGCAGCTCCTCCAGAGG
>NW_005370733.1:750989-754602 GCF_000412655.1 Myotis brandtii
TGTACAAGGACAGGCGAGAACACCTGCTCGGAGAGGCTCCGTGGTTTGCCCACAGCCACCGCTAAGCCCGTCAGTGGCAGAGTGGACATCGAGCCCAGAGCTGGGTCCAGAAACACCCTCTGGACCACTGGGCTCCCTCGCGGGGGGTTCTGGCCTCAGCCTGCCATGGCAGGCGTCCGGGACTATTTGCAGCCGCTGTCCTTGGAGAGACAGTGTGAGAAAGGCTGTGAAGCTTGTCTGTGCCGCCTCCTGGGGGCGTAGACAACTCTTCCGACCCCCGGAGGGGATGTCTCCCCGAGCTCCCACCCCGCACCCCCACCCGGAGGCGGTACTTGATTCCAGCACCCCTCGCAAACTCACACGTGACCTTACCCACCCGCGAGGCCGCCAGTATCACCACTTCCCACCTGTCCCAGCGTGTGGCCTGGGCATGCCGTCCGCCCAGCCCGCACTGCGCACCAGGCCCGCTCTCCTCTCGAGACCCCGGTGCCACCTGCTCCCCACGCCCACGCGGCGAAAGGAAGAGCCCCCTCAGGCACGCTCAGCTTACGGGGCTTCCGTCCAGCCGGGCAGAGGGGCTGGGAGGGAGTGGAGATGGTGAGCAGTTTGGGGAGGTAGGAGCCCCCCTCTTCTCGGAGTGGGGTAAAGCCTTTTTAGGAAGCATGGCATTCGATCTCCCCATTTAGAAGAGAGGAAAACTGAGGTCCAGTGGTTCCCGAGGAAGGTCCCGGGCCAAGCCAGTGAGGGGCCTCCGCCCAGGGCCTGGGCAGCCTGGGCTCCCGCTGAGCCCTCCTCCGGCTGGGCTCCATTTCCCAGCGCAGCCCGCAGCCAAGGCCAAGCAGAGGGGTCACCGCTAACTATATGCTAATGACAGCAGGGACCAATCAATCTCCCCTTAATCAGGCAATCGATGCGCACCGGCAGGTGTGTTCAATCCTGGCCTGGGACCGAGGGCGGAGGGAAGGGACGGGGAGGGGAGTAGGAGGAAGGGAGGGGCCGAGCTCCCAGCCCACCTCCCTCCACCCCAGAGAGAGCGGCTGCAAATTGAAATCACGGCTCAGGAAAGAACCAAGAGAAGGGGCGGGGGGGTCGGCATCTTTTTAATCAACAATCAGCTGCAGCTGCTAATGAATCAAAGTTCTCCGGGACCCCAGGGCACGCCCGGGTGGAGAGGCATCAAAAGGTCCGCCCTCCCCTGACCCCCCGCATCGCTCCCCCTCAGCAGTGGGGAGGGGGCGGGGTTAAACCTTCAGACTGGGGGACCTCAAGGTCAGCTAGTCCCACCCCGCCTTTTAGAGACGGAAGGGTTCCCCCCAAGGTCACGGCCACACTATCCCCTCAATAGACGAGTCAGCCAGACCCAGGGGGTTGCTTCTCTTGCCTTGCTTAGGAGGGCTGCTGGTGACAGAGGTGCAGACCGGCTCGTGCCTGGTCCTGGCCCTCACCGGCCCCCCCTGCACCGCTGATTGTACACCTACTGCGCACCAGCTTCCATGTAGCGGCACGCCGCCCTCAGCGCCGTCAGAGCCTCGTTGCTGTGGTTTTCCCCCTTTTACAGGCGAGAAAACCAAGGCTGTCAGGATCGTGGAGTCTGCCACTACTTAGGGGGGCCCACCGGACACACAGGCCCAGGGTCCGGGAACCCCAGCCCCGTGTGTCCTGAGGTGCCCCGGGCTGCCCCTGGCTCTGCACCCCTCAGCCCCCAGCACCTGCCGCCGCTCTCCCACACTGCAGGTCAGCTTGGGGGGCGGGACTCCGTGACGGTGCCAGTCCTTCACTGTCGGTGTGAGGCCCTGGGTTCCTGGCCCTTGGGGCTTTGTCTCTGGGCTCAGCAGGCAGCGTGTGGCATAGGCCCAGACGCCCTCTGAGGCCTTCCCAGCGCCACACGTACCCCTCCGAGAGGCTCACCAGCTTGCCCAGGTCACCCGGCAAACCGACGAGGGCCCGGGCGCGCTGCCCCGGGAAAGCCCCTCTGCCACCGTGCCCTGCGCCGCCCCACAGCCGCCACGTCAGGGGCAGAGGGAGAAGCTGGGCTGGAAGGCAGGGGGCAAACGAAGCAGGTGAAGGAATCCGTGGTCTGGGAACCCATCCCCAGAGCAGCTCGGCTCAGCAGCTCTGCCGCTAAGAGCTCTGCCGCGGAGACGAGGGCGAAGACAGGCGCAGGGCCACAGCCAGGAAGACAGGCCTCGGCTTCTGCACCGCCTGCCCCTCCATCTGTCATGATCTGCCTTCCGGCAAGCATGCACACACGCGAGCACACACATGCACACACGAGCACACGCATGAGTACACGCACGCGCACACACATGCACGGGCAGCTATAGCCTGCAGGCCCCGCACCCACGCTGGGCTGACCTCAGTCCTAAAGCCGCGGGTGGCAGGAGAAACCCCACTCAGGACAGATTGCATGGGGGGTGGGGGCCCCTGGCACCGAAGGCCCGGGGACACCAGGCCTGGGGGGTGGCAGCAAAGCCCCGGAGCTGCGCTGTCCAGGACGACAGCCACCAGCCGCATGTGAATCAACTACACACATTTGAGTCCGATTTAAATTTATTTCAATGCCCTGCAGTTTAATACCCGGCTCCTCAGTGCAGGAGCCACATTGCAAGCCTCGGAGCCACATGTGACAAACCAAGGCTGAGCCCACCACCCGGCCATGGGCAAACCCAGACCCCAAGCCCCGTCAGGCAGCCCGTCCACAGGGACGTGGCTTTCCTCCCCGGCTGCTTCTCTCTCCCCTCTCGGCCGGACCTTCTGTTTGACCCTCAGGTGCATGGCCCAGCCTGGCCCCAGCAGCCTTTCCTCTGCCCTCTCAGCCGGCCCCCACCCAGGAGAGATCGCGGCTGGTTCCCCCAGTCTGCAGGCGAGCACAGGGCTCTGTGTAGGCAGCACTGCCCTGGGGGTGGAGGGGAGGGGACGCAGGCGGCTTCCTCAGAAGGAATGTGGCTCCCAGGGCCAGAGCGTGGAGGATGAGTGAGAGACGTGATGGGTGCGCCCCACTCTAGGCGGACGTGCCTCCGCGGGAGATCCTGTCTTGCAGCAGCTCAGACACGGTGCTCTCAATCACGTTTCTGATCAGAAAACTCAAGCCGGGGAGGGAGAGTCAAGTAAGTTATCCAGGGTACACGGGAGTAATTGGCAAACCCTCAAGGTCAGACTCCCTGTGACCATCCTGACAGCAAGGCTGCCTGGAGACCAGCAGGCTGGCACCAGGCGGCTCCCCTCTCCCCGCTCCGCTCCCCTCTCATTGCTTTATCCTCCCTGCGGAGAGAGGGCCCGCCACTCTAAAAGTAACCCCTCCCTATCCCCATCCAGGGTCCCCAGATCTGAGCGGCTGGCCCTGCAGGAGCCCCAGCCTGGAGATGGGCAGCCTCCCAGGCCGCAGGGCACCGGCGGGCAGGCGGACTGGTGGCCGTGTTCCTGCAGGACTGCAGCTCCGGGGCTGCATATGGGGCAGGCTGACCCCTACAGCAAATGACCCCAGACCTCAGGGGCTCAGGCAGTGCGCGTTTCTCTCTTGCTTATGTCCCCGTCCAGTGGAGGTTACTGGGAAAGGGGAGACCGAGCTCCATGCGGCCACCCAGGGACCCAGGCTCCTTCCACTCGTGGCTCC
>NW_005370733.1:754648-761891 GCF_000412655.1 Myotis brandtii
CCTTACCCCCAGCAGGAGCCAGCAAGCTTTTCTGTGAGAGACCAGATAGTAGAGATTTTGCACACCCTACAGTGGCAGCTACTCAATTCTGCCACTGTGGTGGGAAAGCAGCCACAGACAGCACAGAGGACCTGGCACGACAGCATTCCAATAAAACTTTATTTACAAGAACAGAGGGAGGGAGAGATTTGTCCGACTCTGCCCTAGAGCCCTAGCCTCGCACTGGGCCCTCTGCATCTGATGTGGAGACCAGGAGAGAGAGCAGGCTTTGGAGGCCAGGCCTGGGAGTGGCATAGACTTCATCGCTCCCACTCAGGTCCCATTGGCCAGAACCGAGAGGCGTGGCCCCATCCCGCTGCAAGGAGTGCTGGGAACTGTAGTTCTCTGTGTCCAGGCGAAACATGGGCAGGAAGAGGCCTTCCTTCAGGGTCACCTGTTCCCTCCTGCCCTGGTCCATGCTACGGTCACCCCGAGGAGGCCTCCTGCCTCAGTCTTTGGAAGTGTTGGCAGCAGGGCTGTTGCCAGCACACCCTGGGACTGCCCCTCTGGTTTGCAGGCCAGTCCCAGGAGGACTGGAATCCCAGGTGGATGGCGGGTCCCTCTGCGCGCCTCCGGGAAGCCATTCGCCTGCAGCAGGTTCGCCTGCCCAGGAGGCTACACCAGCCACGGACGCTGCTGCCCTCGCCTCGAGGGGAGCAGCTCCTTCATTCAACAGGCTCGATGGGGCCGTGGGGACAGGACCTGCCTGGACGCTCACTCACCCAAACACCTCTGCCCTTTCCTCAGACGCAGCTCCTGTATGGATGTGCGCGGGGCGAAGGGCTTTGCGCCCTCCTCTCCCGCCTCCCAGCAGCCTGGAAGGAGCCTGTGGTCAGTGGTGACTCTAGACCGAGGCCTCACCCTCTGCCTCTGCCAGCGACTGCAGCTCTCCCCCACTCACTCAGGAGTCCTCGGGGGCTCCCTTCAGCCAAGGGAGGCGCCAGCCAAGGGAGGCGCCAGCCATGCCAGCAGAGCCCCCGAGTCACTCGTGGGATGAGCGTTGTGCTCCCTTTTGCCCTGTCGTTGCCACGAGAACGTGCACATTCCAGTGACGGTGCACACAGGCCTACATACGCCGATGCTCTTCAATTAGAGACGCATCAGTGCCGACAAGGGACAGGGCAGGAATGTGATGGGATCATAAGGTTGTTGGAGCCGGGGTGCGTGATGGGGACCATCAGGTAAGTGAAGACCAAGTGTCCCTTCTTCCAGGCTGCTGGGAGGCGGGAGAGGAGGGCGCGAAGCCCTTCGCCCCGCGCACATCCATACAGGAGCTGCGTCTGAGGAAAGGGCAGAGGTGTTTGGGTGAGTGAGCGTCCAGGCAGGTCCTGGGGAGGCGCCAGCCAAGGGAGGCGCCAGCCATGCCAGCAGAGCCCCCGAGTCACTCGTGGGATGGGCGTTGTGCTCCCTTTTGCCCTGTCGTTGCCACGAGAACGTGCATGGGCTGACCTGATGGAGAGAGGAAAACACGTAATACGCGTTCACACAGCCAACAGCAAGCTGGTCCCAGACACGGGGGTCAGCCCAGCCCAGGCCTGGGCTCGGTGCATGCCGCTGAGGCTGGGGGTTGTTTGTTACGCAGCACTGTGGAAGCGATGTGTATTTGGTACACGCTCATTGTGTCCATTTTGTTGTTGATCCTCACGTGAGGATATTTTTCTATTGATTTTTAGAGAATGGAAAGGAGGGGGAGAGACAGAGAGAAACATTGATGTGAGAGAGACATATTGGTTGGTTGCCTCCTGCACATGACCCGACCAGGCTGGGGATCAAGTCTGCAACCAAGGTAGGTGCCTTTGACCGGGATCAAACCTGAGACTGTTCAGTCCAAGGGCTAATGCTCTATCCACAGAGCCAAACCAGCTCGGGCATCATTGTGTCCATTTTGAAGATGGAAAAACTGAGGCCAGGAGCTGGTAAGTACTTTGCTCAAAGTCTCACTGCTGGTAAATGGGAGGGCCTGGGTCACCCCTATCCACTCACTGCTGAAGCACAAGCCCCTGAGAGCCTCAGCTTTTGTCTGAAGGCCGCTCGCTCCCCGCAGCCGGGTGGTGCTGAGCAGGTGGAGCAGGTGCCAGTGTTTGCGAAGTGAGTGGAAGGTTCCCGCTTTGAGTGGCAGCGACCGGGAGGCCCTTCCTGCTCTCGGGAAGCTCATGGGCCTGACTCCCTCCTGCAGGGAGCGGGGGGCCTCTGAGCCAGCAGTCAAACCCCATCACAGGAGCAGAAGCCAGGCCGACAGGGACACATTCCCACTCAGGCATGCACTCTGCTCTCCCGCAGACCCCGGGGAGACCGGGCCGGAATCAAAGGACGAGGGGAGCGGGGTTCTTTAAAAAGCTCTGGGCTTTTGATAAGATGACAGCCCCTTTGGGAAAGAGGTGGGGAAGAGGAGGCAGGGGGCAGGGGAGGCGGAGCGGGAGGCTGCCGAGTGGTTCAGGCCTCGGTGAGACCAGCTGAGGCCAGGGAGCCACCCAGAGGGACACCTCGGGGGGAAGGAGCAGTGTGCAGGGAGGGGAGCTTGACCAGGCCCCTTCACAGCGTCCTGCCCACCCCAGCCCTGCAGCCCCTGGAGCTCCCCAGGGAGCCCTGGTCTGCTCCACCATCGCCATCACCGAGAGCAGAGGAAGCAACGTTCTCTCGTTGGCTGTAGTTTTACTCTCTCTCTCTCTCTCTCTCTCTCACGCACATACACACACACGCACGGGACACTTGGTCTTCACTTACCTGATGGTCCCCGTCACGCACCCCGGCTCCAACAACCTTATGATTCCATCACATTCCTGCCCTGTCCCTTATCGGCACAGATGCGTCTCTAATGGAACAGCATCGGAGTACGTAGGCCTGTGTGCACTGTCACTGAACACGCACACACACGCACATGCACACACACATGCACACACAGAAACCCCTCTTGACCGGCCAGCATGGCTCCCTGGGTGGTGTGATGACAAAGCAGAGCACCCACCAGATAAGGGGTGTCTACGCGTCGCCGGCTGCTGGACACTCCAGCCCCCAATGTCCCTCTCGTCTCCCCAGGAGCCAGTGCAGTTTTCAGGGTGCTCCATGTTCCTGAAAGCAGAGAGGAGTCGAGTCCCACCCATGGGCTGGGCTCCCAGGAGCGGCCGGGCGAGGCCACAGAGCCTTCCCGCATCTCCCTGTGAAAGCGCTGTGGGCTGGCAGTCAGCACGCGCTGATCCATGGCCGTCCAACCCAGTCTCAGCAGAATGCGAGCGTGTGGCATACAGCAGGTGCTCAGTAAGTGCGTGTAGACGCTCGTGTGCTTCCAGGTGACGGTAATGTGACGGCGGCGGGGAGTGGCGCTGCTCTCTGCTCCATCCCTGATGTTCCCAGCATCCCCTCTTTTGGGGCCTGTTTTTGCGGCCACTGAACAGCAGAGCTGGGCTGGTTTTAGCCTGTGTTTCGGTTGTGGGTCATTTCTATGAATCAGACGGGCGGGCAGTTATAAGCTGGACGCGAGGGTCAGAGAGACCTTCGTTTAAAGCTCTGGTGTGTGCGTGGCTTTGGGCGAGTTGCTCGAGTCCTCCGGGCCTCCCTCATCACGGTGATTATAACGGGACCTGCTTCTGAGCGTTACCGTGTTTTCCGTGAGACAGAGCACGGACAGTGCCCGCAGCCCGGGCTGGGCGCTCGCTCAGGGCGGTCGGCGGTGCTGTTGGGTCGATGTTCACGCACGGTCTGGGCTCGGTGCTTCTGGACGGAGGTGCAGGAAAGCAAGAACCAGGCCCTCCAAGGTCCCACCGTGGGGTGGGACAGAGAAGGCTGGTGGGCTCAGCTGGGGAGCGCTGCTTGCTGGGCGTGGCTCTCGGTGTCCGAGGAGCGAGAGGGCACAGCGGGGAGAAGTGGCCAAGAGGGGGTCCCTGGAGGAGGAGACACTGAGGACCGGCCTTGAAGGAGATGAGGGGGCGAAGGCCTGGGCTGAAAGGAACTGTGTGCAAAGAGCTCCAGACAAGGGGGAGGAGTGTGAGCACAGACCTCTGGTCAGAGACATGGGGTGGGTTTGGCCATGGCCATCAAGGGGGCGTCAGGAGCACTGCGGGGGTTGGGGGAGGTGCCCAGGGTCCCCAGGGGAGGACTGTTGCTTGGAGATGCAATGATGCGAAAACGAAATCTCCCTCCCGGGGACTGGGAGTGTCTGGCCAGCAGCCCTTGTCTGGTGTCTCCTCGTCCTCTGCCCCTGCCACCACCACTTCCTTTGGCCCTTGGCCCAGGCAGAGGCGAGACCGCTGGCCTCCAGCCTGGGTGTTGGTTCAGCACCACGGAGAGCGCCCAGGGCCGCCCTGCCACAACTTTGGGCTCAAAATGCCAGTGATTCCTGGTCTCCCACAGGCCCCTCTGGAAGCTGGTCACGCCTCTGCTGTGCCCACGCTCAGACCCACTCCTGGCTTTTTTTCCCCTTCGGTGTCTCATGCTCTCAAAGCCTAGTCTCCGCCTCCCATGAGGTCATCTGCCTCGTTCACTCCCCAAAGGTTTCCGAGTGTCCCCACGGTGCCAGGCAGCGCGGACCTCAGGTCTAGGCTGAGGGCGGTGGGCGCAGAGGGCCTCTCGGCATCCACTGGCTGCATCCCCCAGGTCTCCAGAGCCCCCCGCACCTTCTGCAGAGAAGGGACTCCAAGGAAGTGGAGGCGGGGGAAGCCGGGTGGGCAGTCGCACGCTCCCCACGCCCCGCGCGGCCACAGTGATGCTCACACATCGCTCTGCTGGTTATCCGGCTGCCGAGTGCGCCTGGCTCTGCAACAGCCTCGGGCGGCGCCCAGGCTCGCGGTTACACGGAAGCTGCGTGCCCACCTCGAAGCGTTGCTGACAAGCAGCCCAGAGAGAAGAGGCCACGCCCCCACACCGCAGTGGACAAGGGGCAGAGAACTGGGCCCAGGTGCCTGGCTGCGACCCTCTCTAGAGCGCCGGCCTCAGCTGCTCCCAGCGGGTTGGCCGGCCACATTCTCAGGTCGGCAATGGCTGAGTGTCACACACAGCAAACGGCTCGTCTTCTCATCTTCATAGTTTCTCCTTTGCCAGCATCACTTCCCCAGGTTCCCCGCCGCGGGGTCTGGCCGCAGCGACCTCCCGCCCTGGGTGGCTGGGGATAGCATCCCTCTGCGGGAGCTGTCTGCTCTGCGGGCCCTGATCCAGCGGGCGGTGACCCCAGCAGCGGCTAATGAGCAGGGGTCATCAGGAAGGCAGTTCTGTGAAGGTCCTTGGTCTGGAGGCTGCCTGGCCTGAGCATGTGGCCTCCTGAGAACGTGTCTGGAGGGAATTAATCATGAGGCTCAGAGAGTCGCCAGCGCCAGGGAGGGATGAGCAGGATGGTGGGGTTCAGGGGGGGGTCCCATCTCAGCAACCGACACTGGAAAGAATTCTGGGAATGTCGATGCCCAAACTCGGTGGGAGGCCTGAACGCAGGAAAGGCCAGGCCGGCTGAGAGAGGCATGTTCGGATAACCCGTCGGCCTCTGCAGCTGGGGACAAGGAGGGTTGCTGTCTGGCATCCATTCATTCGTTCATTCATTCATTCAGCCTTCTGTCAGTCGATCTGTATTCCTGGAGGTCCTCCGTTTGCCGGAACCTGGGCAGGGACTGTAGCAATAGTGACTGGACAGGCCTGGCCCCGCCTTCAAGGACTAAGTTGCAGAGCCGTCCGAGATCGGGCTCAGGGCTTCTGAACCTTTCACTGCCTCCCGGGTTCCCCGTCTCCTCAGCTCCATGTGTTGAGCATCGTCATGTATTGAGCCCTTACTCTGTGCCTGGGCAGCGCTGTGCTCCCAGCACATCCTGACAATGCATTTCGGAAGGTGACACTGTCGTTCTGACGTTCCAGGGGGGACCGGGGGAGGGGGGGTTAAAACTAGGAGAGGACAAGGAACTCGCCCGAGATCCCCAGGTTCCTCTCTGCCTCTCCAGGCCCCTGCCAGCCCAGCACCCACGCTACGGACGGCTGCAGTGCGCCGGCCCCACTGGACGCCCCGGGGGCAGCAGAAACAGGCCAGTCCTGGATTAGGGCGGCCCTCCATCTGATGAGTGACAGTGTCCTCATCAGACACGAAGAGAAGGCGGCACAGAGGAGCGGGTGTGGCGATGGAGGCCGAGATGGGATTCTGCAGCCACGGCCACGGGAGGCGGGAGGCCAGAAACTGGGCAAGGAGACGTGGGGCAAGTGACCGCAGAGTTCCAGGGGCCAGCCCTGCAGAGGCCTGGGTTTCGGACGTTAGCCTTCAGAACTGGGGATCCACTTCTGCTGTTTCAGCCACCGGTGTGTGTCGGCCTGTCGCAGCCGCCCCGAGAAAGCACGGCGGTATCCAGAAGGTCAGGGACAGTCCTGGAGGCGATGACGCCGGGAGGTGTGTGTCGGCCTGTTGCAGCCGCCCCGGGAAAGCACGGCGGTATCCAGGCCCGTCCCGGTCTAGAAGGTCAGGGACAGTCCTGGAGGCGATGACGCCGGGCGTTTGCGCAGGAGTTAGCAGCACAGGGAGTCCCAGCTTGGGAGTGGCAGGTGCGAAGGCCCGGAACCAGGAAGGAGGGCCTGAGGGACCCGGAGCGGGGAGGGCGCCAGGTGCGTGTGGAGAGGTGGGCAGAGGAGGCCCGAGGCGCTTCCAGCTGCAGCCCGGTCTCTGCCCTCTGCATGCAGGGGGTTCTGGGTAAATGTCAGGCGCTGGGCTGTGCGGTGCGTGTGCTTGGGGAGTGCGGCGGCCGTGGCTGTGCCTGCAGTGTGCCTGCCCCTCCCAGGACAGGGGTCCCACCTGCTCCCAAGCCTGTGGCTGCGGCCTTGTCCCCTGTCAGGCGCGCTGCCTGGAGGCCCCTCCGATCCCTGCATCCATCCCGGGTCCTTTGTCTGTTAGCCACTCCACCCCCCCACCCCCCACCCCTGTCCTGCCACCTCCCTCCACATTCCCGTTCCCCACGCTCGCTCCGCGTGTTACAGGGACTTTCCTCCTTTGATCATCCTCGGACTGAATTAAAATGGCATCGCCATGGCCCTGTCAGAGGTGCCCCAGGAATTCGAGTCTCCGGTGACTTCATTAGCGCCAATGCCTGGAGTCGCCCGAGCCCCTCCCCCCGCAGAGGGGCCTCATTAGCGGGGAAATACGAACCACTTAGTAGTTCCATTAACTCGGTGCTTCCAGCCCGTCTCATCTCTGCCTTTCTTCCCGCTCTGCCCTTCCCCCTCCCCCGCGAGTCTCTCCTCTCCACTC
>NW_005370733.1:762076-764248 GCF_000412655.1 Myotis brandtii
CTCTGGTGCCCGCCCCCCTGCCTTCCCCTCCTCCCCCATCGATCTCAGACACCTGCAGCCAGGACCTTCTGCGGGAACCCAGGGTTCCCACTGAGAGCCGCCCCAGCCCCACCGAGCCCCCAGATAACACCACGTCAGCTTTACACCTCCGTTTGGCTGCCGCTGGAGTGGCTAAAAGCCAGAAGGCTGACAACCCCAAATGCTGGCAAGGATGGGGCACCTGGGGGGCCAGAAACTGGGCGCTCCCTCGGGGTGTGGCCGTTTCCTTTAAAGTTCAGCGCTCGCCTGTGGGGGGGGGGGCATCCCCACGCCTCGGCACTCACCCAAGAGAAACGACGGTGCGTGTTCACTCGCTTGGGGGTGCCCAGGGCAGCTTTGTTTATAGCGGCCAGGATGGGGAACAACCCCAAATGCCCACCAACAGGGAGGGGGGGGTGAACAAATCGTGGTTCCTC
This sequence comes from Myotis brandtii, assembly GCF_000412655.1. Taxonomy (NCBI): domain Eukaryota; kingdom Metazoa; phylum Chordata; class Mammalia; order Chiroptera; family Vespertilionidae; genus Myotis; species Myotis brandtii. The sequence goes on from NW_005370733.1 coordinate 762,532, forward strand.
CTCATGATGGGCGATCGCTCTGGATGAGGGATGCGCACAGCGGGATGGCGGGGGACAGGCCCGGTGAGTGCGGGGGCCGTGCACGTGCAACCCGAGAACAGCGAGCGTTACCCGGACAGCGGAGGGGGGCGGCCAGAAAGGGCGATGGAGAGCTGCTCCGTCTCGTCCTGGGAGGTGGGCCTGTGGGCGCATAAAGCTTGCTGAGGTGGGCAGGTAAGACCTGGCACTGGATTGTACCTTAACCAACCAAAAAATGTATACACACACTTTGAATAATTACAAAGGCGGTGTTTATTAAAATACATTTCATTTTCAAAATTAACCTGTCAGCTGTTAAGGTGTGTATACAATTTTTGGGGACACCTGCATGTGTATGTATGCATCTGTGCGTGTGTGTGCATGTGTGAGCATGCGTGTGCATGTGTAAAGACCCCCTCAGGCCTTACCCCTCCCGGGACTCCTCCCCTTCCCAGTGTCCAGCCCACTTCCCAGCGGAGCCAGGGGCACTGCATTTGCTGCCGGGGAGCCTCCTGTCCCGCAGCTCAGCTCCAGCCCTCGGGCGCCCCCTTGTGGACACAGGTGGTGCTGCACCTGCTCACGGGCCCAGGGGCCCAGCATCACTCCGGATGCCTGGGCTGAGCACCAGGAAAGGATTGCCGCCTTCGTATGTATGGCTGTAGCTACAGTCTACATATGTGCTTACCTCCTATTTAGGTTGATCTCTGTTAAATCCATACAGATCCATAAACTCCGTTTGCAGTGCACGTGTCACTAACTCTCTGTGACCTTCCTGAGCTCCGGGAAGGGGTAGGCACCGGCCAACTCTCTGGCTCTCAGGGTCCCCGGGGCCTACAGGTCAGCAGCCTCTGCCAGTCCTCCCCGCAGGCTTGCCCACGCCTGCAGGCCCCTGTCGCCTCCTCTCCACCGCCTGCTCTGAGGCCGTGCACGGAGCTCAGGGGCTGAGGTCGGGCTCTGAACTGGACTGAGTTGGGTTTGATTTCTGGCTCCGCTGTGTGACCTTGAGCAAGTCACATATTCTCTCCGGGCCTCAGTGTACTCATCTGTGAAATGGGGTAAGAGCACCTGCCTCTTTAGGATGCCAGGGGGACCAGGCAACGTTTTGCTTGTAATGCCCTGAGCCGGGTGCTTGCGGGGAACCGCATAGCCAGGCAGCCCTGCACACCTCCAGGATCCTGTGAGCTGAGTGGGTCTCCCAGCCCCCAGGTGAGGGGAGATGTCGGTCAAGGGCACAAGGTTTCCATTGTAAGATGAATAGGCTCTGAGGGTCTATGGGCGGCATGGCGACTGCAGTTAATAATACTGTTCTACACTGGAAGTTGCTAAGTGCACATCTTTAATGTTCTCACCACAAAGAAGAAACGGTAATTATGTGACGGGTAGAGGTGCTAACTAAGCTACGGTGATAATCATTTTGCAGTTTATACGTCTATCGAGTCAACACTTGGACACGTTGAATTTACACAATTTATATCTACCAATTACATCTCGATAAAGCTGGGAAAGATTTTAGTAGAAAAGTTAGAAGGACATAATTCCTTCATAAAAGGCAATTATTTACATTTTTAAAAAGATTTACATTTCAGGGGAAAAAAGCAAGCAAGCAGGTGAGAGAATGCAGAAACCCCGCTGACTGCAGAAGAGGCGGTGGTGAGGGGGAACATGGAAAGGAAATGGCCCCGTGCGTGCGGGTGACAGT
>NW_005370733.1:764333-766906 GCF_000412655.1 Myotis brandtii
CCCTGGCAGCAGCAGAGCTCACCGCGCTCTCCCCGTGGGGACAGCCCGAAGGCACCGTCACTGTGCCAGGGCCTGAGCCAGGCCCCGGGAGGGACAGAGGGGCAGGAAGGCGTGATCAGCCCACAGCGCTGGGACCTGGTTTGCTGGCCAGGCTCGCCCCTTACTCAGAGCTGTGTGGCCTGGGCGGAGTCACTAAGCTTCTCTGAAGGGTTTGTCTGTTTGGAACCCAGGTCCCTCCCTGGGCCGGCACCAGCGGGATGCTTGCTGCAGATGTGGCATAGCAGGAAGGACAGTCCCGCTGGACCTCGCTCCGTGCTGACAGGGAGAGTGGGGAAACCGAGGCACGGAGGGGTTGCTGAGGGGGGTTGGGTAATAGGAAGGGCCCAGATGCTCCAGGCGGAGTCCCCGGGGGCACTGGCCTTCCCTCCCGCGTGCTCTCCGAAGCCCCTCCACACCAGGCCTGCTCCCCTGCCTAAGAACCGCACAGAAGCACCTGTTCAGAGCAAATGAGGCAACACGGGAAATACAGAGAGAGAAACATCACCGCAAATCCCGCCGCTGAGGAAAGAGAAACATCACCCCAAATCCCGCCACTGACGCCACCTCGGTGAGACGCACCCCTAGGTGTCCTTCCCCGCAGGCGCGGGTTCCTGGGAGCCCCCATGGGCGTGATTTCACAGAAATGAGAGCGGCTGCACCCTGGCTCGGGCCGAGCTGTGCAGGGACCATGACTGTGCACAGCCTTTTATGTCCATGCACCCGTCCCTTTTACTGGCTGCGTAGTACTCCGTTTGGTGTCAACTCTGCCCTGGGGTGACACGGGGTGTCCACCCCTCGCCGTGGCCTCCTCATCCCCACCCCAAAGCCAGCGGCGTTTCCTCGCCACGGCACCGCTGCCCTGGCGCTGGCCCAGTGTGAGAAGGGCTCCTTCCCCGTCTCCCGGGTGGGCGTGAGGTTGGGAAATTCAGAGGTCAGGAGCCCTGGCTTCTGAGCCAGACAGACCTGGGCTGCATCCCGGGCCCCCCCCCCCCCAGCTTCCTGGCCGTGAGCTGCCTGCGCTTCACTTTGCTCGGCTGTAAATGGGTTTATAACCGTGCCCACCTCACGGCGCTATCGCAGGCTTCACAGGGCCGTCCTGGCGACCAGTTAGCTGGGGACCCGCTCCCGGTAAGGACTTAAGGCTCAGTGGGGCTCCGGGGGCCTCACCCAGACATCGCCCCAGCCTGCCCCCGCCTCTGGCTGTCAGGGTCTGCGCGGACCTCATCTCATCGAGGGGAGGACCCAGACGGCTGGGGAGGAGGGAGGGTCACAGACCCGGAGAGCGATCGATACATTATTTAACAGCGAGAATGCAAATGAGGAAAAATTAACGCAGGCGCTCCCGCCGCCCCGCCAGCCCCGCTTTTCCTGGACGGCACGCTGCTGACAAATTCTCTAGAAAATATCAAAACAGCCTCCGGCTGGAGCCGCCGCCGCGATCACCGCTATTTATTATTGATGGAAACCTTGGCAAGTTCTCTTTCTAAGGAAGGGAGCTGGGGAGAGAGCTGCTAATCCGAGTTTAAAGGGACACACTCGATTTCCCCTCCCAGGGCAGGGGCCACAGGCGCACCTGCGCACTGCACCCCGCCCACCTGTCCCGCACCCCGCACTGCACCCTGCCCACCTGTCCCGCATCCCGCACTGCATCCCCCACACCTGTCCCGCATCCCGCACTGCACCCCGCCCACCTGTCCCGCATCCCACACTGCATCCCCCACACCTGTCCCGCATCCCGCACCTGTCTGTGGTGACCTGACAGCTGTCCCACAGGGTCCTGCAGACCCACAGGAACCTGCCCTTGTGGGAGCAGCCAGGTCATCGAAATGAAGCTCCGCCCACCTGTCCCGCACCCCGCACTGCATCCCCCACACCTGTCCCGCATCCCGCACTGCATCCTGCTCACCTGTCTCCATCCTGCCGGCAGGGAGAGGAAAGGGGTGGGCACCTGGAGAGAGCAACAGGCAGGGAGGGGCCCCGCCTCGGTTTCCCTTCGGTGCATTTTCCTGGGCCAGCGATTAATGGCCAGGCCTGGGGAGGGAGAGGGAGGGGTTCCACACTGCCTCAGGCCTCGGAGGAGCCGCACGCCTGGGTGAGGCCTGTCTGCGGTGACCCGACAGCTGTCCCACAGGGTCCTGCAGACCCACAGGATCCTGCCCTTGTGGGAGCAGCCAGGTCATCGAAATGAAGACACGGGGGGAGGGGGGCGGCCATAGGGAGTGGTGGCGGCTGTGGCGAGCTGGGGACCACAGGCCTCGTCTTGAACAGGCCGCTGTCGCTGCGCTCTGGGCCCCCTGGTGATGGAGTAGTTGGGCCTCCTGTTGTCAGATCTCCCCACTCTTCAAAGGGAGGCAGGCACAGGATTTTAAGATGAGATTTCCCAGTTTTCAAACATTGGCAACTCGTTCTTATGTCGAAAACAGTGTGCAGGCCGCGCCCAGCCCGGGAGCCACAGCTGTGCTCCAAAAGGGACCTCGTGTTCTCCGCTCTCCTCCCGGACCGGGCATCCCCACGAGTGGCTGCCCACAGGAGCG
>NW_005370733.1:767546-768609 GCF_000412655.1 Myotis brandtii
AGCCGGGCCCGCCTTGAGACTCCCCGGCCGGCACCTCCGCTCGGTCCCTGAAGGGCCTGGGCCTGGCTTTTTGTTCTCACCCCCCCACACATGCTTCTTGCGAACCAGTGACCTTGGGCCAGTGCATGACCCTCCCATCGCTCCCGTTTCTCATCTGCAACAGGGCCCCCCCTCGCCGCGTCACTGTGGGGCTAAATGAGGTGAGAGGGTCCACGGGGGTTAGGGTGCAGTCGGAGCTCAATAAATAGACGGTACATGTTAGCCTGTTTAACGGACCGTCTGCCGGCTCACTCCGAGGCCTGGGAAGCCCCTCCCTGGAGGAGCCGGGAAGAGACCCTGTCAGCTCACACGCTGTGCCCGGTACCAGCTGTGCCCCTCCTGCTGCCCCCCTTCCAGCTCTGACCCAGCCCCTGGGAGGCCACAACCGCCTGCTCCCTGGCCCAGCACACGGGGAGCCCCCCTTTAAAATATATATATATTTGTATTGATTTCAGAGAGGAAGGAACAGGGAGGAAGAGAAACATCAATAATGAGAGAATCACTGATCGGCTGCCTCCTGCAGGCCCCACACTGGGGATTGAGCCCACAACCTGGGCATGTGCCCTGACCGGGAATCGAGCTATGACCTCCTGGTTCATAGGTTGACGCTCAACCACTGAGCTGCACCAGCCGGGCTCAGGGAGCCCCTTTCAGGACCAGGGGGTGGAAGTAGGCGGAGCCTCATGTGGGGAGGGGGCGTGGCCGCTCTGGGATGGCAGAGACCTCCATGCCACCCAGCCTGATGGGAGGGGGGGCGGGAAGACAGCGCCAGGCCCCAGAGCAAAGGCCATCCTGCCCCCAGGTCACAGGTCATCCCTGTCTCGCTGTCAGGCCCAACTTTCCGATGAGCCAGCAAAGCTGCCTGGATTTAAGAGCTTATGGAGGGTTTCATTAAAGAACCTTGTGTTCCTTCGGAAAAATCCCTCTGCCGCATCCATCCCCTTAAAAGGCGTTTGCTCCAGCTGAGGGAGGGGGGCGTGAGAATGAGGAGGGGTGTGAGCGTGAGGAGGGGGGGAGGGCGAGG
>NW_005370733.1:768865-769350 GCF_000412655.1 Myotis brandtii
GCCCTGTCTCCAGCCACCCCCGGACCACACCCGCTCCCAGCAGACTGCCAGGGAGCCATGCGCTCAGCGGGCCCTGCTGCCAGGAGCCGAGCTGGTGGGCCTGTGGTGAGGCCTCTTCCCAGGGCCGCACGGGCAGAGCCAGACTCCTGATGTGGCATCTTCGTCTCCTCCTCTCTGATGCCGAGGGGGACAGGCTTGGGGGGGACAGGCCTGGGGGGGACAGGCCGAGGGGGACAGGCACGAGGGGGACAGGCCCAAGGGGGACAGGCCGAGGGGACAGGCCGAGGGGACAGGCCGAGGGAGACAGGCCGAGGAGGACAGGCCCGGGCCACAGAGCTCATTTGTGCCCAGATCCCTGAGGGCAGGTTTCCATCCGGTTTCCATCCGAGGATCCGAGCCTGCGGCACCAGCCTCACCGTCCCCGTGGAGAAGGGGCGCAGAGCCTCCCACGGCCACTCCCGCTGGCCTCGGGCCCCTGCCCTGCG
>NW_005370733.1:769391-775772 GCF_000412655.1 Myotis brandtii
GGGGCTGCACTGCCTGCTGCTCCTGTGGTCCAGTCGGGCCTTTGTTCGGACAGCCCTCCCAGCGGCAGCCTGGGTCACCCATCCCCGGCCCCCAGGGGCCTCCTGGCCACGGACAAGGGCAGGGGAGACAGGCAGGACCCTGGGGGACCCCCAGCGATGGGGGGTCTTTCTCCTGGCGCAGCAGGGCCAGGAGGGCTCCAGGCCTTTGTGCAGGGGCCCTGCAGGCGGAAGGGAGGAGCTGGACCCGCAGGACAAACACACCCTCGGGTGAGGACAGAAAAAGCAAGTCCCGGGCGAGAGGGGCGACATGACTCACCTGCGTGGAGTTTCCCGGGAGGTGAGCTGCTCCCCGGGAAGAGTGTCTGTTCCCACGAGGCTGCCTCACCACAGGGAAGATGGGCCTCCCAGGCCTGGCAAACCGGTTCAAATCCCCACTCCCCCACTTCCTGCCCCCCTTTTTGTTTTTTTATCCTCACCCGAGGATATTTTCCCATTGATTTTTAGAGAGAGTGGAAGAGAGTGGGAGGGACCGAGAGAAACATTGATGTGAGAGAAACACACCGATTGGTTGCCTTCTGCACGCACCCCGACCAGGGCCTGGACCGGGGAGGAGCCCACAACCAAAGTACGTGCCCTTGACAGGAATCGAACCCGGGACCCTTCGGTCTGCAGGCCAACGCTCTATCCAGTGAGCCAAACCGGCTAGGGCCGGACTCCCCTTCGATAAAAAACACACGCCATGGAGGACTTTGAGAGAATTAAATGTGGAGCTTATGTACCCAGCACAAGGTCTGGAACAAAGCAGGTGATCAATTTTTTAAGAGCAACAAATGTGTTAATATTTAAAGATGCGATAAATCAAACACTTGTTGTACATCCTCTCCCTCTGCCTTTGCCCCGGTCCCCACGATGCAGTTCATAACTCCTGCCCCGCGACACCCTCTTCAAGATGACGTCCCCAGTTTATAATTCATTGGGTTTTCACATCTCCAAATCGTGATCTAAAAAATAATAATAATAATACAATCAACACAATGACTCTCTGAGTCTAGAAAAGTCTACATGTAGTGGCTGCTCTCAGGACCCGAGTGAACAGGAAGGGTGTAGGCCTTCGGGCTCTGCCTGGGGCATTGGATTTTACATGATTCTCCTGGGCTGAGGGGCCTGGGATTCGGCCTCCCCGCCCACCTCCCGCCAGAGCGCTCGCAAGGAGATAGGAAATGCCAGCCACCGGCCAGGACTGTCGAGCTACGGGGAGCCCGGGTGCCCTCCCTGAGGCTGCCGTCACTAGGGGGTGGCAGCCTCCTTCCCACCGAGCCCCTCCCACCTCAGAATCCTTGCCCTCGAAAAAATCCCAGCAGCCAGTCCCAACCCATCTCCCAGGCCCACCAGACGGCCGCTCCTGCCCCCAGCAAGCCTGTGCATTTCGTCCCCAGCGTTTCCCCAGAGAGAATTTCTAGGGGCTGAGTAATATTTTTTCTGGAAAGGGGGCGGTAGGCCAAATAAGTTTGGGAACCACTGGTTTAGGCCTTCGGGGCTCTGCCTGGGGCGTTGGATTTTACACGATTCTCCTGGGCTGAGGGGCCTGGGATTCAGCCTCCCCGCCCACCTCCCGCCAGAACGCTCTCAAGGAGATAGGAAATGCCAGCCACCGGCCAGGCCTGTCGAGAGCTACGGGGAGCCCGGGTGCCCTCCCTGAGGCTGCCGTCACTAGGGGGTCGCAGCCTCCTTCCCACCGAGCCCCTCCCACCTCAGAATCCTCGCCCTCGAAAAAAATCCCAGCAGCCAGTCCCAACCCAACTCCCAGGCCCACCAGACGGCCGCTCCTGCCCCCAGCAAGCCTGTGCATTTCGTCCCCAGCGTTTCCCCAGAGAGTGGGCGCAGCGAGGGGCACCGGGGAGGCCCGGAACTGGGGCGTGGCCGCGAGACCAGGGCAAAGATGTGGGTCTCACTCCAGACCCCTTCTCTCGTCGTTCCTGCTGCTTTTCTCAGCGGCTCCCGAAGCCAAGGCCACGTTGCTCTCAAGCCGCCGCCATTCGTGTTGGGGTGTCAAGAATCGTAGTGTTTTTCCCCCCAATGTATTTTATTGATTTCAGAGAGGAAGGGAGAGGGAGAGAGCGTCACTAGGGGGTCGCAGCCTCCTTCCCACCGAGCCCCTCCCACCTCAGAATCCTCGCCCTCGAAAAAAATCCCAGCAGCCAGTCCCAACCCAACTCCCAGGCCCACCAGACGGCCGCTCCTGCCCCCAGCAAGCCTGCATTTCGTCCCCAGCGTTTCCCCAGAGAGTGGGCGCAGCGAGGGCCATCAGGGAGGCCCGGAACTGGGGCGTGGCCGCGAGACCAGGGCAAAGATGTGGGTCTCACTCCAGACCCCTTCTCTCGTCGTTCCTGCTGCTTTTCTCAGCGGCTCCCGAAGCCAAGGCCGCGTTGCTCTCAGGCCGCCATTCATGTTGGGGTGTCAAGAATCGTAGTGTTTTCCCCCCAATGTATTTTATTGATTTCTGAGAGGAAGGGAGAGGGAGAGAGACACATCAATCAATGATCAGAGAGAATCATGGATCAGCTGCCTCCTGCGTGCCCTCTACTGGGGACTGAGCCCACAACCTGGGCATGTGCCCTGACCAGGAATCAAACCCTGACCTCCTGGTTCATCGATCGACACTCAACCACTGAGCCACACCGGCCGGGCAAAGCTGAGTTTTCTTCCCCTCCCCCTGCCCCCAGTGCTCCTGACGCTACGGGGTCCGAGCCAGGCAGACAGTGAGCATTTCTGGGTGGACTGGCAGCTGGTGCGGACCCGCATCCCCTTCCTCTGCTGGGAAAGGCAGACCTGGTGGTGAAGGGCACTGTGACCTTGAGGGGGTGGCAACATCTGGAAAAGTTCCCCCCGGAAACAGGGAGACTGCCCTTGGGAGCCGGGCGCGATGGCGCGGGGGAGAGCTCACCCACCTGCACCCTTATCCCAGCGGGGCAGCAGCGTTAAAAATGCCTCAGGTGTTCAGGGCCTAAATCCTCCTTCTTTCTCAGACGCCTTGGGAGCTGCTTAAAATTCGGAGTTTATCCCAAGGCAGTGGGTTCACCTCTGCATTCGGAAGAGAAGCTTGGAAGCGAGGCAGGAAATGGTGATGAAAAAGCGGGCGCGTCCATGAAGCCCTTTTCCTTTCTGCCCTGGGAAGCGGCTGGTTAATAACAAGTTCCCTCCTCCCGCGCCCCGTGCCCCGCCCCCGGGACGCCACGCGGTCTGGCTGCTGGGATCTTGGAGAAAGAGCGCAGACCTGGGCTAGAGAAGGGCCAGGTCTGTAACGTGGAAGGTGGTCGTGTGGGGAGCCCGAGGGAAAGAGGAGGATGCTAATCCAGACTGAGGAAAGCGAGGGAGGCTGTGTAGGCAGGACCTCAGGAATTCTCTAGTCTAGTGTTTGAAACATCTTCTGGGTAAGTTTTAGCATCAGAGCTCTTTTTTCAATGAATAAAATGCACTAAGCCTGTAAGGCAGTGGTTCTCAACCGGTGGGTCGCGACCCCTTTGGGGCGAGTGGGGTCACCAGCCGAAGCCAGAATCGGGAGAACAGAGACGCCAGAGCGAAGCTGGGGCCAGAGCTGGTGGCGGGCCGGGTGCCTGGAACTCCAGAAAGAAAATCGTAAGATTGAAACGCCCAAGGAAAAAGGAAGTCTGCGGGAGGGAAAAGGTCGTTTGAACTTAGTAGTTAAAGATGTGAACAGGTTTAACAAAGGTTTTCATAAAATACTGGAGGCCCAGTGTGTGACATTCGTGCACTGGGGGTGTGGGGGGTCCCTTAGCCAGGCCCAGAAGGTTGAGAACCACTGCTGTAAGGGCTGCTCTGGTAGGAGGGGGGAGGGCTCCACCCCCATGGTCTCCCCGCCCCACTGCCCCTCAGGGGCCTATGGGCACCTCCAGGGGCTTCGATAAAAAAGCACAGATTTCCTCTACCTGTTCCCACGACAGGGAAAGAGGCGCAGTGTGAGGGCTGAAGGGAGCCCCAGTGATGCAGCGACATCCCTGCCCTGCAACAGGGGTGCCCACGACCCTGGGCAATGACAGCCACACAGGCGCAGGAGGCTGCCCGCCTCGCCAATGGCTGCCTAGTGCTGCCCTGGGACCCTGTGGCCAGCCTGCACGGGTGGGGCAGGGCACCCAGCCTGGCTCCTGCCACTTGGATGGCTGGCTTGTCCCTCCGTGGCCCCGTCTGTCCAGTGGGCACAGTGCAGTGCCCTGCGTGGGGGGCTGTGGTGTGAGGGGGGAGCACGGGGCACTGGAGCAAGAGCAGGACACCCACCCCGGGGGAGGGCTGTCACTGCTGGACCCTCCACCCGCCCTCCCCTCTGAGCTCTGCCCAGCCCAGAGGGTAATCGCTCAGTGGATCATATTGTTAGTGTGTTACTAGAATTAAGCCCCATGATAGACCCACTAAGCGAAGGAGGTGTTACTATGGCCATTTTGCAGGAATGGAAACTGAGGCGCAGAGGCTTGAACGATGTTCCCCAAATCCCAGGTTAGTGAGAGATGGAGAAGGGGTCCTTGGATTTCCTCCCAGGGCTCAGCCCTCCGCGCCAGGGTAGGAGGAGGGGAGAAAACTGGGGCTTCAGACAGTGTAAGCCTGGCCGGCAGCTCCCTCTCCGCTTCCCTCTCCGCTTCCCTCCCAGGGCGATGGCCCGGAGGCGCTGTCCTTCCGTGGGACGGTGCTGCCCTCTAGTGGCTCTGAGCGCAGGGCTGGCCGGCACCTGGTGGTTGGAAGGGGCCTAGGTCTTGCGGCCACTTTGTCATCTCCGCCCACCGCCCACCGCATCCTACAGCATCCTACACGGGAGGCTTCTCACCAGCCAGGTGCTGTGGGGAAGGGACCTGTGACGAACCCCGCCCCGATGACGTCAGCCCACACTCCTTAGCAGGCCCGGGCTGGGTTAAGGGGCAGCCTGGAATCCTTGTTTTGGCTCAGGGGTGCAGGTGTGTGTGCACGTGTGTGAGGAGCAAGCAGAGGCGGCGTTCAAACGGGAGAAGGGAAACAGGAAGATGGAATTCCAGCGCAGATAGTGTCCCTTGTCACCCGCAGATCCGAAGCGGCATTTCAATGGAGGTTAAGGACTTACAGAAACTCCTCCCAGGTTTCTACCTCCATCATCATCGCACATCCTAAAAGCCCGGAGACGGCAGGAGTGTACATCACACAACAACTTGGGGGAAATGTTTGGCCGTAGGTACCAAAGCCAAAAGACATGCACCCTAAGCCCCAGGGATTCCATTCCTGGGTGTGCCCTTGAACATTTGAAACACACACTCACACACACACACACACACACACACACACACACTCACACACTCACACACACTCATGTCCACCAGAGGGCAGGCACGAGCACGTGTGTGACCGCCCAAACCTGGAAGCAACCCGAATGTGCACCCCGGCAGGACGGGCGAACACACTGTGGCGTCATACATGCTGCACACAGCGGAGTATTAGGCAGCAGTGAAAAAGGACAGCATGGAACAGCATAATGGATCTCACAAGACGGACAGAGTGTTGAAAAAAAATCTCAGACAGAAGGCTGGGCGATGGAAAGATGCAAACTGCCCATTTACCTGGAGTTTGAAGCCAGGCTCAGTGACCCTCTGGCGGTGGGGGTCAGAATGGTGATTACCTCCGGGGGTTCTGATTAGGAGGCGATAAGGCGGCACCGAGAAGGGGTGCACTGACAGTGTTCCCGATTTTGTCTGGATGGTATACACACGTAGAGATTCTTTGCCCTAGCCCCGTGGTCGGCAAACTGCGCTCGCGAGCCACATGCGGCTCTTTGGCCCCTTGAGTGTGGCTCTTCCTAAGCCTTAGGAGTACCCTAATTAAGTTAAAAACAATGTACCTACCTATATAGTTTAAGTTTAAAAAATTTGGCTCTCAAAAGAAATTTCAATCATTGTACTGTTGATATTTGGCTCTGTTGACTAATGAGTTTGCCGACCACTGCCCTAGCCGGTTTGGCTCAGTGGATAGAGCGTCGGCCTGCGAACTGAAGGGTCCTGGGTTTGGTTCCCGTCCTGGGCACAGGCCCGGGTTTTGGGCTCGGTCCCCAGTAGGGAGCCAATCAATGATTCTCTCTCATCACTGATGTTTCTCTCTCTCTCTCCCTCTCTGAAATCAATAAAAATTTAAAAATATATTTTAAAAAAGGATTCTTCTAGCGGCACGCTTGAGATCATCCTGCTCTATGTCTGTTACGCCTTAAAAATAGAAAAATAAAATGGAAGCCAAGAGACAGTGGTGGGTGGCAGGCATGTTGCTTGTTGTGGCAGCGCAGGGCAGGGGTGAGGACAGGTGGCCTTGGGGTGCTGTGGGGCCTCCTGAGATGTGTGTGTGGGGGGGGGGGGGGGG
>NW_005370733.1:775937-784241 GCF_000412655.1 Myotis brandtii
CCCCCCCCCAACCCAGGGGCTTTCTTTCTTGAAATGTACTTAGTTCACGGCTGCAGTACAGGATTGTGGCTTTTTGCCCCCTTCTTTGAGCTTATCAGTATTTTTCCCTTCAGCGAACGTGTTATAGCTTTAATAATATGAAGAAGGCAATAGCATCTATTCTGATTCAGGGAAAAGCTGTGAGTGCAGGTTCTGGTTCTTGGGTTTTGCAGGAAGGCACATTTGGAGGCGGGGCCAGGCTCTAGGAGCCGTGAAGTCTCGTGGGAAAAGGGAGGGGGTTGGAGCCTTTCGGCCCCAACTGCCTCTGCCTGCTTCATCCGTCTAGGAGAGTGATTTTATTTTCTTTTCTTCTTCTTATAGAAACTTGAAAATTTGAAGGGTAATCGCTCAGTGGATCAAATTGTTAGTGTGTTACTAGAAGTAAGCCCCATGATAGACCCACTAAGCGAAGGAGGTGTTACTATGGCCATTTTGCAGGAATGGAAACTGAGGCGCAGAGGCTTGAACGATGTTCCCCAAATCCCAGGTTAGTGAGTGATGGAGAAGGGGTCCTACTCTTGCATGAATTTTTGTTGTTGTTGTTGTTAATCCTCACCCAAGGATATTTTTTCATTGATTTTTAGAGTGGAAGGGAGAGGGAGAGACAGAGAGAGAAACATTGTTGTGAGAGCGACACATCGATTGCTTGCCTTCCACACGTGCCTCAAACAGGGCCGGGGATTGAGCCTGCAACCAAGGTACATGCCCTTGACCGGAATCGAACCCGGGACCCTTCAGTCCAAGGGCCAATGCTCTAACCATTGAGCAACAGCAGCCAGGGCTGAGACATTGATTTTTTTTTTTAATTAAATCTTTATTGTTCAGGTTACATTTGTTCCTCTTTTTTTCCCCCCCATAACTCCCCTCCTCCCAGTTCCCACCCCACCCTCCGCCCTCACTCCCCACCCACTGTCCTCATCCATAGGTGCACGATTTTTGTCCAGTTTCTTCCCGCATCTCCCATTCCCCTTTCCCCCCCAAGAATAGTCAGTCCATTCCCTTTCTATGTCCCTGATTCATTATAATCACCAGTTCATTCTGTACATCAGATTATTTATTCACTTGATTCTTAGATTCACTTGTTGATAGATGCATGTTTGTTGTTCACAATTTGTATCTTTACCTTTTTCTTCTTCCTCCTCTTAAAGGATACCTTTCAGCATTTCATATAATACTGGTTTAGTGGTGATGAACTCCTTTAGCTTTTCCTTATCTGTGAAGCTCTTTATCTGACCTTCAATTCTGAATGATAGCTTTGCTGGATAAAGTATTCTTGGTTGTAGGTTCTTGGTATTCAGCACTTTGAATATTTCTTGCCACTCCCTTCTGGCCTGCAAAGTTTCTGTTGAGAAATCAGCTGACAGTCGTATGGGTATTCCCTTGTAGGTAATTGAGTCTCTTTCTCTTGCTGCTTTTAAGATTCTCTCTTTGTCTTTTGCTCTTGGCATTTTAATTATGATATGTCTTGGTGTGGTCCTCTTTGGATTCCTTTTGTTTGGGGTTCTCTGCGCTTCTTGGACCTGTAAGTCCATTTCTTTCACCAGGTGGGGGAAGTTTTCTGCCATTATTTCTTCAAATAGGTTTTCAATATCTTGCTGTCTCTCATCTTCTGGCACCCCAATTATTCTGATGTTTGTACGCTTGAAGCTGTCCCAGAGGCTCCTTACACTATCTTCGTATTTTCGGATTCTTTTTTCATTTTGCTTTTCCGGTTGGGTGTTTTTTGCTTCTTCGCATTTCAAATCTTTGACTTGATTCTTGCGCTCCTCTGGTCTGCTATTGGGTGTAATATTCTTTATTTCAGAGCGTGTATGCTTAATTTCTAGTTTCTTTATCATAGCATCGAGGGTCTCATTAGTTTTCGTGAAGCTCTCCAAAAGTTTATTGCAAGCCCTCAAAATTGCGTTTTTTAGCTCTATATCCTCCATTTCTGTCATGTTTTTTTGTCTCCGCATTTTTTATGCTTTCTTGGTGCACCCCCTAGTGGTCTTTGTGCGCAGTCTTGTTCTAGTTGAGCCTTGATTGTTGTAGTTAATACTAGAGGGATTTGACCACCAGGCCGACTGGCTGTGTGAATCAGCTGTGTCTGCCGCGGAAAACTTCTGTCCTCTGGGGAGGTGCTAATCTAGCCTTTGCCTGAGGCGATCCGGCAAATGGCTCTGCGCAGGGCTTGGGCGGGGCGGGCTCAACAGGGCGGGCGGAGGGAGCGGTTATAGCCCCTCTCAGTCCCGTTCCCAGAGGCTCTGCTTCTCAGAACCCCAGGAACCGCTGCAAACCTCGGAGAGAAAGCTGCCTTCCAACTGATGCCAGACACTCCCGCTTCTCCCGTTTGAGTCCGAGTCCCCAGCGATTCGCCCGTATCTGGAGCTCAGAGTCTGAGACTCCCCCCTGACCGAAAACGACAACCGCGCTCTCAGCCACCAGCCCGCTTTGCGCGCGCACCTCCGCACCTGAGTATTTTCCACACTGCGCCTCCTCTGAGCCTCGGTGTGCTGTTATTTTTCCTTCTAGTTGAAGAGTCTCTCCTCAGCCAGCCTTCCTGTGGTTCTGGGTGATGTCCGTTCCGTCTTTTAGTTGTATTTTTGAAGTGGTTGTTTGCGGCAGCAGTCTCCGGTGTTTACCTATGCCGCCATCTTGGTCTCTCCGAGACATTGATTTTTAAGCACATAAACTACTAAAATTCTGCGGCCCACCAAAAAAACATATTTTTTGCCAATCTGACAAAAAAAGTATTATTTTGGTTGATTTACAAGTAATAATAATAATGATAGTAATTACACTTTTTGCCCCAAAGTGACTTTTTAAAAAACCAGGTGCCTATGCTTGTGTTTAAGGATTTCTGGTGCCAAGAACTAACCAAATAGATGCAACCTTATTATGTGACGTATGTTGCTTCTCCGCGTGAGGGGCTCGGGCAGCCCTCCCCTCCTGGCCTCTCCCCTGCGCCCCAGGGAGGAGGAGTTGCTGCATCTGGCTGGTGAGATTGGGAGGCGAAAGTGCGCCCGTGACTGATGCCTTGCCCTCTTCCTCTGGCGCAGGCGGCCTCCGGAGCACAGTCTGCTCTGTGCCCCACGCCGAGGTTGGCAGAGGTAGCCGGCCACTCTCTGTGCATCTCCCCTCCTGGCACTCAGTCCTGGTGACCCCGGCGACCTTGGTCTCCTGGGCTCTCAGCTCCCTCTGCTCCATCTCCTCTGCCCGGGACCCCTCCGGCATCGCAGCCTGGAAACTCCAGGCATTAAACGGGCAAGTCTAAGGTTCGCCTCATTTGGACCACTGCCATTGGGCATCCATCCATTCATTTATTCGTATTTAACCATGACCACCTGATGAGGTAGGTACTCATACTCCCAGTTTCTGATCCCCATGTTACAGGTGAAACACCACTAGGAGGCAGCATTAGTACTACCCCCATAAGCTGAGTTCACTGAGGCTAAAGTGACCTGTACAAGGTTGCTTAGCACATAGCGGGACCAGAACTCGGACCTGGCTCTTTCTTTATTCAAGGATCTTAAACACTGCACCCTATTACCTCTGCAAATGCATGCCATAACCAAATATAATTCTTCCAGATCACTCTCTACTGCCCAGGTTGTTATATTTCTGGGTCCTTATCCTATATAATAAAGCCTAATATGCAAATCGACTGAACAGGCGAACGACCAGTCGCTATGACACGCACTGACCACCAGGGGGCAGACGCTCAACACAGGAGCTGCCCCCAGCCCACAGGCCCCAGGCCAGCCAAGGCGGGTGCCAGTGGGGGCCCCCCCCAATCGCGCCGCCAGTCGACCCACAGATCGGCCCTGATCGCAGGCCAGGCCTAGGGACCCTACCCATGCACAAATTCGTGCACCGAGCCTCTAGTCTGAAATAATAGGGTATAAGAACCTGCCCCGCAGAAGTACCTGCATGAATGCACACGCTATACCAACACTGAAATTTATTGCAATTTTGTTTATAATGTTAAAAATTGGCAACAATGTAAGTGCCCATCAAGAAGGGAATGATTAAATTTATTTTGATACATCTATACCATAACGCTATACAACGGTTAAAAAGTATCAGATTTGTATGTCCTGGCATGAAAAATGTTCTGTCTACCTATAATAATAGAAGGGTAATATGCTAATTAGACCGGACATCTTCGGATGTCATTCCGGACGTCCTTCCTGACCAAGCCGGGGCCGGAGGGAAGCCAGCCTGGGTCCCAGGTGCCTGTGGGCGGTCCAAGGGAAGCCAGCCGGGGTCCCAGGTGCCTGCAGGAGGCTGGAGGAGGGAAGCAGCCAGGGTCCTGGGTGCAGGAGGGAAGCTGGTGCCGGCAGCCGGGGGAAGGAAGGCCTACTCTTGCATGAATTTTCATGCATCAGGCCTCTAGTTTATACATAATGAAAAAAATATATTTAATGAAAAAATGCAAGCTGTAGAATGCACTGGACAGGATGGGCTGGCAGCTAAGCAAAGCCAGTGCGGCCTCACTGCTTGCTCAAGCCGCAGTCCCATCGTCGGATGCAGGACCAGGGGAAGGGGCGGGACCTGCTCAGGCAGCTGTTCAGGGACCCAGCCTCCTTCTATCGCCAACACATGTCCCAGCAGAAATAGAAGAGCTCGAGCAGAGAGCAGGTGTGGGAGAGTGCTCAGGGCTGGGCGCGGAAGCGGCAGTCACTATTTCAGCCGCATTCCACAGCCCGCTGTCCACGCGGCCACACCTCACCACATGGGGAGGCTGGGGGCCGTGCCCAGCAAATGGCTTGGTGAGCATTTAGCCAGCGTCTGTCATGCGAACTGGTAGGTACCATTGAAACCCACTTGTATAAAATACCCGTTCGTGAGCGCATGGATGTATTTTAACAGGAAAAAGTCTGGAAGGTAGACAGTCAACGGTTCCCTCTCACGAGTGAAGAGGAGACCTTCACGCTCATTTCATCGCTCTGTGTGTTGCTGTTCTAACGATGGCACGTAGTTTCTGTGATTAACACGTAAGGATTTGTAAGATGACAGCATGCTGCTTTTTCTAGATGACTTGAAGCCAGGAGTTCAGATTCCAAATGCTCACTAGGGGGCAGAGGAGGCGGTGGGTGTGTGCCTGCTGTTGCCTCACCACCCTGTACATTTCTTGCACAATTTCCTCCTGCGACAGGCCATCTGCAGTGTTTACCGAACTGTTTGAGGAAGCGACAGCACCCAGGCCCCTGACACCGGCAGCGCAACCATCCCACAGCAACCAGATCCTCAAAGCTGTGGTCACCGTGTGGGCCCCTGAGAAGGTGTCCGCTCCTGCCAGCGTTTGAGCACTCAGCACGGAGCCTGAGTAAACAGACAGAACATCTTTCACGCAAGTCCCCACTGGTGAGAGCCAGGCGGGGTCCCACCCAGCCCGCCTGCTGCCTGCTCTGCGGGATCCGCCTGGGAGATGCGCGTAAACAGTTTCCACACCAGAGACAACCCAGACATCTGCCCCCGCCACTTCCCCAGCTCCCTGAGCACAGGCACCGGGTCAGGAAGAAGCCATGGGGGCGGGGGGATGGCTAGGGTGTGGGGGGCTGCTGGGCCCTCCTGCTCCCAAGAAGGAATAATGAGCAACATCTCAGCAAAAACAAAATCATAGCGCCATTTGGAGTCACCGAAGCACTTGTTTCCTCTACGTGGACTTTCCTGTTGCTCCAAACAGAAACGAATTCCGCACCCCGACAGCCAGCGGGCACCCCTGCTGGACCGTCCACCACAGCCGCTTCGTAGAAGCGTTGACAGGGACCCGAGAGTCCACCCCCAGGCTCCCCGGAGCTCCTGGAGACTAGGCCGCATTCATCTTTGTTTTGGTTTTTTATTTTAATTAATTTATTTTGTTTAATTTTTATGTTGCTTTTTAAATTGATTTCAGAGAGAGGGAGAGATAGAAACATCAATGATGAGAGTCATCGATTGACTGCCTCCTGCATGCTCCCTGCTGGGGATCGAGCCTGCAACCGGGCATTCACCCTGACTGGGAACTGAACCCTGACCTCCTGGTTCATGAGTGGAAGCTCAACCTCTGAGCCACACTGGCTGGCCAAGTCACAGCTCTACCCCCTGGCCTGCAGTCATTGGCTCGAGGACAGGCCTCTGACTCAAACGAGGCGAATGAGAGCCTGCTGGTCCCAACTTTGCCACCATGGGGGGCAGAAGCCCCTGAGAACAGAGCGGACCAGAAAGCACTGCGGCTGATTCCCAGCCTAAAGGGGGCCACGCGGGTCCCGGCTACACCGCAGGTCTGCTAGTGGGATGGCCAACACGCCCCGCTTTTGCCCTCATCCAGCTGAGCTGGTTTCTGACAGTGAAAGCAGGGGGTCTTGAGCAGCACAGGAAGCTGGCCCCCCTGGGGAGAGAGTCCCCGCAGAAGTGACACTCACATCGAGAAGCCAAAGATGACTAGGAAGCAGCCGGGTCGAGGGGAAGGGAGAGAATATTCTAGACCAGTGGTTCTCAACCTGTGGGTCGCGACCCCTTTGGGGGTCGAATGACCCTTTCACAGGGGTCGCCTAAGACCATCGGAAAACACATATATAATTACATATTGTTTTTGTGATTAATCACTATGCTTTAATTATGTTCAATTTGTAACAATGAAAATACATCCTGCATATCAGATATTCACATTACGATTCATAACAGTAGCAACATTACAGTTATGAAGTAGCAACGAAAATAATGTTATGGTTGGGGGTCACCACCACCTGAGGAACTGTATTAAGGGGTCGCGGCATTAGGAAGGTTGAGAACCACTGTTCTAGACAGAAACACTGTTGAAGAATAAGCTTCATGAAACAAGTGTCCTGGACCCTTAGGCATAGTCATGGCCAGTGGGAAAGTACTTTATTGTTTGAAAAATCCCTGGTCACCTGATACGTCATGGTTTATTAAATATAGTTGGTTATATTCGAACGAACCCCTGGCTGGGCCTATTATTCAGTTTGATTATCTGCTTTGCACTGAGGATTTTGGACCTAAAATCCTGGCCCTTTTTAGCTCAGAAACTGCAGGAACTGGGGGCCGCTGTGGGCGTGCTGGGAGGTGGGCCTGGGGCCAGTCTTGCCAGGCGATGAAACTGCCAAGGAAGCTGGGCAGTGCCACTCTGGCTCAGAGCCGCCGTTCATTAGGTCGAGGAGAGAAATGGATTTGTCAATCTTCGGCTTTGCCTTCGACCCCGAGAGGGCTGGGCCTGATGCCTGGAGGTGCCGCCGTCTCTGCCCGCTCAGCGAGAATCAGCGAACCCAGCAGAGTGTGGGGAGATGCAAATAGGAATTTCTTGCAACATCAACCACCTTTCCTTCTCCCTGCACCTCTCAGAGATCCTGTCCCAGCCCCAGATCATCAATTTACATGTTTTGAGGGAAGCAGGGGGCGGGACTAGCTGAGCTGGTTTTGTGTTACTTCTTTATATTCTCTCTCGGGGTCAAGAACAGCGAGCAGGGGGCAGGAGATTTTCCCATAGAAGATCCCTTGCGTTACTAAAATTTGCTTTTGTCGATACTTGTCTTATACGATTTATTCTGATGCCCCAGAATATGAACTTTTTGGAGGAAGAATCAATGGTGTACAGGACCCACAGCAGCTAACACAGTGCCTCGCTCCAGTAGGATCTCTGGTCCTTCATTCAGTGACTTTTGCTGAACCCATCCCTGTGCTCGAAAAGGCCCACAGTGCTCCAAGCTGGAGGGCGCCCTGGTCCCCACTGGGGGTCATTGTGTCCTAAAGGGCTGGGTCCAGGCCTTAGCATGGAGACTCTGGGGAATCCGGGGACACTGAGCGCTGGGTGGAGTCAGGCCCAGACCTGGCCTGGTAGCTTCTGCCCTCGGGGTTTACTGAGCCTCAGAAGGGGGAGGGGAAGGTAAGATCCGACCGAACCCCTGCTCAGGTCATTCCCGGGTCTGGAGCTTCTGGGCTGGCTAGGAGCACTGAGTCTTGGTGGGGTCAGGCCTAGGCCTGGCCAGGTGACCGGCTGGCAGGAGGGACCAGCCCTGTGCCTTGGACCGTGGGCCTGCTTCACCAGGCCGAAAACTGGGCTGCAGAGGAAGCCGAGTCCTGGCTGATGGTGGGAGGGGATGCGGTGTCAATCCCGGCCCTGCAGTGGAGACTCTGGCCTGCGCAGAATGCGGAGTCCCGGGTGGGTGTCCACCCCAGGTCCTGGCTGAAGGCTCCAAGCGGTCAGGGGGCTGGTGGGGGGGGTTAGCCCCAGCACTGGCGTGGAGACTCCAGGCCGGCAGGGGGCGCTGCCTCCCGGGAGGGAGG
>NW_005370733.1:785503-788784 GCF_000412655.1 Myotis brandtii
CTCGGGGGGCTGCAGAGGGGAGGTTGCACAGATTTGGGAGTTGCTGGTGCTCCCCGGGTCACCCCGGGATACTTTCCTCCGATGCGCCCGGGAGCGGACCCAGAAGGCAGTGCAACTTGCAGGCTGTGGTTTAAGCACAGGAAGGGCTTTTTTTTTGTAGCCTTTATTGAGGGTTTTCTATATATCCGGCTCCGTGCTAAGCGTTTTAAACGTGTTCCTTACTAAACCCTTGCAGAGTCTCTGTGAGCGCGAGCGTGGTCCCTGTTTTTCAGGCTCGGGGCCACGCAGTGAGCTCCTGCAGGCCACCCAGCAAGAGAGCAGCGTCCGGGCATGGAGGCCTGGGCTCTGCCCAGTGGTCCAGGGGCCTTCCTCGGGCGCAGGGCCCTCGGTTCCAGGCGCTGCTTCCTGGGCGCCCTCCTTGCTCTCCAGCCCTTGACCAGTGGCCACGAGTTGCCGCCCTGCACCTGTGCTGTTCCCGAAATATCTTGGGTTAATCTGTGAAGCATTTCTCAGGAGCCCTCCGCGTGGTGGGAAACTTGGATAATTTACTTTAAAAATAACACGAGCAGGGTATGCTTTGACTCGGGGTATGTCCATTGTCAGAAACCTGAAAATCCTGGGAAAGTAACAGCGAAATGAAAAGCACCTGTCGTCCCAGAGCTGCTCCCACGGCTCAGACCACCCCCCTCCCCAGACCACCCCCCTCCCCCTCGAACGGGTGCATCTCCCTTTGCCTTCTCATCACCTGGGGACCCGAGGCCTCAGGCCAGTGTCTGGCAGCATAGTTTCCCCGTGGGCCTTCTCGGGCACCTTCCTCCCCCAGGCGCTGCCGTGAGGTGCCAAGAGCGGGAGAGCCAGCGTAGCATCGCCTGCCTGTGGCCGCAGTCGGGGCCCAGGACAAGGGAGGGGCTCTGCAGCCGAGGGAATGGGCAAGGCTCTGTAGGGACAGCATTTGTGTTTGGCTCTGAAGAGGGGGTACAGGTACCCCGGGGCGAGGTGGAGATGGGGAGAGAGCAGAGTGGAAGGGGCTGACCAGGGCTGTGGAGAGCTCAGGAGGAAGTGTCTCCGCTGAGAGGCAGCTAAGGCACCTCCTGTGGAGCTCGCCGAGGGGTCAGGTCTTTGCTGTGGTTCATGCACAGCCATCAGGGGAGCTCGAGGCAGCCCTGCAGCCAAGGGTGCACCCTCCTTGGGTCTGCTGGTCGTTGGACGTGGACGTCCCCTTGCATTTCGACGAGATTCCCAGTTGAGTTTCTGTTGGAGTTTCTACACGGACCTGCTGGTGAGTTGCCAGCAGAGCGTTTCGTGCCAAGGAAAGGCCCTTGGGTGCAGCAGGGCTCCCGTTAGCAAGTGAGCAGCCCGGTTAGTCACGGAGCCTGACGCCCAGCAAACAGTCACTGTTACTCGTGTCTGTTGACTTGAAGCAACAGAAGTGTTGCTCACGCGTGGTCATAATCCCTTCCTCCTGACTAGAGAAGGCCTTGCACTTCTCAGGTGTTAAGGAACCCAGGGGTTTTGAGTGTAAGAGAAAACTATCCATCCGTAGGGCCCTGAAACGCGCCCATTCTTCCATCCGGACCCGTCCTTGGTGAGCAGCGGCCTCCTCAGCCCCCGGGGGTGGTCTTGGGGCTGCCCTGCTGGTCCTCAGTCCATTTAGTTACTCAGCAGTGCTTGGCGTGGGTGGCGCCCGCCGGGCATACATATTGCCCTCTGCCCTCCTGTGAGGCCTGCCATCGCATAGGGACACAGGAAGGCAAGCCTCAGATCGGGCTGTTCCCAGTCGTCTGCCCCGGGCCTCATGGGGGATGAGGACACCCTGGGTTCCAGAGGGCGGCAGGGGGTCAGTTTGCTGGCTGGGCCTGTCCAGTTCGCCTTGGTGGAGGAGGGCTGACTGGAGGGGGCTTTTCTGGTATCTTTCACAGGTAATGAGGAGGTAGAGGGGAGAGTGGAGCCAGAAGGGTTAGGGGAGCTGGATTAGGGAGCTCAGGGTGCACTTGTGGGCAGACCTGCCAGGAGCGGGGGTGGGTCCTTAGGAACCCAGAGGGACTTGTTCTGAAGGGAACGTGGCTGTGGGTGGGCACAGAGGTGGTGGGACTCAGCTGCTCATGCTTCCAGCAAACACGGAGAGGAGGGAGGAGCTGATGCCCTCACGGTTCCGTAGCGAAGCAGCTGTTGCCTATGAGTGGAGTTGACAGACTGGTGGCTGTGGGCTGGATTCCATCCACAGGTGTGTTGTGTTTGATCTGCGTGTTTTTGAAGAGAAAAGAGAATTGATGGCCAATATTTAAAATCAGGAAGTCAGTCAGAAATCTCAGGCTTCTGGTTCTCTTGACAACCGAGACTCTCTGGTAGCTCTGAGCCCTGTTCCTCTGCGGCAGCTGCGGGTAGCCCTGTCCTGCCGCCAGCCATCACCCACTTGGACCATTGACATTTGAGTTTGCATCCCCTTTCCTTGGGGAAACCATTTGCGTTCGTTGGCTTTCCATCTGCACTGAAAGCTTTGCCCTGTTCCTTCATTGATTTATTCCTCGATTTCCTGGTTGAGCTGCTCCGACGAGGCTCTGGGGAGCCAGTGGGACCGCAGCAGACAATGCAGAGGCGCTGGGAGGTCACGAGGGGTCACATCAGCCTTCCGGTGGAGGGTGTCAGGGATACCCCTTTGAGGAACGGAGGTGAGCCCTGGAGGATAAGGCGCGTTAGCTGTGGGGGCGGAGAAGAGGGGCTTCCCTTTCACTCATGCTCTCAGCTGCTCACACATCCCTTCCTGCCTCCGTTATCCAGCACCTCCTCAGGCTTGGAGTTGTTCTCCATCCCTGCTCCTGGGCCCTCCCTTCTGCCTGGGGCTGATAAGATAGCCGCCACCGAGACGGGAGTGTCACAGACGGGAGTGTTGAGACCCGGCTCTGGGTTCCCAGCAGACCTCAGTGTGGAGGAGTTTCACCACTAGGACCTCTGGCAGGCGAAGCGGAGGGCTCGCCCGGGCACCCACGCCTGTGACGGGATTAATACGGTGTCAGACTCAAGTGCCATGTTTTTCAAATGGCTGAGGATGCTTTTATTATAATTTAGAAAAATTTACACCAACTGCATTCATAGTAACTTGTTATGAATTTTCTCAGAATAGAAAGTACATGTACTGTCACATGGGCTGCCTTTGTTTTGGCCTAGGAAAGAGTCCTTGTGGATCAGCAGTCACTGTATTTTGATCAACTTTTAAAAACTTAATTTAATTTAAAAAAATCTTTATTGTTGAAATTATTACATATGTCTACTCCCCTCTCCCC
>NW_005370733.1:788938-793414 GCF_000412655.1 Myotis brandtii
CCCCCACCCCACCCCAGGCCTTCACCACCCTATTGTCTGTGTCCATGGGTTATGCATATATGCATATGAGGTCATTGGTTGGTCTCTTCCCACCCCCCTGATCAATTTCTAACTCCTCAAATCTTCCACTTCCTTTTTCTCCACCATTAGCAACCTCTGTGGTCAGAGTGTATCCAGGCCACAGTGGGGCATGTTAGGGCCCCTGGTGTCATTCGTCCACTCACTGTTGCAGCAGTTACTGAGCCCCTCCTCACTGGCAAACACTGACGCCTGGCCTCCCCTGTCACAGTCCAGGGGGACATCAAAACAGACTTGGGCATTTCCAGTGTCCTATGGCTTTCAGAGCGCACTGATGGGTGCCCTCATTCCTGATCTCCCCAGCATCCTGAGGGCTGGAGCGGGGCTGGTTATCCCCATTTTGCCAGGGAAGTTTGGTGACTTGCCCAGGTCACAGCCCTAGCCTGTTTCTGCCTTTACAGAGCACGCTTAGAGCCTTTCATGTTGCTGAGGACACAGCTTTCTATCTTAATGCTTCTTCCTGTGTCTTTCTTTCTGACTCCTCCTCCCCCAAATATTCTTAGTTAAATTAAGGAAGGCCCAGCGTCGTCTTTAGCCTGCATATGCTATTACTAATACTAATAACACTAGCAATACTATAAGGAGGTAAGGAAGAGCATGAACACTAGCTAAATATGTTTTTAAAAACCAACCACAGCAACCCCAAATGTCCCCTGGTCTCCTGAGCCGCTGTTGGCAGAGTTGGTTTGAATGGGATTCCTTGTAGCCAGCAGACCTGATTGGAGGCCTGTAAAGATGAGTCATTCATGAGCTTGCAGAAAATCATCTCCCAAATTAGCCCGCACTGGAGAGTGCCTGAGCGCAGGCTGCTCTGACCTCAGCCCAGCTGAATGTGTCCCGGTCGCCATAATAAGATGACGCACTGGAAAGAGTAGCGGCCTGGCAACGCTTCCCGCTACCGCACCCACACAGCCTCCACACAGCCTCCGGCTGGGCGCCCTGCTGCTGGGACAGGTGTTCCTCCGGCTCCACCCACCTGGCCCAGAGGCTGCTTTATAATTAAAAAACAAACAAAACCCCACTCGGTGAATTACTGGGGATCCGTCGTTTTAGTTTCTGGTCAGGTGTTTGAGACCAGCTGACTAATAACCTGAGACCGGCATTGTGACCTTGAGCAGTTCTTTCCCTTTTCTGGTCTCATTTTCTCCATCAGCGCCTTAAGCAGGAGGAACTCGAAAATGAGTGCTTCCCCATGTGTGTGCGATGTTTTAAAGCAGTAGCTCCTCTTCATACACCAGACGGCCGTTAGGCGATGGGTAACGGGCGCCACTCTGGGCTCAGTTGGGCCCCTGAGGCTCCTGCTGGGTCCTCTGCGAGCACAGTGTGAAAACCCACTTCCTGGATGCTCTCAGCCTCCTCTACCCAACCGACTTCTCGGACTCTGTGCCTTCTCTTCCCCCAGCAGGCAGTTAGTCCATGGGAAGGCCCCAGGTAAACACTTTGGGTAGAATAATATTGTTTAGCTCATTCAGAAACCAAAGCCCAGTTTCCTTTCTACAAGTTAAAAATCAACAAATAGAGTCTTACATATAAGACCATCAGCTCCATGAGGGAGGTGCCTGTCTGGTCCGCCATGGGGTTCCCACCACGGCACAAAGTACGTGCTCAGTAACGCCTTAGAAGAATGAGTAAAGTTAGTGCTGCCATAGACTGAACTCAGGTTTCTGATTCCAACTCTCACAATTGTCTTTAAAGGGAGCTTCGGGGTTTTGAATTGCCAGTTCGTATGTTTCTGGGTGAATTAGCAGCACCAGTACTCCGGTCGGGGTATGCAGTTAGTTGGGGTCTCTGTGTTACCCATATGCATTCTGAGGCGAGGCCACGATCAAGTTCCCAGAACACTGGAGAGAGCTCTAGGGCGTGCTGAGAGACTGAGCCCAGGCGACCCTGGCTCGGCAGCTGCCTCTGGTAGAGACCGCTTGGCTCTGGGGGGAGGGAGGGGGGCACCGCACCCAGTTCTCTAGGCACTGCTCCTTCACCTGCAGCAGCTGTGATCCGGCCTCATTTACAAACCAGGGCACATGCCAGCTCTGCCCAGCCCACCGCCAGCCAAGCACCATGAGAGGAGTCCCCGTCTCCATTTGTTGCTTTCTTCAGGGGCCTCGGCGTCATTTAGGACTAGCTCCTGTACCATCAGCTCTCTTTGAGGCGCTGGGAGAGGTAGCTGTCGGGGTTCCCTGGCTCCCCCTTTCTTCTTTGTCAAGGGGCTTAGGAGAGTCTCTCTTGCTGGTTCCTCATCCTTGGTGAGCGAAGATGCAGTGGAGAGCCTTCCCTAATGGATTAGGAACCTGGTCTGGTCCCCTCTGGTCACAGTCCCTCTTTGTCCCCACGCTCCCAGCCTGTGGTTGGGCAGATGGATGATGGTCTCTGAACCGGAGTCCTGACCTGCAGTGTGGACTGCGTCTTCCTAAAGCACTGGGACTGCTTCACACGATAAACCCTGGCCCCGCCGTGTCTGAGGTGGTCTTTCTCCTTCTCTCCTCGGCTTTCTGCCACACACACCCACTTTACTGCAAATGAAGTTTTGTGATCGGGAAACACTGCCCTGCTTCTCAAGCATAGAAGTACTGGCCTGTCTATCTTGGGGGGCACGGGGGCGGGGGTAACTTTCCGAGGCTGCAGAGAGAAGGGTGGAGTTCAGGCGTTTCTAGCTTTCAAAAGTTTATGCCATTGGTGTGAACTTGACAGTCAGGGCTCCCAGCCACGCTGTTCAAAGCCAGCCCACCGTCCCCCTGAGCTTTGGGAGAAGAAAGAGGTGGATGTGGAATGAGAAGAGAGGAAGGACAGCAGGGGTCACTGGCCAGTGTATTTTTATTCCATCCCAAGAGACACCACCTCCGTTTCCCCTTGCAGCGGTGCCGGTGTTAATTAAACCATCTTCTTCAGCACTGAAGGCGCGATGCTTTTGTTTTGTGGCCGTTCCAGGTTCTCGCAGACAAGGAACTTACAAATTCCGTTGAACCCTGCAAGCAGCCTGATTTTAGACCCTTTGTCGCCCCGCCCCTCCCCCCCGCCCCCCACCTGATTAATTTTCACAACAAGGTACGTTCAGAAATCCTGGAGTTTTGTTGCGTGTGTTCCTTGGCCTGTGCTGCCCTGGGCTTTCCTGATTTGTGAGAGCAAACGAGCATGATCTCCTTGCTAGTCAGTCCCTGTAGTCAGTTCAGAACAGCTGTTTGCAAAGCCGAGCCCAGTCAGCTCTCTTCACTTTGTCTAATCATTTGGTCCTGGAGCGACAGAACCTCCCTGAATTAGCATGACCACACTCCGCTGTGCTTCTGCCCCAGCTTGTCCAGAGCACCTTACAAATATTAATTCTCTGAGCTCATCGGAAACCAAAGGCAGATTGAAAGCATGCTTCCCTGCATGATCTGTCCTTGGTTTGTTCATGAGGAGCTCTCTCTATGATTACCCTAAATGTACAAGGTTGTAGAATGCAAAAAAGGAATTGGGCAGGGACCTGGACTACATTCAGCCGGTGTTGCAGGGAGCACAGAGTTCCCTGTGTTATGGGTTGACTCAGCGAGATAGACCACCGATTCAGAATTTAAGTTTAGGAGCCTTTATTAAGCTGGCCAGCGACTACAGTTACAGCACCCTGCCGAAGCAGAGGCCGAACTGCAGCGCCTACTACAGGAGTTACATTTTTATTATTAAATTCTGTGGAGGCCCAGAGAAAAATGTGTCTTTCAAATTCTGGGCCCCCAATATGGAGGAAACTCTCTTTATTTATACTTTTTCCAGTCCTTTGTCTCCCAAATTTGGAATGAGACTTCTGGGCCTTCTGAGAAAGAAGGCCTGCGTGCTGGGAAGGGGCCATGAGACCATATCTCAAGGCCTGGCCTGATGTCAGTACCTTCCTATCTATGTGTTTTAGGAACAGACAGCACAGCATGACCCGTCTGGCCAAAGCGCCAGATATGCAGCCCAGCACACCTGGTCCCGGCTTGGTGGGTGAAATCTGTGTACCAGTGAGGAAATCATGTGGCTGAATCATCCGGGGCACGTGCACATCACTGTCATTGAGGATGCTTGCAACTGTGGCATCTCCAGGTGATGGAAAGAGAACTGGCCAGAGTGTCTAGCACTGCGGCAGGCCCAGTGTCTTCTGGGCAGGCCTCGGTCCTTTCCTGGACCTTGAACTGCAACACTGCTTCCTGAGCTTTTTAAAGATCCCAAGTCCTGCTTAGAATCTGATGGAAGCTCGTGGACTCTGCCCCCAGGGAGAAAGATTCATTTACATGTGGACATGGTTCTACAAACTCTAAATTCCTGCTATTATATGAAACACTAGTAGCCCAGTGCACGAAATTCGTGCACATCAAAAGGGAATTAATTAGCGGAAATATTTTAATATTGCTATTTGCCCTTTCTCTATAATAGAAGTGTGAGAGATTA
>NW_005370733.1:794843-801673 GCF_000412655.1 Myotis brandtii
CAACAGCAGATTCTGTGAGGAATGGGGCTGCCTCCTCCCTACTGTCAGGGTCTGGTTTGAAGGTGGGACTCAGTACTTCCATGCTCCGCTCCGAGGGCGGGTTCCTGCCTGAAACCTCACCCTCCGGGAAACAGCTGGGGGAGGGCGCAGCCGTTTCCCAGACTACCCCTGCAGGACTGACTTCCTTCCGGTTGGTCGAGCTTCTGGACGTGATGTTACACCCAGGGTTTTTATATAAGTAGATAATAATTTACAAACTCCCCAGGTCTTGGAAAGCTCGAATGGAATCTTGGGCATCTGAAGTCATCAGGATTTGATTTCTCCTGGTTCACTCAGACCTGAGTTCAGGTGCTAGTCAATAATTATACATTCCTGGAGTTTGGTAAGGATTTCATGAGATGATTCTTGCAGGCTGCTTAGATAATGTCTATGTGGGCAGAAGGAGAAACCTTTCCCCTTCTGCAAGAGAGTCTTTTTAATTTACGTACAGGAAAATGGAACTTTTGGGGGATGTACAGTTCTCTGAACTTTCACTCACTTGTAGTTTTGTGAAGCTACTAGCACAACGAGGACTGAGATCAATCCTGTCACCCAGGGCGGGGAAATGCTTGCTGCCCCTTTGCAGTCACGCTCTTCCTCACCCCTGGCTCCTGGCAATCATCGATCTGTTTTTCATTCCTGTAGTTTTGCCTTTTCCAGAATATAATATGGTATCAGCTTTTGGAAATGTGCTTCTTTTACTCAGCAATACTGCCTTTGAGACTCATAAAGTTATTGTGTTGTTGTTTTTTATTGGAAGTTTCCTTTTTGTAGCTGAATAGTATTCCATTGCATGGACATAATCACTGTTTAGCTGCATAGAATTTGATTTTGGTTAACTAGCTCTGTTTCCTGGAAATAGATAAGATGGCAGTTGACCAACAAAAATCAAACAACCCAATTTAAAAACTTGAGTAGACATCTCCATAGAAGATATGCGAATGGCCAACAAACACATGGAAAGATGCTCAACATCAATGATCATTAGGGACGTGCAAATCAAACCACAGTGAGATCCCACCTCACACCCATTAGGATGGCTACTTTCAAAAGAACAGAAAATAACAAGGGTTGGCAAAGATGTACAGAAACTGGAACCCTTGTGCACTGGTGGAATGTAAAATGGTACGGCCGCTGTGGAAAACAGTACGGCGGTTCCTCACAAAAATGAAAAATAGAACTACCATATGATCCAGCAGTTCTGAGCATACACCCACAAGAAATGAAAGCCAGGACTCAAAAAGATATTTGTCCATTCATGTTCATAGCATTATTCACAACCAAAAGGTGCAAGCAGCCCAGGTGTCCATTGATGGATGGTGGGTCAAAATATGTGGTTGATTCACGGAATGCACTATTATCCACCCTTAAAAAAGAAGGACATTCTGACACCTGCTTCAACATGAATAAGCCGAGAGGACATTATGCCAGTCACAAAAGGAAAATACCGTACAAGTCCACTGGTGTGAGTAGATACCTAAGAGTAATCAGAATCAGAGAGACAGAAAATACTAGTAAGTGCAGTGGTGGTTGTCAGGGGCTGAGGGAAGGGAGAATGGGGAGTTCATGTTTAGCACCTAATTAATATTTAAGTTCACTTTTGCAAGACAAAAGAGTTCTTGATAGTAACACAACAGTATGAACGTACTTATTCTGAGATGTACTTATTAAGAGCACACTCTTAAAAATGGTTAAGAATGTAAATTTTATGTTATGTATATTTACCACAATTGGTAAAAAATTACCATTGACAACAAATATTTTCCAATCTTTACATCATCATTATTTAACCTGAAGTATCTTAATACAGTAAATTATATTAGAACATTAAAAACATGATGACATATGACAACTGTATTACTGGGACCAATGCTTCTGGTAAACATGCCCTGGTCTAATGCATTCCACCTGGGCGGGGACAGCAGGCGAACTGTAAACACCTGGCGGGCAGCGCACTCTTGAGAGCAGTGACTCGTGCCATTCAGCGTGTCCCTGGAGGGGTCCTGTGCGATGATGAGGTGCTGGCTGCTGCGGGCAGGAAGCTTTGAAGCCAGGGTGGACCCGGGCCCACCAAATGTGGATCTCGTCCCGTTGGACCTGAGCTGCTCAGCTGTGCTGAGCTCCTTCGTGGACCCTCACAGGCTACCGTCCAGAGCTGCCCTCTGGCAACCTTGGTTCCTGTCCTGTATCTGTCTAAATAGGTTGGTGCCAAGAGGGGCTGATGAAGGACAGGGGCCTAAAGAGCCCCAGAGCCTGGGCCGGGGGGGGGGGGGCGGTAGCCTGGCACGGAGGAGTGCTTACTGCATGTCAGCTATTCACAGACACTGGGACTCCTGGTGGCTTCCATGTGAGGCTCTGCCTGGATCCCCTGGCGGCACGTCCTCTGGGTTAACAGCACAGATGGCATTTACTCCAGCTGTTTAGCAGGGCTCCAGGCTACTGGCCACAGGCGTGAGACAGTGTCACTGACTTGGAGGAGGGGAAGAGAGAGGTTGAACTCTGAATCAAGATCCAGAAGCAAACTCAAGTCTTCTCCAAGAATTTGAAGGTCACAGAGCCTGCCCGGTCGTGATTGCCATGATGGGCTCTCTGGTCCCAGGAGTATCATTAACCCATTTCTGTATGAATCTTGGATGAAAGGCAGTTACTGTGTTTGTTTGATACCACAGCACCAACACATAGTACTTCCCAGGAAACAAAGAAAAATAAAATACATTAGCAAGATAGACTATGAAGCAATGCACTGATTTCAAAAGTTGAACTAAAGAGGGAATTCTTAGAATTAGGGAATTCAATATGAAACATTGGTTCATTCTTTCAGCTGGTTTCTTGAGCACCTACTGTCTACAGCTCCTGGCAGCAGGTGCTGGGACCATGGGATGGATAAGCCAGTGCTTCTGCTCTCAGGGCGCTCACTGCGACTGGCCTGAGCTCTCCCTTCGGGCGAGTCCTGGCCTCATAGCGAGATGTCGGGCAGCAGAGGGCATTACCTGAGGATCACTGTGCTCATGTAGACTGTGACAGATGGGGTGATGATCGCACATCCTGGCTTCACCTGCTGTCCTGGCACAGTTATTAATAGCACCCTCCTGTCACTCACAGGTGCCCTGGTTTGGATAAGGAGACACTGGGGGAAGAACCACTGAGTTCTACGAGTTTGTGCTGGTGAGGGGCTTGGAACACGCCCAGGGCCAAGCCCCTCGAGTCCGCAGGAGGGTCAGCTGAACTGGGGTTGGGTCCCATTCTCTCTGTTGGCAGAGAAGGAAATTACTATTTTTCACTTTAAAAAAGTTTTTCTCTCAGTTCCAGGTGGAATTGACAAAATGGGAGGCGTGGGCTTCTCCCTTTCATGGCCTGCAGGCGGGATTTAGTTCTCGGCCAGCCCTGACTGCTGTGACTGCCTTTCTTGTGGGGGTGCTCTGGAATTGGAGGTGGGGGGTGAGTTCTAACCCCTTGTAATTTGCAGGTTAGGTTGGACCCCAAGAAAGATGGCCTGGCCGACTTGACAGTTCATTTCTGTAGAGTGTCATTCTAGTCCTGCCTGGACAGAGAAACAAAGCAGCCTTGTTTGGGATACAGTATCAATATTCAGTGAGGATTAGCACTTTGTTGTTGTTGACACACCCCTGCCGGAAAGAAGGCAGCTGGTTAACTGTGGAAAAACACCAGCCTGGGAGTCAGCGATTTGGGTTCCCTGGCCATCTGTGAAAGCTTGGGGAAATAAATGTCTTTCCCTCTCTGGGCCTCAGTTTCCTCATTTCAGAATGAGAGGGTTGGACTAGCTCTGTAGTTCTTAGCTTTTTGGAAATTTTTGAGACTTTAATCAAATGCGGTGGAAAGGCCCTACCTCATCTGACCTTCTGCCATTCACATACCGACAACTAACAGGGCCTTTGCACATGCTGCTCCTGCCTGGAATGCTCTTCACCTCTTTGCTTGGTCACCTCATGCTCATCCTTCAGTCTCAGCCTTCCCTGACCTCCCAGATTAGATCAGGTCACCCTGCTCGATGTGTTCCCTGCCCGGAACTTCTCAGCACTGATCGCAGTGGAAACTAAGTGATTCTTTGTGCATGTTATCTGACTCTCCCTGCGCCCTGACATTCTGAGACTGGTCTGTGGCTAAGAGTATGGCGCAGAGAATCCGACCTCTGCTTCCTGTGACACACTTCGAGAGCTGGGCCTTTGCCTTCGATGATTTCCTCCAGGGCTGGGCAGGAAGTCACTTCAAAGGAGGGTCTTTTTGGCCCCAGAAGATTGGCTACCAGACTTTCTGCCTCAGTGCTCTGCGGGCCTGACCTCCAGGCTGATGGTTCCCCTTTGTTTATGTTCTGGACTGAGCTGGAACTCCCACTTGGAACATTCCCACAGTGCTTGGCGCTTCCTCGTATTGTTGTATTTTTCTCTGGAGGGGAAGTGACCAACATCAGACTTTCCTCCCAGCAGACAAATTCCATGCACAAAGCCTGTCAGCTACTGGGTGCCCGGCGGAGAGCCCGCCTGCCTCGTTGCCTCTGGGGGTAAATGTGCACATACAGCGATCGCTGGCCTTTCCCTTCTGAGCCATCATTTCTGTTGCCTTAATCTCCCTCAAGAAGTGAGCTGCGCCTAGCAGGACTCCCTGGTTTAGCTGTCTTCTGAACCCCCTAGAACAGCGGTTCTCAACCTGTGGGTCGCTACCCCTTTGGCGGTCGAACCACCCTTTCACAGGGGTCGCCTAAGACCATCCTGCATATCAAATATTTACATTACGATTCATAACAGTAGCAACATTACAGTTATGAAGTAGCAACGAAAATAATTTTATGGTTGGGTCACAACATGAGGAACTGTATTTAAAGGGCCAGAAGGTTGAGAACCACTGCCCTAGTACCTTGTGCCGAGGGTAGAGCTCTCTGAAACGTTTCAAACCGCAGAAGCCACAACGTTACCTCCCTGGTTTATGTCACTTTCCACAATCAAAATAGTATTACCATGGGACAAAGGTTTGTAAGTGAAATTTTATTTTATTTGCACTAAGGGAATGAGCTAGTTACCAGAATGTTGCAGTGGGTCTTACTGTGATGTGGAAAAAGGATCCCTTGTGAGGGTGAAGATTTTTCTTTAATGTATTGTATCTAAAGCTGGATGCTTATATACAATAAAATAATATAAACCGAAACAGTAGCTATTCTTTAAGAGTATCTGCTGAATGTGAGCAAGTGTTAAACATCATCTTTAATCTCTGAACCACTTTATGAAGTAGGTGGCACAGTGGTACACATTTACACAGGGGAAAAAGTCAGGTCCAGAGAGGTAAGTTCTATCCCAGAGTCGCCTAGCTGTGAAGTGCCCCCCCCAGAGATTCAGACAGGCCAGCTGTCCTCCACAACCAGCACCTGCCCACTGCTCTACCGCCTCTGGCCACGAGGAAGTGGATAGCAGGTTTCCTAGCCAAGGAGAAAAATTCTGGGGCTGGATCTGGCTAAGTATGTAGCCTTGATGCACCCCCCACCCCACCCCACCCGCAGTCCCCATCTGTAAGGTGTGGGAGAGGCTTGTTGGAGTTAGTGACTTGGGGCTTGTGACGGTCATGCCTCTAGGAGTGACTTGGCCAACGTGGTGAAGTGTCATCTGACCGAAAGCAGTGCGTGCACCCACAGCATCCAGCCATGTGTGGGAGACATGGAAACACCAGAC
This sequence comes from Myotis brandtii, assembly GCF_000412655.1. Taxonomy (NCBI): domain Eukaryota; kingdom Metazoa; phylum Chordata; class Mammalia; order Chiroptera; family Vespertilionidae; genus Myotis; species Myotis brandtii. The sequence continues at coordinate 800,561 of NW_005370733.1, forward strand.
TGGCCACCCAGTGAGCGCTCACTTCTGGGCGCGTTTCCTTTCACTCTTCTTATCCGTGAGAGGCCCAGGTTGCCTCCCGGAGGTGTGCCTGAGATGGGTCCCTTGCCCATTTTGGGTTGTGAACATAGTCACCTCTGGAGATGACTCTAACAGACACTTTCCCAAGCTGGGCAGGACAGACTGTTTACCTTCCCCCACCCCCACCCGTGCCCGCCGCAGTCATGTCGGGAGGCCATGATCACCTGAGAAGCAATTGAACCGTAGGCTCTTCTTTTCAAACTGTTCTCTCAAGAAAATGTCCAGTTTGTTTGGAAAGCTCATTAGTAAATCCGTTGTTTGGGACTAGGGATTCATTTTCTCAGGGCAACGGCTAAGAATGTGACAGCCCCAGCTAAGGAAGGGCAGAACCGGGCTGGAGCCCAGCTCCCCAGCTGTGACTGTTGTCCTGGGTGTGCATAGGCGCGTGAGAACTGGCCCAAACACTGTTCGGACTTCAAGGGCTTTACAGACTGATAGGGAAGTAAAGGGACAGGGACGAAACCCCAAGGCGGGAAACGGCCTGCACTGAGGGGCGGGACCGTGGAGGAAACAGGCCCCCACTCCTGGCTCTTGCAGGAAGGAGAGCTTCTTTATGAATTAGAAAGTGGTTAGCTCATTCTTGGGGGTGGGGGCAGTTAGTGTGTGTGTGTGTGTGTGTGTGTGTGTGAGAGAGAGAGAGAGAGAGAAGAGAAGAGAAGAGAAGAGAGGAGAATTCTCATTTGTTCATTTGTTTATCCCTTAACCCACCCATCTGTTTGTTCAACGGTTATTAAGCACCTACTATGTGCAGTTATTCTGCTAGTGCTGGGTGGCATTTGTGCAGAGCATTTGGTAAGTCGTTTACCAAATGTTCGTAATTAAAACTTTCTTTAGGTGAAAGGAGACATTAAGATGCAGGTTTCTAAGGAGAGCCTTTTTGATCTGTTGTGCTTTTGCAGGTGTATTGAACTTCATGTCTCGTGGAAGAAATGGGGTCAGCTGTCATACCGGGTTGAACACTTGCCTAAGGAAGATTGTTATGGTATTTAGAAGGAAACGGAAATCTCTTCCAATGTATGGAAAGGGTGGGTGATT
>NW_005370733.1:801686-806199 GCF_000412655.1 Myotis brandtii
AGTTGAAATTGGGTGTTTTACCAGCTGTTGTGTTTCAGTGGCCCCTCTGGTGTGGTGGGACTTCAGGCCCTTGATCTTTTCTGGTTGGTGTTTGCAGTTTGATTGGAAGAGAGCTGGGCGGTTCAGTGTGAGGGATGGGCAGCTGGCAGTGGTCCTCACGTGCTGCTCTCTCCCGCCCCATCACTGCAGGAGTGGAATAGACCTGTGCTGCTACTTGCTTTTCCAAGTTCGGAATCAGAGGCTGTGGTTTTGAAACGTGGTTTCTGGATCGTAGATCAAAAGATGAGGCCTGAAGTGCACGCAGAGGTTCGGATTGGGCTTCATTCATGTTCATGCTGTCAGGATGATTTCTTTCTCCCTGGGGACCAGCCGGGCTGGTGCCAGGAAGGCCAGGGCACCTAGGAGCTGTGACAGCACACCGAGCACAGGCATGCGTGTCACACGTACCCCGAGCCTGTTCAGTGCCTCTTACACTCAGCCTCTGAGTCCTGTGGGTCTTTGGGGAAATACTGTCCTTAAGTTTTACTCTAGTTCTATAATTAGCTCCCATATTATACTACCCAACCCCAATAGAATGAAATTCCCTTTGATTGTTTGCTGGTAGCTAAATTGATTGAAGCCAGAAGTCTGCCATCTGAGCTAATATAGTTTCACAGTTTAAGATTATAAAAATGTTGACGATACATATTTACCAAAGGATTCCTCAGTGTCAGGCAGCATTCTAAGCACTTCATACATGTTTGCTTTTGTTTGATCCTCATTACAGCTGAGGAGGCGAGACTGGAATTAAGCCCATTTAACAGATGAAGAAACTGAGACTGCCATGCTCAGTTGGTAAAACCAGTGGCAGAGCTGGGATTTGAACCAGGTTGTTGACCTCTGGGCTTACCTGCTGTGTGCTCCAGGGCGTTCTTTAAGAGCTTTTCTGACCATAAACTTTGAGATTGAAATCAATGAAATCTCTCCATTTGTCTTTTTTTTTTTTTTTAACCAAGAAAGGATATGATTTCATGCCCTTCTTTTGTCCCAAGAAACCTGTTCAAAATATAGAGGTGCATACTTCCTCCAGAAAAATTATGTCCAAACTGGAGTGGAAGATTAGAGCTTGAGATTATAAACTCTTCGCTGAGTTTGTCCTCTGTGGTCTTTTCTTCTTTGGAAACGGGTGTAGCTTGCATTTTGGTGTTTGTTTGTTTTCCCTTGGAAACAGGACTAATGAATCAGTTTGCCTTCTCTGACGAACTCTCTTGTGATGCACACTGGCCTGAGGTGAGAACCTCAAACAGAAGGCGGGACCTTAGGCTCTGTGTGACAGTGTTTCTCCCAGTGGCACTCCCAGAATTGGTCCATTTTTAACTTTTATCTTTTTGATCTCCTGATGCCCCACTCAAGAAAAGCAGTATTGAAAGTGTTTGGAAATACAGTTCATTCTCTGAGGCGGCTGCGGTGCCCGTGAGTAATAGAGTCAAAGGAAGGCCAAAGGGAGAGCTTCTTAATATAGACCATTACTGAGACCCACCGATAGGTGACAACACGCCTTTTCTTCTGATTTCCTCCCTGGAAGTAGAGGGAGTTGGAAAGGCAGGAAGCAAAGACCTTTCAGAGTAAAATTCAAGTTTTAGATGAATCAGTCCGCTTTCAGCTGCTGACTTGGTGCTACTGGGTGTTCAGCAAAGACATCTGGGCTTGAAGGGCTCTGTGATCTGGCTTTAGAATGGGCAATGCTGTTGAGAAACAGAAGCCCCTGCCCCAAAGCCATCTGTGTCCCTGGAAACAAGGTAAGAACCGGGCTCCTTAGCAGGAAGGAGGGTGGCAGCCTTTGGTGGGAATACTTGGACCCAAAATCAGAGCTAAACTGCCTGGGGAAGTACCTTCCGTTCAGCAGAGGTTAAAGAAAATTAACAGCTATTTCTAAGGAATAAAATGGCTCGTATCTCAATATGACCACATGGCGCAGTGTAGCACCTGTCGGTTGGTTAAAAATGTTTAGATTCAAAAAATATTCCATGTAAATATTTTTCTATCCAGGAGTTTGAATCTTTTGTGAGTTTGCTGTGGAGAATGTCATTAATGGCTTTTAAATAGATAGATCCTTTCTTCTTAGGATTCAGAGTACCTTCTGTAAAGGAATCTCATTTATCCAGCCTGGCCACCCATGATGTGGGTCAGCGGCATCTAGTAACACCTACTCTTTGTCTCTAAGGGCTGTGTTAGTGTCAGCTTTGAGGTGGAGAAAGCCAGTGAGGCACAGAGCAACGCTGGGTGCTCCTGGAGCTGCGGGCCATGCACGTGTCCCAGGGCAGCTCCGTCTCCCAGTGCACGCGCTGCCCATTTTCACTGTTGTTAATCCAGCAGACCAGCAGCTGTGGGCAGACCTGGCAGGCATGTCAAACTGTCAGAATGGTTCCCTCGGGACTTCAAGCCCTGGCTCTTTTACCTCCACTTGACACACAAAAAACCAAAAAACCCAGAGCTAGCACTTGACCTGCAGCAAGACAGTTTGCTTGCTACTGTGTGGATGTGTGCTGATGTAGGGAAAATAAACTGAAGAAAATGCTGGGTTTGTGAACAGTAGTCTTCTGAGATCAGAGTATGGATAATTGTTTTTAAGGGAAAAGTAGATGGGAGGCTAATAGATTGTGAAGTTTCAGCCCCTCTGACTTTCCATCGGCCATTCTTTGTCCATCCAGGTAGGTTGACAGAGGTATTTTTAGTGGTCCTTGATCAGGTCCTTGTTCAGCTAGAACAGTGATAACACATTAGGGGAGTTCAGGAACTTTGAATATATACTGGGTAGTAGATGATGTTTGGAACCATTGCTAATTTTTTGATGCACAATAATGGTAGTGAGTCATGTAGGAGAATGTTCTTTTTTGGATAGTCATGCTGAAGTATTTAGGAGTAAAGGGTTATGCTGTCTATAATTTTATTCTAAAATGATTCAGGTCAGTGAATGCATACATACATACACACATACTTACAGATAAGCAAAATAGGATAAGTTTAGCAAGTGTTAGAATCCATGTTAATGGATCTGTGAAGTTTGTTATATATTTTTAAGTGTATTTTACTTTAAAACAAAAACCAAAAACCATTTGCTTACTAGGACAGCATAGCAGCATCCTTCAGGAGAAGGGTCTTAGTCACTGAGGTGGTCGAGTGCAGCACGCTTCGTCAGCACCACGTGGGCTGGTGGCTCCCATAGCGCCAAAGCACCACTTTGTAGAAGGAGTTTAATATGTTTACTTACTTTCAGATTACCTCTGGTTTTCCTTAGAAAATGTCTAGGAGTTAAAACATCTTAAAATTTACTTTGCAGCAGATGGATTTACAGACAAAATTAAAGAAAGCTGTATGGTTTTTGTTGTTACGATGTTTAGTTGCATTCGGTAATTTTAATGAGAGCAGTTGTAGGGCTGCTGTTGATAGTAGAGATCTCAGGCTCCATAGGGGAAGAAGAGCAGCTCGTTGCCCCTGATTTCTAAGTCTTCGTGGTCCCGGTGCCAGGAGCACGCCTCTGCCAGTGCCGGGTTTGTCTGTGCAGGTCAGGCTCTGGGACGGCACTTTGTCTCCCAGCCAAAGTCCATCCAGCCCCGCCAGGCACCCACAGTAACGGGTGTGTCCTGCAGTTTATCTGTTTGTCGCGTCTCGAAAGGGTTGTTTATGTTTTAGAAATTTGATTTTAAAGCAGTATTTGGAAACCAGATTTAATTAATCCTAGGCACCACCCTGACCCTGAGTACATTTTCCTCAGTCTACGCTCCTGAGGTTGTGAATCTCAGCGGATGGCTGATGGCCCCAGGGCCTGCAGCAGGGTGTCGGCCTGCTTTAGGGGCAAGTGAACGGTAAACTGAGCACGTCCTCATGTGCATTTGCTCCGGGAAGCTGGGACGGCCCAGGCTGCCCCGACTTCTGTTCAGTGGCCTTATGACTCATTGACCCAGACGCCTCAGAAGACACACTCTCTCAATCTCTCTCTCTCTTTTTTCTTTCTTTTTCAGAAATAATTTGAAGGTTGCTTACGGTGGTCATTTTGGCTTTGGGCAGAGAAGTTTCCTTGGGAATTAAAAATCGCAGCAGTAATTGCAAATTGAATTGTTATCTCCTTCAGAAATCCCAGCAGCTCTGGGCCATACCAGCCTGTTAAATGGAAATGTTAATGATTTGCATGTTTGTACACAGTTGGGTGTGAGCTAACCAAATTAACAGCCTTCGTGGAAGAGCTGACTGTGCAAAGTGCCTTCCCAGGCCGAGCTGAGGGGCCTGCAGCGCTGGAAGGAGATTGGCGGGCGAGCTGGGGGAGGGGTGGGGTGGACTGTTGAGAGGCAAGGATTTGAAGGATTTCCACGTGCTCCTGGCCCCTGTGCTATGGGGGCAGTTTTATGACGGGTTGGATTCCAGTCGGCACGGTGTTTAGACTTGCCTCTGCAGGCTCGGTGCTGAGGACGCCTGTGGGGCTGCTGGGCGCTGTGTGCCAGGTAATTAATATGATGGCTTTTCTGGCCAATGCTGA